>NC_044244.1:117628200-117938200 GCF_003957555.1 Calypte anna | reverse complement strand
CATATGGAAGATTTTCACTGATGCTGGATAGGGTTATACTTTCTCTCTGACAGTTAAAAAATAGATTTGTTTGATGTAGTGTTTATTATATGGATTTTATCCAAAGCTTTGCTATGTCAAGTTAGTTTGTATACACTTTTCTGATAGTGGAAATATTTCAGATATCTCTAGTTGTAGAAAGTTGTGAAGTGTTTTATGCTTTTGTGCTTACTGAATAGTATACAAGTAATTTAAAATGTTAGATAACTTGAAGGTAAGAGAAATTAAAAAAAAACCAACTCTTTTCAAAGTTGTAAGTCAGATCCTCTTTAGCAGCATCTCAAATTATATGTAGCCAGTTTGATGTTGCTCCATGGTCCTCTTTTAAACTGTCCTGAGATTTGAATAATGTATTTCGAGATTATTGTGTTACAGACACTTAGGGCTATAAAAAGGTCTTTGTTCTGGAAAACAGACAGTGCAATTTAGCTCTGTTAGAAAATTAAGAGCTCAGTAAGTTTTTCTCTAAGAATGTCAAATATAGGTCAAGAATGTGTCTCTCCTTCTACCCATACACCTCTGTATGATCTAATTATTATTCTTACATAAGACCTGATCCCCTGAACTAGTCTATAAGTAAAGTTAAGTTGTTGCCAATACTTCTTGAAATTCAAAATTTTAAATAAGTGCTGTTCAATACATAAACAAGTTTGTCCAGAAGTACTTAAAGACTGAATCACAATGTCTTTGCATAAAAACTTGTCCCAATACAACCTGAATATAAAAATAGAATCACAGAATGGATTGCAGTGATTATAGAATCATGGAGTGGTTGGTTTGGAAGAGACCTTAAAAGCTTGTCTAGTCCACCCTTCCTGCAGTGATCAAGGACAGCTTCACATAGCCTAACAATGCAAGTTTAACACTTATTTTGGACTGTCTTTTTTTAAGAATCAGCATCAGAATAATTTTATGTAATACTATTCTGTTAAAGTTCTGTTATTAAGACTGACTTCTCAGAATTTGCAAATCTGTAAGCATCTTAGTTGATGTGAAGTCTGTGCAGCACTGTTAGCCTTTCCCCTCCTTTCATACTTGCCACTACAATACAAAATTGACTACATGTGTGATTAACAATTAAAGATGTTTTATTTAGATTTTAAGAGCTTATTTCAGGATTTAATATGTAGTAAGAAAATACTAAATGTAGTGTGTGGAGGGCTTGCATGACATAATTAGCTTATTCAATCATTTGTTAAAATCAAAGGATATGAAGGTGTCTTTATCTTTTTACATCATTTCCCTGAACTCTGCAAGAAAAAAAAATCCTATATCTTTGCATTTACTGGCAAAGTATTTGAAAACATTTTATATTATTCTCTTACTATACATATGTTTAATTAACTCTTCCTGAGTGGTTTTATTGATAAGTGCAGCTAGGATAAAGTTAGCAAAGTAATTACAGTGAAGACTCCATAATCTCTTACTACATTTATTGAATAACAGTTACATTTTAGCATATCTTCTCTCTCTTTTTTTTTTCCCCTAGCTTAATTAACATTAACTCTGTTAAGCAATGTTTATCAGGCTGAGTAATTAAAAGGTCATTAGAAGTAATATACCCAGTAACAACGGAGTTGTTTTTTTACTTTTCACATGTGGAAAAAATATTCATGTGATGTAATTTTTTCTGCCTGATCCATCTAATTAGATTTCTTTCATCTTTCATGATGATCAAAATATATTTATTGTTGCTTTTTTTTTTTTTTTTCCTTCATCTAATGGTGCAGAGCAAATGGATTCAGAAAAACTTGATTTTCAGAAACAGCCCTCAATGGAAACTTTGCTTTTAGTAATAAAACTCAATATGGAATAATCAAAAAAATAGCCTCCTTTAGATAACTGTGTTAAATCCCAGTGATTTAACACTGGCACTAGATGAAAATTTTAGTTCAGATTTTGGTTTACTAATATCTATGAAAGTAAATCATGAAGAGGAGGATGATACTATATGATGTTTTGTGGTACAAACTGTAAAATTCCTTATAGTCACTTATGCACTTAGCTGCACACTTGTTTGATGAGAATGTATTTTCTAGAATTATAGCTACTGTTTTTTCTTTCTCTGTTTCTGAATGTTCAATTTTCAATTTTTAAGATTCATTCTGTAATCATACAAGTTAGTTCAGTTCTTTTAACAGGGAAAGAAAAATATGACAGAAGCATTATGTCTTAAAATTGCTTAGCTTTGAGGAAAAGAAAACCAATGAACTGATAAATCAAGAGATAAGTAAAACGTGCTCTTTTCCTTGATCTTTTAATGAGCACTAAGAAGGTAAAAATTAATAAAACAGAAACATAAGTTCACAAAACATCAAATCCTTGTTTGATGAGAGGACACATCTGCAGCTTTTGGTGTAGTGTATTCTGAATAGATTTCTATCTAATCAGTTATCTTTTCAGCTAATAAACTATTGTTTTTAAGTGTTTGAAAAATGCACACATTGTGTTTTAAATCAGCATATGTCTATACATAAACCAATGTATTTTATGGCATTACAGGATTTAGATACAGTGTGGATGCCCTCTCCCTGGAAGAGTTCAAGGACAGGTTGGATGGGGCTTTGAGCAACTTGGTAGTGAGGTGTCCCTGGCCATGTAAGGGCAATTGGAAGTAAATGATCTTTAAAGTCCCTTCCAACCCAAGCCATGCTGTGATTCTATGATCAGTGCTTGAAGTGAATGCTTCACTTGTATTTTTCTCCAGATATTTAATTCCTTTAGACAAGTTTCTGCTTGGACTATAATGACAGTCAGACTTGTGTACACACAGCTGTCACTTCAGCTATTAAACACCCGTTGTCAGTAAATGTTTGGCTTTGTCTTTCCTTATGCTCTTGAAGAGGCTTGGACTATTCACAGGTCTGTGAGGCCTGAAGTCCATTAGATATTGAATAGAAAAGCTTATAGGCACAAGACTTCATTTAAATATCCAGGAATGCTAATGCATAAGTATCATTACCTTAAGCTGGACACATTTAAGTACTTCAGTCAGGCTGAATGATTTAATGAATATAAATGTTTCCATAGAGCTTATGAAGTTCTATTATTTTATACATGTTGTTTAGTATTTACAAAATTTGTCATAATTTGGATAAAATGTGGTTTGATTATCTCCTCAGGTTTCTTCTAGTTGTATTTTCTAGTTGTATTTCAGTTTAGTGTAAATAGTTTAACTTATAAAATCTCCAAAGCATATAGCTAGGACCAAAACACTTGGTCTTTGGGTTGATGAGAGGTATATTTAGTTAACACTCAAAAGCTGTGCCTTCCTTAATATTTTCTCTTGGTGTCCGTATGTCTTTAGGGAACAATGTATGTTGCTAATATACTTTGAAATATTAAAATCAACACATTTAAACCTACCTTAGACAGATGAGGAGCTGAAACATTAATTTTAGATCCCCCAAATCTTCATAAACCTGTACTTACAAATAGAAGTGTTTAACTTTTTTTATTTGCAATTACTTGAGGCAGTACCAGAAATACTTTAATACACCTGTTTTGCATGTAATGTCAGAGTATGACTGTAAGTCAGGTTATGAATTCCGGAGTAAAATCATATATAAATGTATAGCAGTAAAGTAAATGCAGTTACAGAAAATAAGTTACTTGTAGCATTCCCAAAAGATACAGACCTTTTTACATCATTCACCTTTGCATGTTCTCATGTTCTCCAGCAAGACTAAATTACTTATTTCTTTATCTTTCACTTCAGCAGACAGAATTGTTTCCCTGTATACCCTGTTTAATCCTGCTTTGTTCTTTTCTCCCAGACTCACACAAAGCAGATTTATAAAAAACTGCTGAGAACAGCTTGAGTATCCTTTAGCTGAGCTTCTTCTACAGTGCAATTACACTTTTGGCAGTGCTTGAGTGATGTAGGGTGTTCTCCATACTCCACTTCTGATGCTTTCAAAACTTTTTAAATCTACTATATGGTGATATTTTTATTTTACCTACATTGCATATTGTAGCAATATTTGTTTAATGTATGTGGTTCTTTTCATGAAACATGCATTATTTCACTCACAAAGATTGTAATGAATTATTTTTATCATAGCTTCTTGAAGTAACAAGCTATGAGTATAGCTGAGGGGGCCTTAAAAGGGAAAAATAAATTAAAAAATCTTTTTTTTTGAAATAGCACAAACTGAACTTTGTTCACATCTAATTTCTACAAATAACTATTCTGAATGAGAACTGATGTTTTTATTGGTGTATTCTGTGATAGTGGTCTTAGGTAATAATTACTTTTTCTAGTGTAAACCAAGAATCCCAGATTATGATAGTGTTTTAATTAACCCAGAAATCATAAAGTATACTTCCTAATGGTTATGTTCATTTTTTAAAACAAACTAAGATAAAGCTCTAAACTTTATATTTAGGAAAATAGTTTTACTTAGAAGTTGGACTACATAGAAGGTTTTGTGTCAAGATATAATACTAAAGAAGAACCAGGACTGCCTGGGATAAATGATGGTTTAATCTTGCGGAATCTTTTGATTTCTTGGGAATGTTTTGTGTCATGTTTTGTGAAAATTTCTCCCTAGAATGTTGTAAATGCTAGGTAAGAAAAGAAATGCAAGTGTTTGAAGAAAGTAATAATTTAAGGGTTTAAATGATTACTGAATGTATGAAGATTTATGTTATTTGTGGACATATTGTTATCAGTCTTCTTTTTGGTTGATTTTTTTCTTTTGCTTAAACTACTTGGTTTGTTGCTTTCCCTGTCTTGGGGAATATGCTGGTTAGGGCAAAATGAGACAGCTTTTTTAGAGCTCAACTCAAAGACTGAAAGGCTTAAAAATATTCACAGTCAATTTCAGGATGTTATTTGTGTGTAAAGTTTTAGAATTGCAGTAATCTGTGCCTCCAACAGATTTTTCCAGAGCCAGAGAATTGTTTATCACATGTTATTCAAGATTTCCTTTTTAAACCAAGAGTATTCTTTGTTAGCCAAGGAGGGATGTTTTATCCGATTTATTCAAAACATACAGCAAAGACTTATTCCTGCTTTTTTATTTATGGTGGATCTCAGTTAATAAAATTATGTATTTGTGAAGACAATATAATTAAGATAATCAGATAACCTAGCAAAAATTTCTTGCTCTTGTGTAAATCCTAGTAATAAACCCAATGCTTAGTTCACACATCAACTTCTTGCGTAAGTTTCCTTCTGTTTTGGTAAATAGAGTGTCTGTATTTGAACTACTGCTGTTTAATTTAAACACTGATGTGATTTAATTTTATTTCATGCTGAAAGAAAAATCATAATTTAATAAAAAATTAATCCTCTCCAGGAAGCCTAACTGTACTGGCAAAGACAAAGCGATGCTACATTTTAGTATAAAAAAGCCATAGGAGAGGTGGACACTGAATGATTTTTCTTTTTTCCTTTTCCTTGTGCTGGTGAAATGAATTTAATGGTGTGCCAAAATACCATGCTGACTGGTACCCAGTCTCTTCTCTGCTCTCTGCTTCACACTGTTAGATGGAAGTGCTAAAGGAGGCTGCACCTCCCTCGCAGGAGGAGGCACTGAGATGACAGATACAGAGTTCTCCAGGCAGGAGCCAGCAGTGTTGAGACTGGAGCTGGAGAGCTGAATAGAACAAGGAATCTGTTATCTTAGAGAGAATGAAAGACAAATGCTTCATCTGAAACTGACACAAAAAAAAATAAAAATAGACAGTCATTGACTAATCAAATTAAAGGAAGCAATCATGTAAAAACTCTGGGTGAAATAGATGAACTAGTACTGGGAATTCGAACCAAGGGTCCTCTACATCTACTTTTCTATGTATGGTTTGTTTGTTTTTTTTTTTTTTTACTAAGCAGTAACTCTTTGATCTTGAGTTTCTTGCTGTAGGTCAACATGTTTCAAATTCTGTAACTAAAACATGTTGCTTAGTGTTCTGGAGAAACAAAATGAATTGTCATGTATATTAAGTCCCTTGCAGGAATTTCAAGCTTGCTTTTTTATGAGTCTAAGTAGACAAATTACACATTTAGAGATTATTTTCAGTAACATAAGGAGCAGGAACAATAATAATTTCAAACAAAAATTATGAGATTGCTCTATCCTGAAGTCATACCTATTTATATATTTAGGAAAAAATATAACAACTTATAGGCAGAAATTTTATCATACACATAAGCTTCATCCAGAAAAGGTCCCTTAAAAATATATTTATAGCATAGAGTTTGCATTGCAGTTGTACAAAAAGAACAATCAGGTCTCTAAAGCAGATGTTTTAGAAATATTGTGATTTCTCTGCTATGAAGAGTTATATTGAATGCAATGCTTTGATAATTGAATACAAAATCTTCTTTATGTAGATTCTAGGCTATGTAGATTTTTCTGCTTTTCAATGCATTGCTTCCTTATAGTTCGTTCCTGTTATCATTGGTTGAGCTCTTCAGTGCCAAAAACCAAACCAGTGGGATTGGAGTCGGTTCAGGAGAACAATTTCATAGTGTTGCTCTCACTATGAAAAACTTACAGATAAAATATAAGAATTTTGTGCTATCCAGTTTACTCCTTAGTTAAACATATTAGGATTTTCTTGACCTTTCAAAACTCAATTTAGAATATTATGTGATAATATGACAGTATAAGATTTACAATGATGCTCTTCTAGATGGAATACTTTAGGATAAATGAATCTTAAAGAAAACCCTGAACTAAATAACTTTCTAGAAGTGCTGCTGTGAAGGTAATAATTATAAGTCCCTAGGTATTTGAGTTTCAGGAACCTTGCTTTTTTAAAAAAGCTTTTAAGTGTCTTGCAACTAAGAGTCAGTATGGTGCTCAGAGCTGCTATGATGTTGTTTAGATAGAACCTAGGAAGCTGGACATGACTCCAATGTGAGTGTGGTGAAGACAATTCAGAATAAGGGTAGTCATAACTAAGACTGCAAGGAATTAAGCCAAATGTGTGGAATGTTGTGAACTTGTTTCTGCTCTCCTAGTTTATTTCCTATTCTGCTCTCCTAGTTTATTTCCTGTTCTCTTTTATTCAGTATACTGTATCACGTTGATGTTTTGTCTCATTCAATATTACTATGAACATGTGTATGTATTTGTAATTAGTAGTATTAGTAATTAGTATTTATTAGATTATTACTTGGCATTCAAGTATATAGACTGAATAATGCACTACTGTAAAAAATGTCTATACAGATGCATATTTTCATATACAAACTTCTAAAGCTATATATGTTATCAAAGAAATACTAGCATAGGGAGAAATATAAACTGGAATGTACTTAAGGCTCCGAGCTAGTTTTTTTACCTGCAGATGCTGAAAGTGAAAAAAAATATTCTACTTAGAATATTTTATCTCATCTAAACTAAACAACTAACCTCATTGTCAGCCAGGTACTGAAATAGAAATTGTTAGGGATAGGTTCCTAGGATTCTCCATCCCTGGAGATATTTAAAAAGAGACTGGATGTGGCACTCAGTGTCATGGTCTGGTAACTGCAGCGGTAGTGGATCAAGGGTTGGACTTGATGATCTCAGAGGTCCCTTCCAACCCAGCCAATTCTATGATTCTATGATTCTATGATATAGGATTCCTGATATTCCTAGCGTAACCTTTTTCTCATTACTAAATCATTGGCAGAGCCACTGAGTTGAGTCAGCAGTAGGGAGTTAAGAGTGCAGACTTCTTGGAACTTTATGTTGGAGTAGAATGACGGAATCCATAACTGGGAGCCAGCCTGGGATATGGGCAGACTTGCAGCTGATTTCATCTTCCTCGTAGGCTACTTTTATGAATTGTGGCACTTTTCCAAAGCTGTTTAAACACCTCAAATTAATAGTAATTCGTGGTGGTAAAATATATTAGAATAATGTGTTGTTAATTTCCCTACATCCCGTTGGTGTTGGCATTAGGCATAATGGTAAAGAAAATGAAGTTTTCAGCTGGTGAACAAAGAAGAGGTCACTGGGACATCTCTTGTTAAGAATTTTGTTTTGGTTGATGCTACTGATGGAAGATCTTTTAGGGATCTGTTTGAGTGCCTAAATATGAACATATAGCATGATTTGAGAAACTGAATGTCGCCTCCAGCTCCCCATGCAGAAAAGCAGATCCTTCCTTCACTCCTGCATCATATCTGCCAGCCACATGCAGGTGGGGAATTTTGAGTGACTGTAAATATGTGAGCCTCTGCCTGACCATTTAACATCACATACTGGAGAAAAAAAAATGTTGGGAAAAAGTTGATAGATATAAAACGGACATTTTCTGTAATAGTTTAAGATTTTAATTAGCTTCCAGGTAATAAATACAGCTTGTAGAGAAATAACTATTCTGTTTATATGGAGCTTATGTGTATGTGAATGCATATATGTGTTCATACGTGTGTGTGTGTAACTTTTATATGTAATTTTATATATGTATATGTGTATAAACTTTTCAGACTTAAGATTTATATTTTTAATTTGTACATAGGACCATTTTATATAAGAATTGTTCTTTCTGGAATATACTTTTTTGTGAAGAAAATGTGTTGTAGATTGATTTTTTTTTTTTTTGTATGGCCAAAACATTGTAAGGCCATTGGTTATAACTTCCCTGAGTTAAATTCTACAAATGCCCTAGACATTTTTCTGCTTTATTCCTTTATCCATTTCTTTATCCTTTATACCACAGCTAGGGTTGGGTTTTTTTTGTTGATCTGAGGCAGATACTGGAAGGTGAGACTCTACCTCAGATTTCACCTCTGATATCAGAACTGGTAGTTAAATGCAGAGGGTCACATAGGATGACTAATCTGACAGGAGGGAAGAATACAAAATCTAATACGAGTGACAGATGAAAATACATGGCCAATGGAAATGGGGAGAAGAAAGCTCACAGGTAGATGATATCTAACCTTTTGTAAAAGCTTGATCTCAAAATGTACAGAAACAACAAAATTCACTTCTTCGAACCTGTTATCGTTTAGTAAGATGGCATTTTTTATATGTCATTTCTTAGATTAGCATCACTGTGCTTTTCCACTGCTTTGTGTATTTCTCGCCCTTGGTTAAATGATGGGAGATACAGGAGTAAACTAAGGCACACCTCAAAAATGCACTTCTATAGATGAGAATGGAGATTGTATGTTTTGCTCTGATACTTTTCATCTTTCTGAGTAAAACAAAAATGGATCTAAATACAGATAGGATATTTGGAACTCAAGACTGTATTCCTGGTAGGATTTTGTACTAGTTTTGTACCAGAAAACCTGATACTTGGAGGTTGAAGAATTCATAACATTTTCCATTTAATGAAAAATCTTGAGGCACCAAATAGAGAAGATACTTGCCTTTTCATCTTCATATCTAGGATAGAGTTTCAAGTTATTAATTTAAACTACCTCTGAGTAAGAGCCTAGGACTAAACCATTTTGTAGCTTTTGTGGTTGTAAAATATTCTTAAATTAGGACAGATTTGCCAGTTAACTAAATTAGTAATAATTTAAGTGTGTTCCTTTAACACAATTTTCAGTAAAACTCTACAGTCTTGTCATTCATTCTAGTATTTACTTTTAGTTTTTTCAACCTTAGATATACCCCCATCATCCAGGCACCATCCAGATAATGCTATTCTAATCTGGCTTGTGTCTACTTTTGATTCCCTTAGCCAACTACAGTCTTTTCACTTAAGAGCTATGGTGTCTGAAGCAAAGAACCAAAGGAAGTATTTTTGTATTACTTTTCTCTATAGATTTAAAGTTCAAATTCAGCACCTTGAATTTAAAACATAACTACGTAACATACAGACATACTTGAAAGCAATGTTGTAGGAGGATTAAAGATGTAAAGGTCTTTGAAAATAGTAAGTGCTCCATAAATGTACTATACTGGATGAGAGCAAGAAGAGGTGAAAGAAGAGAGAATAATCCATTGCCCTCTCCTAATAGTCTATAATTTCCTCCAGTTTATTAATGCTTTAATTTAGATGCTTATAAATGGATTAGAAGTGTGAAAGTAAATTTATGCACAAGAATAGATCCATTTAATTAAGTGGGAATTGTTAGGTACATGAACTTCTGCAGTCCCTGGTCCATTTTGTGCAAATTCTGTAGCAAAAAAATAGTGGTTGGGTTTATACACAGTAATGGTGAATTAAAGACAGTTGTTACCCAAGGCTTGGGTCTTAATGTTTAAAAATTGGCAAGTAGGTGATGTAGTTATATACAGTTGAGCATGATTATAAAAAACGTATTTATCATGGCACAGAACTCTTTAAAAAAAAAAAACAAACAATAAACAGTTTTAAAGAACACCTTAATGTTTAATTACAACACAAAATTAATCCCCACTGGGTACCTTTTATGCTAGAAAGAGGCAAACAAAAGAAAAAATTAATATTTTAAGATATTGCAAAGACTGCAGCAACCTAAATATGATGCATATTTATATGTCTTTTCATTACAGATTTAAGTCTTGAAATAGAAAGTGTAGAATTAAAAAAAAAAACCACAAAGTCCAGCAAATTGGGAATACTTGATTGGGTTATGGGGGTTCTGAATTTGTTAGCTTTCTTTTTTTTTTTTTTTTTCCCCATGAAAAATTAATATATAAACTTAAACATTTTTCTGGAAATATTTTCAGAGCTGAAATAAAATGTTAGAATGCACAGAATGACCAATAACTTTGTAGTGCTTATGACACACAGGATGCAGTGAATTTTTAATTGGCTGACTTAGCACTTTTACATGAATATGAGTCTCCTGTGTTTTATGGAAATGGTTGAGACAATAGGCAGTAGTAGGATAAATAAATAAATAAATAAAAAGAAAAAAAATAAAAACAACAAAGTCTACGAATCAATCTCACGTTTTGCTTTGCTAATAGTTTATAAAAAGTCTAAACTGATGATATTTCTTACATAACATATTATTGGTTTTCTGGTAAGTTCTACATGTTGGCTTTCACTTTTTTAATCCACATATTTCTAAGTAAAGATTGTGAGATTTAAGTTTCCGCTGAACTGTGTACCCGTGTATCTGCCTATATAGGCACATTAGTGTTTAAATGTTTCTTTCCTGGAGTATGCTAGTCAAAGCTGGAAAAGAATTCCTTGTGGATGTCTGGAAGTTTATGGGATCTGTACTTCCATATTCATCATGTGCATAGTCCCTATCTTTTAGTCTAAATGCAGTCATCTTCTGTCCTCGAAATGGAAAATTATACATCCAGGATTCATGAAGGGACAATATGTAGATTATGTGGGAAGCTCACTTTATTGGAGTAGCAAATCTATGGCTATCTGAAACTCTACAGCAATGTATTAAAATAGAAATACCAAAGAGAGGAAAAAAGCTGAGACATTTCTGCATAGACGAGGTACTTGCTGTTAAAACACATAAACAGAAAACTAGTGGGGAGACAATTAGCCATTCTTTTAGTCACAACTCATATCATATTTGGACTTCCCAAGGTCAACAAAGTATCCAGAGGACTCTGGCTGGATAGGATGCTCATTATCTAAAGTGGGTCCACCATAGTTCTTTTGCTATTAAAGAAATCTATAACAAATGATGAAGTTGCTGTTGTAATAGAAAATGAGGACAAAGGCATTTAAAAATAGAAGGCATAAGTAGAATTTGTTGTTATTCATTCCAATTTAAAAAGATGAAATTCATTCTGCTGTGGCAAAGAAGCCCTTTGTAAATGATGTATTCATAGCCACCACTTATCTTGCAGAGATATTGCCATTATTAAAAGGAATATTGATTATTTAGATAAATCTTGTAATACATATGCAAACAAGTGTGATTCTTTCCCTTTTTTAATTATTATTATTATTATACATGTTATTTCTGCAATTTTTGTCAGGGACTTGTGTATTTCAAATGGGGTTTTGTTTCATAAGCTGTCATATTCTTGTATTACATTATTTTCTGTTTCCATTGTGTATATTATGTTGTATGCCACATGCCAGAAAATTATTAGAAATAAGAACGGGAAAGGACAATTTATAAATATGATAGAAAAGAATCTTTGGAGTTCTAGTCAAAATGTGGCTATTTTAATGTTTTTGATACTTCAGGCTTCTAAGGAGAAGGACCTTTATTTCTTCATTCTTTTTCCCCTAAAGTATATTTTTTTAGTATCTATTGTGTTGAAGTCTACCATGATGCTTATTATCCCAGGAGACGGCAGGGCAGATACATTTGCAGTTACTCTGTTCACACTTGAGTGTTTTATGAAGTTTGAGACTATGAAGGCTTTATAACTTCTATATTGTACTTTAGGTTTTAAACACTAAGCATATTTTACCTTGAGAACAGATGCTTGTTGCAATTCCTGATGCAATAAAAAAATGCAATTTTCATACTCTACTACTGCAATAGTGAGGCTTGCCTTGCTAGTATGGTGATCTGATTTTTTTTTTTTCTGGTTTGATATAATTGTGGCATAAAAATTCGTAGAAAACAATTTATAGAGGATCAACTGATGTTTTGATCTCACTTTGTAATTACAAGTATCTGTGATCTAACCTAAAAGAACACTGTTCTTGCAGTTGATCTTACATTTTCTGGACACATTCACACAACAGCTTCATGCTGTATAATCACTATCTTAGAACAGAAAGGAAAGGTCAGAGGACCATTGTTTTGGAAAGTCATGAATTTCATTGTCTCACCTGTAAGAACATGCTAGCTTTTTCATATTGTCATCTAACTCTACTTTCATAGTGGTAGAAATCCACTGGGTCCTTAGTTGTCTTTTTTTCTGCAGAATTTTTATATGGCAACACTGAGTCACAACAACATCCCTGCTAGGATGTCCTTCAGCTGCTCAGTGACTCCTCTGGCCACGGGCTGTGTTTCTTTGGTGTTTTGCTTGGGGCACACAGACACCCCTCCTCCCAAAGAGCCATGTCAAGCAATGGGAGTCAGCAACAGCTGGGATCTTGATGACTTTGTAGAATAGTAGCTGCAAGTGTGTTTGTCATGAAGCAGGATTTCAGTGCTGCTGAAGTTAATGTCTGGTTTGCAGGGGTTTCTCTAGACTGCTAAGAACTAACATTGTCACAAATTATTTGATTATAGGTGATGGAAACTGGTATTAAAATCCATCTGTAATATAATAACAATTGTGGTAACTTTCAGAGACTTGGCTGTTAGTTTTCATTGTACAAAACATACTTTTCTGGTTGCATGTTTGTTGTCTGTGTTACTTCTTGGAAGAAATAGACATTTGTATCTTCAGAGCAAAATTCCTTTCTCTTGGTTGATAAATCTACTTATTCAAAATTTGCAGTGAATGTGTCAGAGGCAAAGATGCCTTGAGGATGCTCAATGCCAAAAGCTGCACATTATGCAATCTTACAATACAGACAGATGTGAAAGTTTCATCCTTCAAAGCCTGTCTTTGTCCCTGCAATACTCCATTTTATTTCACAATTAAAAGAATAATTTTTAGGAGAAAGTTCTGACCTTTGCTGTTCCCTACCTCAAAGGTTGCTCTGTTGATGAATGGGGAAAGAAGGCTTTGCTGAATCACCACTCAGAGAGAGTGATGAGGGGAGAGTGAACAAGGATGGAGCAAATGAAGTACAGCCAAGTGCTGTCCTCCATGGCTCAGTTACTGTGGCTGTCAGGTGGGGAGCAGACCCCTATAGCCACACTGTGACTTACCTCCCAAGGATGTCTGTGCTTAAAATCAGGATCTAGCTTCACTTCTGGATGTGAACCTGTAGAGGTGTAGCATGTAATGCTTTCCTTAGGCCAGTGCAATCATCTGCCTCTTCTTGTGCTGACAAATATGTTGTGGTTTTTTATGTGACTTCTTTTCAGGCATTCGATAAATATTTCTTTGTCACAGAGAAGCCTCTGTAAAGCTCAGTTTACTTTCTCAGAAGGACAATGGAAAAAGTCACAGCTGACCTGTAAGCACCATGTTTAATGGGAGCTTGAGGAAGTAATGAAAAATTATTCATGAATCACAACAGATAATAACAGTCTGCGATCAGTAATTTTACTGTCAAAACATACAGATTTCACCAAGAGGTACTGTGCAGGCACTAAAATTAGAAAAAACAATATTGTACAGTTTAAAATGGCATTTCAGACCCATGGATTACTGATGGCTGTATTCTAAAATATTTACTTTCAGCTTACCTAAGTGTAATAGAACTGCTGACTTGATGTAGGGATGGTGATTTATTCTTACTCAGACACTCTTAATGTTGACCAAATATTATTTTAGAGTATAATTTTTCTTTATAGATCTACCAACTAAAATAATATTTTTTTTTTTTTAAATTCTGATTTTGGGTAAATTATCATTGTTGATATAATCGATATATATCTGATATAGATCAGCTGAAGTACCAGTGGATACTGATGGCAGTAATGCAAGGAATAAAATGATGAGGCCATGAAAATCTTTGTCATGGTCAGGAGCAGTTAGAATCTCTTCTCTTTGGTGGTTCACTACTTATGCTGTTCAAAACTATAGCTGATTTTTTTTTCTTGATTTGCAACCTGAAAAAAAAAAGTAAAATTCTAAAATACACTTCTAACTTCTGTAATCTTTACTCCCATTTTTTATTGCCTTTTGATGATTTAACTGGACTTAATTAGGAATATAATAAATACTGAAATACTTCAGTGATATACGTTGAGAAAATTATGACATTTATTCTCTCTGAGTGCTTTGTATGACATATTAAAATGGCAACCTCTTCATGACTTATCTTAATCCACTTTGTGCATAAAAGCAAACTTAATTTTTAAAGAAAAGGACCGTCCATCAAAAACATTTCACTATTGCCTCTAGTACCCCTCTGTTGTTTATGTTAACAAGAATGCATGTAAATGAAACAACAGTCATATGCTTAATACCAAGTGGCTGAGATCATCGTAAGTGATCATTGATAAAAAAAAAATAACCTAAGTTTGAAAATGTTTTTTTCATCAGCTATCATGCTAATAGTTTTAACAAGAACTTTATATCTTTTTTTTGTTTGGCTGGTTGGGTTTTTGTGAGGGTTTCTTTGGGGTGTTTGTTTGTTTGTTTGTTTTTTGATGTGTGATTTTTGAGACAGACAATATGTTCTAAACCTTAGGTCTGTGGCAATTGGAATTCAGTTACTTTAAATAAAATATTTAAACTTCCCTCCTTAAATATGGACCTTAATCCATAAAAATTTTCACATTTTTCACTGGTTTCGTTTACAAATAACTCTACGAACACTGAAAAGCTACATTTATGCAGGATTGTAGCCCCAGAAATTTCTTTTTTTCCTATTATCAGCTCTCAAATTAGGTGAAAGCAGGAGTAAAAGAGAGAAGTAAAAAAAAAAAAAAAAAAAAAGAGTTTTCTTCTGGAATGACTCATAAGATCTTAAGACTAATTTATGAACTGGATTGTTTTCTCTCTTTTGCTAACTTCTAATTTACATAAAATATTTAAATCATAGGCACACTCTTCAAATAGAGAAAAATATCAAGACTGTTGGAAATGAGAGCAAGACAGGAATTACTGCACTCCTGAGGTTTTTCCATGTGGTTTTCCTATTGCTATGGAAACTAGGTAATGATGTATTTTCTCACTTTGATTTCAAGAGGAAGGGAAATGCTATTAAGAGAAAGAGATAAAGAGCTAATAGTTATCAGAGACATTCTGATATTCAGCTGTATAACATGAGAGCACAGCCTTTGCTAACTTTGGTGGCATCTGTGAATTACAAATTCTTTTTGGTTTCCCTTTATGAATGGGATTCCTACATGAAAACTTCCGAGGGAAAATAAGAAAAAGATGTTACACAGATTCTGAGAATACATTTTGGGGTTTTTTGGGTTTTGGTTTTTTTTTCAGTAGAATGACATCTATGCACATGAAGAGTCCATGATTCTTTTGAGCATATCAGAGAGAACAACTTAAAAACATTGAGATTTGCTCTTAAACCTTTTTCTATTCCTTTAGGTCAGAAGTCTCTAGAATATTTCCAAAGCCTTCACTATTAGGTTTGGGCTGCTTTTTCAGAAAATTGGGTCATCTGTTTACTTCAACTAGGCTATCTTTCCAAAAGAGAAGTTCCCTACAATTCCAAATATCAGTCTGAATACTGTGCATGCACTTTCTTACTGTTCAGCTACACTAATACTGTACTTAGTAAAGATGGCTAGCAAACTCAAGACATTGCACAGAGCCTCCAACCTTTAGTATAAGAATGCAAAAGTGAGTTTCTGACACTGCATCTTCTGAATTAACTTCAACAAATGTTTCAAATCTTTCTCAGTGAAAAGTAGTGAAATATCCTGCTGACATTTCTATGCTTTGGAAAAATATTGTTATTTATTACTACTGTTATTGTTGTAGTTGTTATTATCCTCCAGTATTTTATAGCCACGATTTTCTCTAAGGCACTTCACTAGGCAACAAGAAGTTGAGATACTAAAAATAGTATAAAAATATAATTCTGACTTCAGTTAAACCCTTTTACAGATTACTTGATGTCATTAGGAAGTTGTTTAATCTTCCATTGAATAGACTGGAAAAAATTTCCTTTTGACTGTAACATACATTGCAAAAGCTACAATTTGAAAATTTTTTCCTCACATTTCTAACAGAAGCCTTTTTGTAAGTCAAAAAAGGAGCAAAACCAGTTTCCCATGGGAGTATGCTAATGTAATGACCATAAGGTTCCTTTTCTTTCCTCAGAGCAGCTCCTCCTGTTTTATTTTCATAAACTTATCTTCACATCATTCTTGATTACTCATTTTGCCTTTGATGTCATCATGTTGGGAATAAAGAGTTCACAGTGCTGAAAGAGAGAAGAAAATACGTATTTTTCTGTATGAAAATTTTGAAGGCATTATAAATCATATGACTTAAGTCATATCCTTTGAAGATACAAAAAAACTCGAACAAATTCTTCCTGCCAAAATCTTAGCATACCCTCAGATGCTTATCCTTTCATTTCAGTGGGGTTACATATAATGACTGAAATTAAAATTTTAACTGTTGCTGCTTTATGGTCCTCTTTATTAAAAGATTCAATAAAATTATTAACTTTTTTTGATCCTCTTGTCCCTGTCACCCCCTTCCTGAACAGGACAGGACAGATAGGATCTGTTCAAAGTAACTTGTAAAGAGGAAATCAGAAGTGTTATAAGGTGAGCAGATAACATTATCGAGCTCATTTAAACCAGAATTTATTTCTCTCCAAATATAAGAAAGTTCTTAAGTGTCTAATGATAGAGGTTGAGAGTGAAGCAGTATTTTCATGTTTGTAGGTCTAATGAATGACTGAAATACATACTCTAACATTTTAAAATAATTCTCTGAAATATATTAGGTTTTGTTGTATTAATCAAAACCTTTTCCAATGGTAGGCAATTTGCTTTAAAAGCCATAATTATTGATAATGTGAGTTTTCTTGAAAGAAAATAGATGTAGTGGAATTTAGCTCAAATGGATGCCAAAATGGCATAGGTGTATAATCCTTCCTGGAGATAAATATTAAACATTTTAACTCAGAGTGCCTAAAAACATTTTATCTTTGATTTATTAACACTTAGGAAATAATAATTCAGCTATCCTTAACTGAAATAATTTTGTATGTACTCAGTTCCAGTGAATACCATCTTTGTATTTAAAAATCTACACTGATAACAGGATACTTGATAAATTGACAAGTGAGTAGTTTTAATGTTTTAATGACAGAATTGCCAAAGCATTCTGTAAATGCTCAGGATAATTTCCCTGAAGAACTCTGTAATATGTGGATATGTTCTCCAAAAAAGATAAGGAGGATAATGCAGTTATTTGGAACACAGCCAGTAGGTAAGAGTTTATATTCCCATTCCTGAAAAAAATGGTGGAATTGACATCAGTGATTATTCACAAAGCAGGTAAATCTGCATAAATTTGAAGAGACTGGTGAAATCTTCCAGAAGCAGGTGTTTTCTGCTAAAGTCACTCAGAAGTTCAAAGAGTATACTTGTGTTTTGTCAAACAGTATACCTTGTATACAGGTGTTTTTGCCAACCTTGGTATTTAAGAAGATGTGAAAATTAATGTAGGTTATTCTGCAAGTGTGAAAGGTTGTTAAAACTAGTATGAAACTCTAATTCTAAGAGGACACGAGACCTCGCTATCTTAAAACAAACCTCTTACCAAACACCAAACTCAAAATTAGGGCAATGTGCTGTGCCTTAGTAGATCTGGTAAAGCCAAAACATTGTAAATGATGGACAGTCATAGAGTGATCACTCCCTTAGGATCACTTCCACATGCTGCTTCTCTCGTTGCATCCATCATCTTCATCAGAGTGTTTTCCCCACAAAGCAGGATTACGTTTGATGCATCACTGCCTCCTTAACTCCCCTCTCGTCCTTTTCTGAGAAAGGGAACCACAATACCTAGCTAGCCCTGTGGTCAGCTCATAAATAACACGCTGAAGTGCAGAAGCCTCAGACTCTCCCTTTTGACCTGAAATTCTGGCACCTAAATAAGAGAGAAGTCAGTGTCATAAATAAGGTAGACACACTGCAATGGTAACATTTGGTGACTGCTGACATTTTATTTCTGATGGATGTGATACTTAACCTTACTATAGATTATGGTAGCAATATTTGTAAATGGAAGAAGGAAAAAAACCCTGCAACATGCAAATGCAAGATTTATGAGCTGAAACAAGTACCTAAATATTGGTGGTGCGTTTTGCTGTACCAGTATCCTCACAGATGACTGAATACTTGACTTTTTTAGGATGCTTCTTGTTGGAAGCAAGTAAAGCAATGATACTTTTTAAATTTATTTTAAGGTTGAGTTATAATTAAGAACTATTGCTTTGTAGGGTCTATAGTACAAAGTACATCAAACTAGTCAGATTGGATTTTTCTTGCCCATGATGCCGTGTTAGCAGCTCTGAGTACATTTTTTAAAAGTTAACAGACTAAGTAATGAAAACAAAGATGTGATTTCTATGAAAGTTGTAGGGAAAAAAAAATTATACAGAAAAAAGGTATGGAAAAAAATCTTGCTTATTGTTTTAGCCAAAAAAAGAATTGGAGAGGAAAATCTGTGATGACTCCAGCCTGTAGTTCAGAAGTATCTTCCCAATATCCCTATCATTCACAGTAATTAGTTGTTGACTAATGGTCAGTTTTTTATTAATTATTTTTAATATTCTAATTGAATTTTTAAATATAAATACAATTTTTAATGTAATAGGTATCTATTAATTGAAATATAATACTTTAATGTATTCTATGTTAAAGCTACATCAGTAAGATTTTTCAATTGTGTAATAACTTATTAAGTACAGCATGTGTACTTTAATTCCTGAAGAAAAACATTTACAATCATGTGCCATGTGTTCAATCTTTTACTTGTCAGTCAATTTGACAGTATTGCATTTATTTTTTAAAGAAATATTTCTATAGTTTCACAAAAGCGGAACAAAGATGAGATGAAAAACAGTCTTTGGAAAATTAGGGAAATTAAAAATGCAAAACCTGTAGTTTTCTGTTTCACAAATATATAGCTCTTAGGAAGCTCTGTCAGATCATAGTAATCAAGACTGCTCTGGTGTGGTTGATATACTGATTAATTTGTGGTCCTGCTTTTTCCTTGGTCAGTTTGCTGAAGCTGCTAAAAGAATTTTCAGTTAGAATCAATTTATGGTCATAGATGCTCTTTCCTGCTCATAAATGGACAGACATCATCTCAGCATTTTGGAGTTAAGAAAGCCTGGGCCAAGGCCAGTAGTATTAGGTTTAACATGGCCAAGTGCTGGGTCCTGCATTTTGTTTTTATTAACACCATGCAATCTTACAGACTTGGAGAAAGCTGCCAAGCTGAAAAGAACCTCTCATTGTAGGAAAGACATTTTGTTGCTTAAGTGAGTCCAGAGAAGGTCAACTAAGCTGGTGAAGTGTCTGGAGAACAAGCCCTGTGAGGACAGGCTAAGGGAATTGGGAATGTTTATCAGAGGAGGCTGAGGGGAGACCTTATTGCTCTCTACAACTACCTGAAAAGAGTTGTGAGGAGGTGGGTGTTGGCCTCTCCTCTCAACTGAATAATGAAAAGACTAGTGGAAAGGCCCTGAAGTTCCACCACGGTACATTTAGACTAGATGTGAGGAAGAATTTCTTTACTGAAAGAATAATCAGGCATAGGAATGGGCTGCACAGAGAGGCAGTGGAGTCACCATCCCTGGAGGTATTTAAAAACTGTGCAGATGAGGCATTTCAGGACATGCTCTAGTGAGTGATACAGATATTCATGCATTTTATTTGGGGAGGATGTTGACAGTTGGACACAGTGATCTTAGAGGTCTTTACCAAATGTGGCGATTCTGTGATTCTGTAGTGTCAAAGGTAAAACTACTGCTTTTATAACTAGCAAAGGTGATACATGTCTCCTTGGAAAATACAGAGTTTGAAGAAAGTTAGAATCAAATGATGTAGAAACCTGGAAAGAAGTGTGTCATATTCTCTCCTTTAAGGATAACAATTTTGCTAGGGAGTTTTAAAAGGTTCAGGCCCAGCTGGTACCACCCAGGCCTCTGCTTACTCACCCCCACCCCAACTGTGGGACGGGGAGGAGAAAACCCACCCAAAGGCTCCTTAACCCAAAGACAGGGAGGTTTGCATTCCATAATTAAGGTAATGGGCAAAACCCAGCGAGACTCAACTTAGGGAAAAGAAAAAAATCTACCAGAAGAAAGAGAAAACATGACCAGATCCTAATACCTTTCCTCCACACACAACTCTCCCTTTTCCCCGTTCCCAGATCCCTTCCCTGCTGCCTCCCCCTCAGGGCACAGGGAGGGACAAGGGGTGGTTTAGGGTCAGTTCCCCACACGCTGTTTCTGCCGCTCCTTCCTCCTCAGGGGGAGGACTCCTCACATTCTTTCTTCCCCCGCTCCAAGGTGGGGTCCCTCTCCCGGGAGAGTCCTTCAGGAACCCCTGGGACATGAGTCCCTCCCACAGGTGCAGTCCCTCAGGAACAGGCTTCATCACCATGGTATGTCTTGAATATTTGTCAAATGTTAAAACGAGCCAAATACAAGTATTTCTTCTAGTACTGAGCCCAAAAGCTAACCATATCCTAGGCTGTATCAAAAGAAGCATTGCCAGCAGTTCAAGGGAGGCACTTCTACTCTACTCCTGTGAGACCCGACCTAGAGTACCATGTCCAGTTCTGGAGAAAAATATATGCTAACGCTGAAAAAAAAGAGTTCAGTTTGCCAAATTTGTTCTGACTTTGGTATTTTCTCATACCAAACTTATTCTTTTGTGAAGGGATTGACTGGTCATAGTGTGGCTTAAAAGGCTTTTGAGCTGAGAAAAGGAAAGTAATGAAGAAACAGTTTGGGATTTTAAAAAAAGATAAATCAAACAGTTGTAAGTGTAAAGGCCATTCCTGAGTAAAAGTTGCCAAGCCTAGACTCAGGCCTTTAGAGGCTCAACTCAAATGAGTTGAAAATCAATATAGTACCCCTTAGTGGATTCTTAATTAGGCTCCTCAAACTCGAATGTAGCATCTTAAGGTAAATATGGGAAGTGATTTTCCTGGTGAAAAGATCTCAACTAAGATCTTTATTCTTCATTAAAGATATGTGTGGAAGAAATAATATTTTTTATTGATTGTAACAACTGAAAATATCATCATCTAACCCATGCTAGAAAGTGTATTAATTTAACAAGTAGGGATTCCTTTTCCTGCAGATTTACTTTGGTGGGCTTTTTTGTTTGGTTTTTTGATTTGGTTTTATTTGTTTGGTTTTTTTAAAAGAAACAGGTACTTAAATTAAGCTGTTTTTCTTCATTTTTGTCAGCTGGATGTTGGCAGTCACTGTGTCAAAAAGCCTTTAGGAATGTGGATCAAAAAATATTAGAGATGCCTGTTGGAATATTTCTAGTGTTTAAAGAGCCTCTGAGATTTTGTAGTACTTCTGAGGACTGTATTTAGGAATTACTGTCAAAATGTTTATGAGTGTTTTTGCCAGTTTTGGTAAAAATACAGTATTTAACAGAAGAACCTGATATTGCCTGGAATTTCACCCCCAGGTGATATCCATTTTCATACTTAAAGATAGCCTTGAAGTGTGAAGCTTCTTGCTTTGCTGTGTTGATGAGTAAATAGAACATTTTTGTACCCCATTATTAATATACAATGCAACTTTATATCCTGAATTTGGCAAGTAGGTTTACTTGTGCCAAAATGATTTTTAAGTGGAAAAATGTTGTGCTTTATATTATTTTACTATCTCAGGCAGATTCCTCAGAAAGGCAATGAAGTGTGTCAGAAGGTTGGAGGAACAAAAAAAAGCAGTACTCCCATATCAGACAGGGAATTTCTTGTGTTAGTCTCTTCTGCTCGAACTCCAAAATTCAGTTAACTTCATTTTATCTCTGACAGATCATTAATTTGATATCAGAAACCATTTTAAGTGTGGCTTGAGCTGTTGTTTATCCTAGTAAAATAGCTGAGAGTACACATGTAAATGATATATGTTGTATTGATTTTTCATGAAATGAACATTAAAAAATGTACAGCATGCTAAGATCAAATGTGTATGTGGCCAAAGGAAAAAAATAAAACAAGCTATTGAAATTGAAATAATACACATGATTATTTATGATTCCTATATATGTTATGTATTTCACAACAGATGTTGTGAAAGATAATGAGATTATAGGGCTTGTGGTGTTATGTTGGCTCTTATTGTATATTGCATTTTTTGGGTACCTTATATCTTCCTCTTCATTCATCTATGACTCACTTCTCAAATGATGCTCCTGTGGCACTAATGTACATATATTTTTTCTCATTGTCGTTGCACAAAGAAGATGTGAGAGTTACTCATGCATATTTGGTGCAGACGAATACTTAGAAAACACAGACTTGGCTTGTGAAAAAGGAGTGGTAACATAAGCGGAAAGAAACAGATCCCATTAACACATCCTAGAAGTAGATCATTCCTTGTAAGATTTCTGTGCATATAATTATGCCCATGTAATAAACTCCAAGAAAGACTCAGCCTGTGGCTCATCAGTCTTGCTTGGATGCCAGGTTGAATGTAACTGGTGGTGCTACTGGTTCCTGTAAAATGTTTTTTGAACATGTTGTTCATGATCTTCTAGTCCAGACCACAGTGTTTGCTCATATATTATCACCTAAAACGCTGATATACACGGAGGTCTTAGGTCTGCAGAAGTTTGATTAAGAGCTTATCCATGTTTAGCTTATGTTGCAGCACATTGCTGCATCATAGACATTAAATATTTTGTTATTTAAACTACATGATAAATTTTATGCTGTTGTTTTATGGTGTTTCTGAGAGACTTGAAGCCCATCTGAAGAAAACTATTCCATAGATCAGTCTCGCACATGACAAGATTTCCCAGTACAAAGGGGTAACACAGACTTGCTGTTCCTTGCTCTTTGATGACAGGTAATATCTGGCCATCTCATGATTTCTGTGGACAGATAGATCCAGTGCAATAAAAAAATGTACCTACCCCACCAGTTTGATTTCTTTCCATGGCCTTCTCCATAAAGAATTACTTTTGGGTTTAGATTAGGATGAAGTCAACAGTCCATACTTACATATGAGTAAAATCTTCTGTTCAGCCATGTGTCAGGCTGCTTGTTTCCATTTTGAGATAGAATAGGGATTCTTTTAAACAAGACAGAGATGTTTGGTCAAAGAGAGTATGTAAGTATTGTCATATAACTTTTGAGCAGATCACAAAGCAGAGCCTTTACCAACTGCAATATTAATTGAGGTTATTACTTTCCTAAACCTTTCTCTCAACCAATTTTCTACTTACCTTATGTAAATTACCAGCACTCACATGGATTATCCCATGACTTTGCAGCCTCTAATTTTGTCATATTTTTCATATTGTCTGCTTGTCATCAAGGCTTATTGCAACTTCTTCATTACAAGTAAGTGACCTTCTTGTGTTATGGCTAAAATTTAATTCTTTAAAGGCATAAACTGATACTATTTTTCTTGGGGAAAAAGTTATATCTGACTTTTATTTAGCTAAAAAATGAAAATTAAGGATAGTAAAGAGAATTTCTGACTCCAGAAGAATAAATTCTTTCACTGAATTTCTCACAATCCTTTTCTGGAAAGTCTTCTTATGAACACCTCTTAGCTGTTATCCAATCTTCAAGTAGCTTAAGAAAATTCTTATATTTATGTGTGATGAGATCATGAATCACCAGACTTTGAGGGGGGAAGAGCACCATCCTTTCTTACTTACTAGAGATGCCAATACCTCTGTGAAAGAGGTTAATCAACAGAAGTACATCTTTGTACTTCTTAGTATTCAACTTAGAATTCAACTGCAAAAGGCAATATTGTTACTAGAGAAATCCTAGATCTTCTGGATTTGGGAGTTTATTACAAGATGTTTGCAAATATGCTTTCCCAATTTGCTGTCCTTTTAGAAGGGGTCCTTCTCACTCCAGTAGTTTTCAGAAACACATTGATTTACAAAACCTTTATAGTCTCCTCAATGCCTAGGAAAATTTTATGTTGTTCATTACTTTTGAGACCTCTGGGACTGTTGGATTTCACAGGACACTACTCATCTCTTCTAGCTCTACTGATCCCATGTTTATGGTCTTTCTTATTCTAGCTATGCATTTGCATTAAGAACAAACTCAGTTACCTTCAAGAAGAGAACCATGCCCTTTTTTCCCCAGAAGTCTCCCATTTAAAGCCACAAAGCAGCAGACAGGATAAAGCAGCTCACCTTCCTGGTATCCAGTCTCATCCTTCAAAGGAAAAACAAAATCATTTCTTACACAATGCATGTTGAATAAACAGTTTTGTGTTCCAGCTCAAGCAGGGTTTCACTATATCAAATGACTGTGCAGTTCATCTGTAATGTGGAGGTTATGCATTTTGTGTTTCAGAGTTTAATCTGTGCACCTTTATTGACTTTTTCAAATACTAAAACCATCAAGCCCTGCTCTAGATTTGCCTTTATTTAATTTGATGAACTGAAGAAATCTTACTGTGGCTTTTCTGTCCTTCATTTCCTTCACTGTTGATCAAAGAGGCAGGATGACTTCTACACTTTCCTTTTTTTTTCACTATTTTGTTCAAAAATGCTGTGAAGATTTCTTGGTCACTGCAGTTCTGAAGCTAAGCGCCACCTAGAATTTCAGCCTAAATTCTGCCTGGGAAAGAAAAGCTGATTTCTTGAGTACTGTGCTTTTCCTGTATTAATCAACATCTGAAAATGGCTTATAAAATGCATTACATTCTAAAATAAAGGCCCAGACTGGGCCTATGACCCTTTACTCATTTAATATTCAGATTTAGACCTTGAGCTTACTAAATCTTTCTTCAATTTTTACTTTTTTTTTTTTTTAATCTACTAATACTATTTCTAGTTGTTTAGATTTTTTTTTCCAAATAATTCATCAGTATTCAGAATAAGGCAGAAAAAGGATTGGCAGACCAATAGTGAAAAAAGTTGAAAGATATTTGGGTTTAAAAAGGCTAACATCATCACAGATATTTTTTGTATATAATGTATCAGTGTCTTCTTGATGTGTTCTCCAAAATGCCACCAAATGCAATTAGTTCTTCATGCATTATGCATAGATGACATTGTTTCACAGGGACAGTGGAAGGTAGCTTGCTGAAAAATTGAGATCTTACACAGTTTTAAGGTAGCAGCAAATTAGGATTTATTATTAGGTAACTCATAGGATTAGATTGCATTATACTTAATTACATTTGATCATCAGACAATTAATCGAGTGATTTAACAAAAGTTGTTATAATCAAACAGCAGCTTAGTTAAAGTTTCAAGGATGGCAAGGTCTGTGCAAAACTTACAACAGTTTCTTAAATCAAATTATACACGCACAAACACACAGAAATAAAGAGTTTGACCTATGATGTAGATTCTGTCCTTTGAAAATTGTAATCAATTACTTGTATCAAATGTTCTTTAAAGTTCACAAAATACAATTATAAGGAACAACTCACTCTTCTTCTTTGGTTCTCACCATCAGCCAATCTTTGAACCCTTCTTCTTTGTCAGCATCTATCAGCAGATGATGCCTGAACCTCAGGAAATCTACCCTTATATACATCCCAGCTCAGAGGGGTACACTAGGTGACAGCCAACTGCAAGCCTGGAGAGCTCAAAGAGTCTCATTTAGGTTCACTGCTTTTTGGATTGCAAGATGATTGACTTTGGTTAGGATTTTGTTTGGTTTTTCTTCTTTTTCTTTTTTTTTTTTTTTTTAATTTGGTTTTTGGTGGGTTTTTTTGTTTGTTTTTTTTTAATTTGGTTTGGTTTGGTTTGGTTTTTCATCTTCGTTTTTGTTTTGGCCACAGCTTCTGTTAGGTGATTCTGGTGATTATACAGCTCTGGTACCTGGCAGGTTGGGCTAAGACTTAGAATCATAGAATCATAGAATCCTTGGGGTTGGAAGGGACCTCGAAAGATCATCTAGTCCAACCCCCCCTGCCAGAGCAGGGCCACCTAGAGCACTTCGCATAGGAACGTGTCCAGGCCAGGAAGGGAAAGCCTAATCATCCCAACACACTGCACTTGTAACCAATGCAAGAAGGAAATGCATTGTCTCAAATCACTGCACTTGTAACCAAAATTACACAATGTTAGTTTGTCTTCAGACTGATAAGTGACCCAGTGGGAGCTGCACCACAAGTGTGCAAATGTATGAAATCCATTCTATGATTAAAGGAAAGAGAACATAATTTTCCCTGAAAGATGTTTGCTAGCTTTGTAATTTTGTAAATGAATGAAACAAGTTCAGAAAAACACAAAGAATTTTGTCTTATGGTCAGGGATATAGACCTAGGACAAGTTTAAGAAAGCCAACAAACACACAGTATCTTGAGCAATCTATTCTTTTCTTTGCTGAATGAGAGTTCATTATGCATAGTAAAGGACACAATGACACACTCTGTGTCTTTTCATTGGAAAATTTAGTAAATCAACGAAGTGTAAGAAATCTGAAGAATTTTATTTGAACTAGTAGATATAAGGATGGTAGGTAAGAACGATATTAGAAAATCAGACAAGGGAAAATGCAATACTTTGCATTTCATTTGGTTCTGGACAAGCTACAGAATGTAGGCCAACTGTTTTTGACTGCCAAGAAAATTCACAGTCTTACTAATTGTCTTTCTGACTTGTGTGAATTCACAGTGGTTGCAGTACTTAATAACTAAAGCCCAGTGCAGTATGAGCTGAAGTAACAGAGTGAGTAATTCATTGCAAATATGTCTGGTTTATGTCCATTTTCATTGCTTCCTGACTGATACTTAGTATTAATACTCCAAAGTAACTGGCTCTCATTCTGTCTCCTGGCTGTGGCGCTTGAGGGATTTTTTTTTTTTTTGTGAGTGAGGTGTGTGAGTGGGCACTTTGAAATTTGTAGGAAACTCCTCTTTGTCGTAGCAAAAAAATCTGCAAAAGATCTGATTTCAAAATATAGCAGTTTTCAAATTCAGAATATTAGACATAGAACCTCATTTCTCAATAATTTCTCAGAGATGATAATTTATATGGAGAAAAGTGGAGGCAATGGAATGTGTTTTAAATGTTGAAAGTTTCTCATAACAATGGATTAAACAACTGAACAGAAAAGGACAATGTAGATGAAGAACATGATACATTTCATGGTGAGTCAACCTTGGCTGGGTGCCAAATGTCCACTAATCCACTCCATCACTTCTCAACTGGACAGAAGGAGAAGATACAGCAAAAAGCTCATGGGGTCAGGACAAGGACAGTGAAATCACTTATCAGTTACTTTCATAGGCAAAATAGATTCAACTTGGGGAAATTGATTCAGTTGATTGCCAGTTAATAAGAAAATAAGACAAATAGGAACAAGTATAAAAAACAACTTCCTCTCACCCCTCTCATTTTCCCAGGCTCAGCATCACTCCCAGCTTCTCTACTTCCACCCTCAAGCAGCACAGGAGGCTGGCAATGGGAGTTCTAGTCAGTTGTCTCTGCCAGTCTTTCCCCCTCACACTCTTCCCCTGCTCCATAGTAGGGTCTCTGGGACCCTAGTGTCTGTCTGTGGGAGACAGTCCTTCATGAACTGCCCCAATGCCAGTCCTTCCCACAGGTTGCAGTTCTTCACAAACTTCTTCAGTGCAGGCCCTTTCCACAAGGTGTAGTCCTTCAGGAATAGGCTGCTCCAGTGTGGGTCCCCCATGGGGTCACAAGTCTTGCCAGCAAACCTGCTCCAGTGCTGTCTCCACTTCATAGGGCCATAGCTTCCTTCAAGGTACATCCACCTCCTCCTGTGGGGTGTCTGCCAGGGACTGCATATGGATATCTGCTCCACAGTGGAGCTCCATGGGCTGCAGGAGGACAGCCTGCCTCATCATAACCTTCACAATGGGCTGCAGGGGAATGTCTTCACTGGTTCCTGAAGCACTCCCCTCCCTCTTCTTCGCTGTCCTTGGTATTTGCAGAGTTGTTGCTCTCACATATTCTCATTACCCTCTCCACCTGCTGCTGTTAAATATGTAATCTTAGAGGTGCTGCCAGTGTTGCTGATGGGCTCAGCCTTGGCCAGTCTCCCCGGATCCCTTCCCTGCTGCCTCCCCCTCAGGGCACAGGGAGGGGCAGGGGGGTTTTAGTGTCAGTTCCCCACACGCTGTTTCTGCCGCTCCTTCCTCCTCAGGGGGAGGACTCCTCACATTCTTTCTTCCCCTGCTCCAATCCAGGATCCCTCTCCCAGGAGAGTCCTTCAGGAACCCCTGGGACATGAGTCCCTCCCACAGGTGCAGTCCCTCAGGCACAGACTGCTCCCGCCCGGGCTGCACACAGAGTCACGGCTGCTGCGGGAGCAGTCACCTCCTCTCTCTCACACGGACTCCTACACGGCTGCACAGACACAGCTGACCCTCCCCGGGATCCTGTATGGGCTCTGGCTCTATGTATGCCCACCCGTGACACTTCAAATCCACATCTGCCTCACCATGGTCCTTCAGGGACTGCCCCACCGCGCTCCTCCATGGGCTGCAGGGGCACAGCTGCCATCTCACCACGGGCTGCGGGGAAACCTCCGCTCGGGCACCTTTCCCCCTCCTTCTGCGCTGACCCTGGTGTCTTTGCTCTGGCATTGCTCTCTCACCTCCTTCTGTCCTCTTCTCTGCAGGTGTTTGTTTAATATTTTAACGTTTTCATTTTCCCCTTCGTGAATATGTTAATCTCAGAGGCGCATCCACCTTCCCCTATCTGGTCGGCCTTGGCCAGAGGTGGGGCCAGCACTGGAACCGGGGAAGCTTCTCACAGGAGCCACCCCTCAGGCAATACACCACTGCACTAACCCAAGATAAGCATCATCGTTAACATGATAATCTGTATTTATCAGTATAACTCCCTCAAAATACCATGGGACAAATCATTTGTGAGCAAGTAGGAAGACTAGTTACTGAGATAGTACCTGATTTTTCATTATCACATATTTTCCCCTTTGGATTTGCGACTGTAGTTAACATTTCTTCAAGCCTATTCGCATTTTAGCATAATAAAGCCTTCTCTGTACCTGTTTTTTATGTTGTATTTTAATACACCAACTATCCAGATTTTAGAATAACATAATCAAGCACAGTCTGGTAAACCTAGAACATACTCGTGTCTTTTTCTGACATTTGTTCTTCTCATTTATCAAAGTAAATTTCTTAAAGGCAACTTAGGAATTCTTCCCATGCTCCAGATTTCTTCTTTATTTTTGTTCACCTGTGCATTAATGTCCCAATCCTACAGCTTCCTCAGTACTTTGAGTAGTGCTAACTAGCCCAGTGGTGTAGGTCATGCCTCTCTTTTTCCAGATTTCTTTCCCAAAGTTAAGGAGGAAATCCTAAATGGAACCACGGCTTTCTCCCTTCAATGTGCTCCTAACTTGTTTTGTTTGTTTTTGTTCATTTGATTTTTCCCTTCCAGAAGTCCAGAAAAGGTATTTTACAAAAAATACTTGATCAGAGATAGAGCACCTTCAGCAACACTAATAATTTAGGAGAAAAAATAGTAAAAAAGTATTTTCAGGCATCTTACCTTGCAGAAGATACATTTTAAGAATTCTATTTCTTTATCAGAAACCACTTAGCATTTCTGTGGTTTATTGTTTCACTAGAAATACATATTTGTTTATCAGATGTTAACTTCCATTGGAGGAAAAGCAACAAAGAGAAAATGTTTTCACATTCCAATTTTTAATCTTTTCCTTAATTTTTCCCACATCACTCCCAAGTCTGTCAATTATGAAGCCAGATCATGTACTCACTCTTACAAATGCATCAAGGCTTGTCACCCCATCTGGTCAGATTTCATTTGTGTGAGCTGAAATTTGTTAACTTCTTGAGACAAACTGAAAGTATCGCTATTGATTAGTCATTTTTAAGCAGAAGGCTTTCATATTGCAACACTGTGTTTGTGAATTTAAATGAGGTTTGTGTACCCTGTAACAAAATCCTTGAAAGACAGGCTGGCTTCTAGAAACAATGTGTCATGGCAATTATTTTTACCAAAAGGGAAACAAAATACAGGCAGGAAGAAAAAAATTCAGGTAGATTGGTTGTTAATGAGCCTGTATTCAAATAACTGTTTGTCATTATGCTTGTGATTATTTATCCCTTCATCTGTTCTCTCATATTTCTTTATCATCAAATAGTACTAGGCAAACATTTTCTTATCCAATATCTTTATCCTGCTTCAACATTAGAATTACGTTCAAGAAAACCAGAGTAGAATCTAAGTTTGTGGTTTTGGCTTAAGTTTTCCTGGGGGAAATTATAGGTAGAATTTGGTAGATCCCTTACCTGCAGAAATGACAAGAGACAGAGATCCAAAGGAAAAATTGATACAATAGATTCTGTATTCTTTGTTCCTTGTCTGTGATGATTCAATAGATTAAACTGAAATTATGCTACTTAGAGGCCTGCTGGATACCTGAAGTATACATACACATCACATTGATCTCCATGTCAGAAAAACACATTGTACCATTTCAGCACTTACCTTCATTAAAGGTAATATAATTTATATTCTGTATTTACCTTTCTAACAACACACAGGTCTATAATAGGAATACCTTCTGATTTTTTTATAATCTTTTATTGTTTAACGTCTTGTCTGTTAGTAACATTAATATGGTCTTATTTCAGTATTTTTCATTTACCCAGTAGTATTTTATTTTTCTGGTATTATTCATTTTACAGAAATTAGCTTTTTTGTTGTGTGTTTTTTGTTTTGTTTTTGTGTTTGTTTGTTTGTTTGCTTTTGGGCACTGTCTAAATCCTTTGAGTTTAGGATCATCTTAGGAGCTTGGCTTTATATCTCGTGTACCATGAAGGAGAAATTTTCCTTCTATACTGGTAGGTGCTTGTAAAAATATGAACAAATGCAAACAAAGAAACAAAAACCCATCCCAAGCCCAAAGCCCCTAAATTTTAATGAGTCACCTCTTAGGAGAGTTAATCCACTGTGACTTGAAATCCTGAGCTCTTACAATAATCATGTAATAATCTTTAAACAGGTGTTGCTGTTGGATTGACAGTACTCTGCTGTGATCTGGGACATGGGGTATGTTAGTATTCACATCTTCTTTGATCATTTGTTATGTTTTGGCAGGGAATAGAGTGTCAGGTGTGTGAAAGCCTGGTGCTTTTGCTGTTAACAGAAACACTAAATCATCAATATTTCTAACACAAACAGAACTATTTAGGCTGATTATTCAATTCTGTATTTTACTATTTCAACTGCTAATGGACTCTAAAAATTTTTTGAATGGCAATACACCATAGCTAGGATAGTAAAATAGTGTAAATTTAATACTAAGGGTATGCAACTCAGATTTTAAGCATTTAGATCATTGGTTATTGAAAAATTGCAGCACATGGGCTGCATTAAATCTAAATTTTGTAATTATAGATGGTGTTCCTAAATCCAAATAGACCTTCCTGACACACAGTCAAGTTGCTTGCTTAGAAAAAATCTTGAGTGAACCCTGCATATTTCTAGGTGTACCTCTAATTCAACAAAGAAAGAAAGGAAGAAAAATCCTTGAAGTTGTAGATGTCCAGTCAATCAAAACCATCCACAGTGGATTGCAGTAAAAGAAGCAGTGGTCCTGGAGGCTTTGGATAAGGCTCTGCTTCCATGCTGTGATAGGTGTCATTGGAAATCTCCCATGAAAGAAGACCCACAATTGTAAAAATTAACTTCTCCACTGTTTTGAGTGTGAGAATTTTTTGGTTGTTGTTCCATTTCTTTCTCTACCCTCAACTTCTCAGTAATCAATCAGGTCAGTGGAGTACTTTGTGGTTTGTTCTGCTGTACTGCTTGCTGCATGGACATGCAGAATTGATCACTTCTTTTGTTGAGTTACTGCCACTTCGTGTCAGCCCTGATCATATTTAAGATTCATATATTTTTATGTCCTAGTGATTACTGTGCTAAAGAGAGAACTCAACCTTTTAAATGTTGTCTCTAAGGTTATTCTCTGACTCCTCAGAGAAATGAGTTAACCTGAGCAATCTGGCATGAAATTTTGGTTTGCTGTTTCTTAAGAAAGCTTTATCAGTTAATTGTGGAAACAACTGGTAGAAGGCAGGGGTTTTTTCCACAATTATTTTATAACCTGATTTTTCCTTCACTGACTGTAATGATGAAAGATTTAGTTAAAACAAGGATAACACTGGCATTTGAATAATTCTAAAGAACTGGTAATTATGTATTAAAAAAAAACAAAAAACAACAATCAAAACTTCTGCTAGCATTTAACCAGTGGGTTTTTTTGTTTTCTGTTGTGGTTTCTTTTCTGTTTTGTTTTTGGTTCGTTGGTTGTTTTTTGTTTTGTTTTTACGTGACAAAGTTTGAAAAAATATGTTGAAGTACTGGGAGAAATTTCAAGACTTAAAAGTCTCAGAAATGTAATTCAGATATCTGTCATCACTTTGTCACTTTTCTGTGGTATTTAAAACAGGAATTTTAATGATACTTGCTCCTTCCTTTTCATTTACTTTTTTTTTTTTTTTTTCCCCTCAAACAAATTGTAGGTTTGCTCATGGGCTTGTTTTGTTGAGTTTAAAAAAGAAGTGTTTGTGTGGTAAAGCAGTACTTTCTCCGTTGATGTGAATATTGTGAGAAGAGATCTTTGGAGCATTACAGTCGCAGAGGAAAGGGCAGATGTTGTATTGGATTTAGGTATTTCAAAGATGACAGCCTGATAATTCCACATGTATGTTTTGCAGACTTACAGATTTGTTAGGCAGAAGCTGAAAACTCAGGGTTGGCATTTCAAGTCCTGCAATTGTTTATTTCTTACAGGAAATTATTCCAGAATTTAATCAGTTAAATCTTCCTGATAGTGATTGAGTTGGCCTGTGCAGCTTCTTATGTTATCATTTTTAACTGATAATCAGGCAATTATTTACTTACTTTACACATCTGCATCATAATTCTTTATCGAAATGTCTGGTGACACAGAATTTTAATAGTATAATGATGCTAGATTAGAAAAATTGTTTTTAAGAATAGATATGACATCCACATTACTACAAAACAGATTTATTCTGACTACTCTTATTGCAGTGAATACCAAATGAATTTATGAAAATGAGTGCTTAAAAGCATCACTCTTTCTAATATGCCCTGACATTTATTAATATGAATATCCATGATGTACTAGTAAAAATCATGAATACTGAAAATTTCAACATGGCTGAAGGTTAAAGCTAGAAAATCAGATTATGTATCAGGCAGGCATTTCTACAATATGGGTGCTTAACCTTTCGAAGAATAATTGTGCTGGATTCTCTTTTTTCTATAGAGATGGCTGAGTGGGTGTCTGACAGCTAAGGGCAACACAACACAAGGAATTTTTTCCTATAAAAATATTTTCCAGTTCAAATAGGAATTATATTAAGACGGTCCTATAGCTATTTTTATGTATATGTTGCTATATTAGTGGCTTTTTTTTTGTTTAAGGATTTATTAATTGTTTATAAACACAGCATAATGGCACACTTTGATACTTTTCACTTGTTCTCAAAGTTAAATATAGTACTCCACAATAGGACAAAACCCTCAGAATCACAATTCTTCTGGTATAATTTAATCTCTAATACAGACTTTTGTAATATGTCTACTCTGGCCAAGAGGCATGGAAGAGTTTAATAGATCAGAAAAAATAATTTCTATATTTCTGTTTATTCAGTGGGAATATTTTTTTTCAATGGGAAATATTATCTGTTTCCCAGTTTAGTCTGTTAATCTTTTGAAAATTCATACTTATATATAAAATACGTAATAAACACCACAGCAATGGACTTAATAATTTTTTCAAAACTGTGATTTTTTTTGTTTACAGCTCTGGAAATTAAAATTTTGATTAGAAAAATAAAGTTTAAAATAAATCTTTCTTTTTCTATTTATTTTGCCAGACTTTTATCTGATTTTTTTTACTTTCTCCTTTTTTTTTATTTTCATCTCTATATTCCCCCATATCACCAAACAAGTGACTAAATACATTGTTCAGCTTGTACTAGGGACTCATCCTCTTCTCTATCACCCCCATCTCACTCTCCCTCCCAACCAGATTAGAGGTCTGTAATATTTTTTATTCCTTTTGTTATATGTCATCTGACTTCAGGAACTCAAGGTTTGAGATTCAAATACAACTTTAATGATTGAATTTAGTTATATTTTCCAACTTTTTCTTTCATATAACATTGTAAAGAACAGTAGAAAGACGTTTCAGTGCCAAATATATGACATGCAATCAATTTGTGTAAAATAAATAGATATTTAGGGGAAAAAGTATGAGTAGCTGTGGGTAAAATCTAGTCCCAAACATGGCTAACATCTGCAAGCCTGAAATATAGCCTTCCTTTTCTCCCATTTTTGTGCATTACTATTTGTTTGTGTGCCAATGGATGTAATCACAAAGAATATACTTCTTCTCAGAGTAAGAGCCTTTAAGTGTCTGAGGAACATGAACTTACATATATTGTACATAAACAGCCATTTGTCTGTTAAGCCAAAGGAATTTTACTAAGTTTTAATCCCAAAGATCTCTTTCAATACTGCAAGCAACTGTTAGTGGCTTTATTTGGTGGTTGTAAATGGAAGCCTATCCATCCTGTGCTCTTTATTTGTCTTTGGGCAAGGAGAAAAATAAAGTTTGCACTCCCACCCTTTATTTATGTTGGGAATGAAAATGTTGAAAAATGAATCAATGAAAGAATTTCAGTTTCTACTCATTTTTTTCCTGGGTTATAACTGACATCCATTTAAATTATACATTTACAATTTTTTCAGTGTGTGTAAAACCCGTTTCTGTTGAATATATTTTGCGCATTAAATCCTAAAGTCATCCTGAATAGTAAAAAAGTTTTCCTTCATTACAAGATTACGATGGTGTACCAGCTATCTATGTTAACCATGAGTCTTTCCATGTCAGTCATGTGTTTTTTTGTGACTGTGTCAGTCAGAGATTTTTTTTAAAATTTATTTATTTTTGATTTTTTTTTGTATGAGCTCAGTCCTTGCATTGTTTATACATACTAGGCTTTCACAGTTTTCTTTTAATTTTAATTTCCTCAGATATCTAAGGAAATACAGGCCTGTATCACCATGTGTTCTATGTAAAATTTATAATTCTGAAAGAGAATAACAATAAGTAATGTCTTTAGTTGCACACCTCTCTATGTAATGTCAGTTTATTTTTCATTATGAGATGGCAATATGGCTTGTGAAGCACAGCTTGAGCACTCAAAGAAGTGTGACCATCTTTGTCTACTGTGCCAACAGTCTGTTGCTTCTTGCAGGAAAAACAACCAGACTGATGGTATCTGTTACAGGTCTAGGAAAATATACCCCTGCCAGGTTCTGTTACTATTTGTAGGATTAACACCCCATGTAAATTCTGTTTCTTGTGTGACTGGTCTTCCCAGTAGCCAAATGAGTCCTTCCTGTGGCCAGCTAAGGCAATTGTGTATCAACATGGCATTTAAAAATCCAATTTGTTTTATTCAGGATGTGTGCATCAGAAGTCTCTTCTCTCTCTATAGTATGAATATGATTTTGATATAGTATATGATTGATTGATATTGTACATGATTGATATAGTATGAATATGATTTGAATCATGATTTGTAGATAGATGATATGTTGCATATCATGATTTCATTCTTCATGTTAAAAGTGATTGTTTTTCTGCTTTTTGTTTACTCATTCAGGCCAGGTCGTGTCTTGTCCTGCCTCAGTGCATAGTGTACGGAGTGAGACTTCTCTAGAGAGAAATGTATCATTCTTTCTGGTTTTCATCAGTCTCATCATGGTCTTATCTCATCTGAATGGCAGAGGCTCCTGGTATTCTCAGCACCAATGAGCCTTTCTTGGTGCCAGAGGCAGTCTGAGTGACTCAGAGCTGAGACAGCAGGGCTTTTGAGAGCTGCCTCTTCAGCAGAGCCACATGGAGTCTCACAGCCTGCACTGTCAAAAGCAACAACAAAACTTCACAATGCCCATGTGTGAAAACATGAAAATCGGAGCGAATTGTATTCTCACACTGATGAGAGCTATGAATGGTGCTAAAGTTCAACCTCACATCCTTGGATTTATTTCCTTCATCACTGAAATCATAATAACAGATTGCAAATCTCTGGTCTCATTCCCCAGCCTGGCTGTTTCAAAGATTCCTTCTAGATCTCACTGTCTTTATCGGGGTTGCCTGCAGCAGTAGAGGCACACCTGCCAGCAGGAGTCAGAAAAAGTTAGTGATCCAGTGCTGAAAAGAAGCACTCCATTAATCACCATCTCTGTGACAAGCCTGCTGTATGTGTGTGGGCTGAAAGCAGATTAGTACCTTGTGTAAGTATATACATAACACACAAGCCTGGGATTTCAGTAATATCTATAAAATTTCTGTTACAATAAGGAGTCTTCAGTACAGCTTATTATAGTAGACACAGATGTCCTAAACAAAAAATAATGTATTGAACAAAAAAAGCTCTGTTAGTATGCTTCCAGTGTCAGGAGAAAGAGTACAAACTCTTTTTTGTTTGTATGTGGAAGCCTTTTTGAAGAACTATTGTTAGTTTTCTAAATAGATAATTCAAAGTTTCATGTGATGTTTAGGCTTGTTTATTAATCAGTATGTTTAATTCTGTATATTCTGCAAAGTCTTTGTGATATGGAATACCTTTTTCTTGTTCTAATCCATCACATTAGAGTAAAGATGTAATGAATAGTATGAATAATATGAAACATTTGTGTGAAAATGTAGGAGCCGTGCTTCTACGCATTTCATTTTCCAGAGTGATATTCTTAGATCCTGCAGTTTGTTTCTCATTATTCTGCCTTTCCTTTCTTCCTCACCAATAGACCTTTTGGTTTCTCTCTTCTCTAATGACAGTCAGTTTTTTTTTAATATTTTCCTGACTCTCATTCTGTCATTAAATGAAACTCTTCCTCATTTTTCAGATGAGAAAATAAATAATAATAATAACGATTAAAAAAAATGTCTAGAGGGCTTGTGCTCCATAGCAGCTGAAATTCACTAAGTGCCAAACTCCAGCCCTGCTAGATTGACACCAGAACAAATAAATTGCCTTAATCTGGAAAATTAAAAAATGAAAATTCGAAACCTGGAGCAGCAAAGTGCTATATGACAAAATACTCCATCATGAAAAGAAAGGTCATCATTGCTCACAAAAGCTTCTCTGTGACAGTATTGTGTTTTTCTGACAATCTTGAATATAATTTTTATTCTCTACTTGTGACTCCTTACTTTTTTTTTTTCAGTTCTGCTATTTAACATGTGATGTATTTCTGTTTTTTTTCAAAAAGAAATGCCAGGGTTCTCCTTTTGATGTAGTCGAGGAAAGCAACAGGGCAGATTCACTTGCGAGGGTGAGGAATTTCTGGCAGACCTTCTATAAGCCTTCCAGTACCTGAAGATGGGCCTTTTTAAAGGGGAATTTTAGGGAGTTTCAGTCTGAAAGAGGGTAGATTTAGATTAGATGTTGGGAAGAACTCCTTTTCTGGGAAGGTGGTGAGACACTGGCACAGGTTGCCCAGGGAAATTGTGGCTGCCCCCTCCCTCAAAGTGTTCAAGGCCAGGTTGGATGGGGCCTTGAGCAACCTGGTCTGTGGGAGGTGTCCCAGTCTGTGGCAAAAGGGCTGGAACTCGGTGATCTTTAAGGTCTTTTCCAACCCAAACCACTCACTGATTCCAGGAATTTCCAAAAGGTTTTGAAAAGAACCACATAGGTCTTGCTGTCACAGCATCGAACTCTTGAAAACTGATAATGCAACAGATGAGTAATTCTGATAGTCTGATAGTCTTTGCTTTTTGATGTGCTTGATGTAAGCCTGATCTGTCACTGTCCCACTATATTTTTTTTTCATACTCATGTTATTGTAATGTTTTCATGTTGAGTGTCAAAAAGTAAAAAGAAAATCCAAAAAACAGAATTTTCACTTGGTTTTAAGGTACTTTGTTTCATGCAATTTTGGACTACAAAACTACACAATGGAACCATTCTTATACTTGTACCTAGTCTTCTACAGTTGGTAAATAAGCACCTTAGAATAAGAAGAAAATCTTAGAAGTATTTTCTGCCAGTTATTTAATATTTTTGTAAACATATTCTGACATAGGAAGAGTCTTTAAGAACAAACTAAAACCTTAAATTGTCAGTACTTTGTATAATTTTGCTTTGATTTTTCTGCTCTCTGTGGAATAAGAAATTGGAAAAATACTTCTTTAGTGTTGTAGTGCTGTCATAGTCAAGTGCACCACTTTCATTATGTTAGTCTTCATATATAAAGAGAAAAAAAATTCCTATGTCTGTGAAGGTTTGCCAAGAAAAATTATCTTAAGGAAATTAAATTATATTTCAGGTTGATATCGGGGGAAATGTATATAGAGGGCTACTTTATAAAGAGAATGGGGATGTTCTGTAGTCCCTTGTTCTCTGAAGTCAGTTAAACCTATACATGATAGGTAATGTTTTAACTTGTGGTACAAGAATCAGAGCTCTAGGGATCCATCACTGCTGTTGATAATTCACCTAAAATGATTTATATTTAGGCATTTATGGCCTCAGATAAATTGGCAAAGAATATCTAATGTAAACTGCATTCCAGGGAGCCTGCCTATAAAATGCTATTTATCTCTTACATTGTGCAAATTCATAATAATAGTAGGTTTCATTATAGCTTTCTTTGCTGTTTTGCACCTGGTTTGATGATATGTCTGGCATTGGGGGTTTATTAATTAGTAATGTTTGGTAGAAAAAAATAACTTCAAAGGATATTTAGAATTTATTTTTTCCATTTATTTATGCATAATTTTCTCCCCTTCTGAACTTTCTGTTGTTGCCTACCAGTAAAATATGCATACAAAATATATCTCTTCAGTAAAGAAGAAACTTAAGTTGCCACTTGCCATTTCACTGCTATTCATTTTGCTTCATGCGCAATCAATAGAAGCCTTTCCAGAAGTGTTAGTGATGATGATCTAAGGCACTCTTGTGCATTGATAATAAAAGGCATTTCAAAAGCATGTTTGGTGAGATACCAGTGAAGGTGCTTCATAACAAGTTTGTTACTTATAATTAGAAAGTTATTTAATTCTAGATAGCTTAGGCCAATAAAAACTATCTGCTTGAATATTTCGGTAGCTAAGATTGACTTTCACTTATTTATTAGCAACAGATTTTTTTATATATGTTGGTCATTCCCATTACAGCTTGAGATGAAAAGGAAACTTTGAAGAGCTTCAGAACTTTGAAGCTCTCATATGTCAGACTGATGACATAAGATTTACACTAGATATGAGGAAGAAATTCTTGACTGTCCAGGTGGTAAGAAACAGGCATAGGTTGTCCAGGAAAGTTGTGGCTGCCCCCTCTCTGGCAGTGTTCAAGGCCAGGTTGGATGGGGCCTTGAGCAACCTGGTCTGGTGGGAGGTGTCCCTGCCCATGGCAGGTTGGAACCAAATGATCTTTAAGGTGTCTTCCAACCCAAACCATTCTGTGATTCTATGATTCAATGGAAAACCAAAACAGGTAATGGATTCTTGAGTACTGAGAGGTTTTCCTTCACTGTAAAATGAAATAATGAGTAACAGTAATAGTAACAATAATAAATTAGTAGTAGTGGCTATAATGATAATAATAATAGTATTTTGATGCATTTGCCATTATTTATCCCTACCTCTTCCATTTCAGTTCTTTTGGGCATATCTTTGAAAACTATTTCTGGCCTTTGCTTTCTGTCATGTAACCACATCTTTCCTGGAGCACAGGAAACAACCTGCACAGTGCTGAAGTTCTCTCTACCTGTTATATGAAGAATTCTGTGTAGTGTATCAAACATTGCTTATTTTGCTTTTTCTGATATTGTCTGTCAGAGCACAGTTATTCAGAAAGAAAAAAAGAAAATGAAACATTTTGTTTATGTTTTGAAATCTTAAATAAATCCAGTGGTTATTTTAGTTGGTCCCTGAAAAAAACATTTGAACCATTTGAAAAAAAAATTTATGATGTAGAAGGTGTAGAAAGTAACTATCCTAGCAGTTTTGTTTCCATTACAACTTGAGACAAAATAGAAACCTAAATTCAAGAGTCCAGCATATTTATTAGAAATGAATCTGTCAGTCTGGCTAACATCTTTTAGATAACTGGTAGGTTTGGGTGATTTGTTTTGTTGGTTGGTTGGTTTTGTTTTGTCTTTGGTTTTTTTTGGTCTTTGGGGTCTTATTATTGTTATTATTATTGTTGTTGTTATTATTATTATTATCAGGGGTTTTTTTACTTAAATGGATTAATTAAGTTCTGCTGTCAGGGCTAAGGACTGTCAGTTTATGTAGCTTCACTGATTTATCAGTTCTTAGTATCTCAAAGAACAATAACTTTTTAAAAGTCTCTGTATATGCTTTCAGTTTCTAAGGCCTTGAAAAGGTCTCCCTATTTAAATTAATAAAATTTCATTCCTGATGGGGAAATGCTGAAGTCCCATTGGAAATACTGACTATCACTCACCTGCAAAAGATGAACAACTTTGGGAAGAGTGTAATTTATTTCTGACAGCTGCATAAATTAGAAAGAAGTATCCTGACAGAGGGACATGATTGCATTTTGTCCATATAGCCAAAGATTTACCTGATCAGAATGAAATAATGTCAGCGAAAATGGTAGAATTATTGACACATGAACAAATGCACATCAATTTCCATTCACTGAATGAGAAGTCATCTGTGTTCAGTTCATGCCCTTGAAGATATTTAGCATAAAACCCCCTTCATTCTGCTGTTCAGAATTTCTGTAAGGCACAATTATTTCTGAACTAAAAAATGGCAGTGCTTAGGGGAAGATCTGGGCTCTTTTGTGCACAGGACTAATCCTGGAATATGCTATCACCAGAACTCACCAATCATGTCCAGACTTCTGCTACAGGTTCTAGCACTATATGATACAATACAGAAGTGATTGTCAGCCAGATGATAAAACCCCAAGAGAAATGGATGAGGAAAACCCCCCTTTTTTTTCATATGTCCATCCATGAAATAAGTTGTCCACGAAGCAGTGGGATACAGGTTCAAGGAAATTATGAAATGCATAATATATCTTTAAAAAAAAAAATTATTTTCTTTAATGCTTTCCAGAGCACAGCATACTCCAAATCTTACTCCATACTCACTGTAGCGACAGTGGTATAGTTTAAAGTTTAAAACAGAAGTTAGATTAACATATTGACCACATTTCTTCCTGTATTCATACAAACAAAAAGATAATAGATTCATTGAATATAGGTAAACTAGCACTAAGTTTTTTTTATTTTCAAGGGACTTCCTCTTTTTCATTCCTCTAAGGAATAAACATATTTTGTAGAATGCTCTAATGATACGTACATAAAGAGAGAATAAACCATAGAAAACCTGGGAGGAAAAAAACCCCCAAAAATAAAGACTTAAATCAATTCTACACCAGGAACCAAGTATAATTCTTCAAATTTTATCTCTGTAATTGCTCATATTCAAAAGAGGGAAAAGTATTCCCTTTTTATTTAGTTTGCATTTGAAACATCACCAATGCATGAAATCTAAATAGGTATAGAAATGTGTCCACACTTTATTTTTCTCTGTAAAGCAAACTTTCTGGATGTAGTTATATTAAAATAAGTAAATTAATAAAATACCTGAAAAAACATACGAAAAATTAACATATATACATTCCAGACTATAGTTTGACGACTAAAATGAACCCTGAAACAGAAAGTCAGAACTATAAAGGTTAATTAAAATACTGCAATACCACTGATGACAGCTGGTTTTAGCCTTTATGAAGTATGCCTTTCAGACAGAACATGCTTATACTGCAAATAATGCTCAATAATTCTTAGTCCATTACATCCTCAGAGTAAATTCCAAACTAAAGTATAATTTCATAATCTCACTGTCTGACTAATTTATAATTTCTAATTATTTTGAATTTATTAAAGAATGCTGTGAAGTTAATTGGCCATACTGAGATTAATTGCCTTATCTTTATTTTTTTAATATGAAAACAACCCCAACATCTCATGTAATTGTAATGCCCAATATATGTTTTATATATAACCTAGCATTGTAGGAAAAAGGCTCTTTTTCATGTCATAGTTTTTGCTTACTCATTTTACCCCTAGTGGTTGCATCTTTTTCTCTTGAATCAGCAAACAACTGTATTTCTGCAAAATTACTCTGATTTGGACTGGAAGTAGTTCAACCCTTACCTACTGCATCTTCAGTATTTCATCCTATTACTCAAACCTGTTTAAATAGGGTAAAGAAACCTTTTTTTTTTTCTGCTGAGCTGTAAAACCCTTTAAGTTGGTTTATGATAAATGGTCTGTCCAATAAAAGCTCTAGTTTGTGTGTTTGCTTATCTGTGTTTTCACAACTGATAAAGGGCATATCTATACCAGAACAGTTTGGTATAATGAAAACTGACTGGTTCTTACATACAAAGTCTTCCTCTCCTCATAAATGGGCCATTAAAAATATAAGTAGTCTTTTTTTTCTCTCAATTTCCACTTAGAAAAGCACCAGCAGGATATTGTGATATCATTTATGAAGATCTGATCGTCTTATGATATCTGTAAAGTGTAACTGGGTTCAGTAGAGGTGTCTGAATTTCTTTAGGGATGACCAAGTGATCAAACATACACATACAGAACCAAAAACAACTGTTAGTGTTTAGTGTTTAGAAAAATGTAATGCTTACCAATTTTGTTTTTTTATTCTTTCCACTTACATTCCACCCTCACGTCTTTTTTTTTTTTCTTTTTTTGTTAATAGTGAATTTTTGCTCTTGAATCTGGTTGAGAAACCGTTTGAAGGATATCGTTACAGTCAATACACTGAGGATTTGCAAAGTACTTCAGCTTTATTTAGTCTTAAGACTGGAAGAAGTAGAAAATTTTTAATAATGATGACAAATGTTGGTATTAAAAAAAAAAACAACTATGACATTAGGTTTATTTTCCTTCTTGTCACACAGTAGGCTGAATTCAGTCCAGGAAAAACAGATTCCAAATTCCTATGCTTTCTAAAATACTGGTATCAGCAGTATTTCTTTACTGGTCACCCTAGGTTTAATTTGTGTTATTTCTTTATTCTGAAATGTTCCAGCTTTATTTAGTATTCTGAACCTTCTTGATCTAAAAGAAGCTTTAAAGTTGTTAGATCATTAAGAGCTGCTGTATACCCAACATTCGGGTTTCTGCCTAACCAGTGTCTTTTTGTGTTTGAATTTTTTTTTTGCTTTCACAGGAGATGAGAGCTTCTGATAGAGTTGCTAGATTGATTAAGCCATAAATGCCATGCCAGTGGCATTTGAAGAGCTTGGATTTGGTTCTGCTTTAAAAAACATTTCAACATAACACAGTTGCAACAATACCAAGTTTATTCTTCAGTGTCAGGTGTCATGATGACCACGTTCTTTAGGTGGAGGACCTCTTCAGGTTTAATTTGCTAATACATTTGCAATACTACTGTTTAACCATTCTTCAGCTGACTTGAGTACACTTCATGGCATCAAGCTGTTAGGTAGAAAATAATTAGATGTTTCAATTGCATTGTGAAAGAAAAATGGGAGCCCAGAGGTCCCGACTTCTGAAGATGTGAAAATAACTTCTCTCACTGAATCAGGAAGAAAAATACCCTTTCTGACTTGACCATTTGGTTTGAGATGAGAACTAAACTACATCAGGCTTACTTAGTTTGTACTGTTTGAATTATATGATCTGAAAATGTTCAGTAGCAGTTGAAAAACTGTGGAAAAATATTGATGTGTTCAAATATTTTATTTAGTACTAAGTGTTAAAATATTTATAATTGTACCACAGCTTTTAAAAATATTTTCTGAAAAAATGACTGCATCCTTAGTTACGTGAAATCATTACAGATAGATGCTTTCTTTCATTTAAAAAGTTGCAAGCATAATTTTACAAAAGATTTTAGTGTGAAGCAGTGATGCTTAAAAAAATATTCTTCTGGCAAACACAGGTACCCTTATTTGAATAAAACCTAGGTAAGAATGTTTGATTTATAGTCTATTATCTTTTACACAGATATCACTTGTGCCTATTTAACATTGAAAAAAAATGTAAGGGTCTTTTTTTGTTTGTTTATTTATTGCTGGTGTTGTTTTGGGGTTTGTTTTGTTGGTTTTTAATCAATTTTCTTTGGTTTATATCAGAAATTTCTGATCATCAGTTGCAGCACTGATGAAGTGTCTTGGGCAAAGTTTTGGATTGAAACAGTGGTTTAACATTTCAATAACTTTTTTTTTAGTGCAGATAGATTTTTGATTAATTTTTTTAGCACAGATAGATTGTGATTAATGGAAGATTTTGGAGCTGCAGCTGTTACATGTTTGATTTTTACTAATTTTTCATAAATGTATTACATTCTATTGTTTCTTAATAATACCTGAAAAATTATAAAAAACTAAAGCCTTGTAGATCAAGAGTGTTTCTGAAAGCACTAAACCTCTTTGGATTTGTGAACTGAAACTGCAAACAAGAAAAATCACTGAGATGCATTTGGTAGAAGGGAAAAATCACCTATGACTGCTTGATTATTCCTCATGGTAAAAAAGTGTTTGCTTTAATAAGATTATTAAACATTTATTCATGATTACTAAACAATTATTTATTATCCCATTGAGTCTTGCTTATTGTTTATATCCATATTTTTATTAAGCATGCAGATTTTACTGAAGTGACAGAATGAAGTTTCATTACATACATATGTGCCTTTTGTTATGAAACTCTTCATATTACATGTCACCTTGACCTCAGTGATCATGCATATTCAATATAAATAGGAAATGTGATTTTTTGCATAGTAATTAATTTTGTATGGATTCCTTATGGATGAATTCCCACTAATCAGATTTCAGGGCCAATGTTACATGTGAACATGGTACATGAATTCTTCATGGTACAATTAGCCAGTCTGGGCCATTTCATTTAGGGAAAGTTATTCAGATTAAGAGCAAGTTTAATTTAGAAATCAGGAAGATAACTGGAAGACCAATGTGTTTCTATTCAGTAGATAACAGAATCAGATTCTAAACAAATAAATACAAATTATGACAGTATGTCAGCAACTTTCCTGGAATAATCAATAACTATGACAGCATAGAATGTCTTAAGTGCTATCTACATTCCATGATGTTTTCTTCATTTATTATATTTGTTTGTATAAGAGGTGGAGAGTTCCTTGAAATACCCATTTGCAAATAACTGATTGTAAAATTGATATATCACAGAGAGCAGTTTTGTTCCCTCCTATATGGAGAGTTTAAAGCAGTACATTATACCAGAACATTTTATCTCTAGCACTTTCAGTACTATCTGCTCCATGATTTCTTGAATCATTAATTAATTAACTACAACTCAAGTGATTGAATTTCAGACTAACACCACATAAATAAATGTGTATTTAACAGTGAAAAAGATGCTATTGTTAGAACACTTCTGACTTCTTAGTTTATTTTAATTATTTGCATATCTGTAAGTAAACTATAGTGCCCTTCATTCAAAATTGTAACTTTTTAATAACATCGAATTAACTTTCATTAATGAGAATTTAATTAAGATGTATCATATTATATATAATTGGTTAATGAACTATAAATATATGTGAAACACAACAATATAACAGTTTACATAATAAAATAGCTAATCTTAGCTCAAGAAGTAATCAAGATGTCATATGTACCATATTTGACTGTGCATGAGGGAAGATAATTAAAGCTCTGATAAAATATACACGACTAAATTTGAACTGATACGCACAAAGCCTTCTCTAATATTCTGTATGCTTTTAATTTGCAGTTCTTGATCAAATATTATGGTCTTCTATTTCTTTGACTTTGGGTTATTAGAATTGGTGGCAGGTGAGGAAAGTGTATCATGAGTGTTACTCCTTTACATTATTGAGTAGGCTTCATTGGAAATGTTGACTTTAGTTTTCTTGTTTCATTCTTCATAATAAGAACATTCACCAATTCATTTAAAAAAAAAAATTCTCAAGAGAGAATTTTGGAGATTTCCATGCTGAAGTTTCTCAGATTCTTTGAGAAATTGTGATTCAAAACAGTAAGAAAAGCAAGGTCTATTTAGTTCATTGCAAGAGTGAGACCTTAGAGTTTCAGCTCTGATGTCAGTATGACCTAAACTACCCTGCATTCTGCTGGGTTTATTCTCAGCTTTTCCAATAATTTGAGAAAAAAAAAAGACATATGAAGCCTAAAAGCAAAATCCCCACTCTTCTTTACTATTACACTTTGGAAAAGTAAAATTGCTGGAAAAAATCATATTGCTGGAGTATAGTTTTTAATTTACCCCCCTCATGTTCCTGTCTGAGGATAATACTTTTTGATTTTTATAACTCACAGAAGTTCCTAAACAGTCACATTCTCACTCTTCTCATTGCTTCTCAATTTCTTGTGTTCTTGTCTGATTTAATGTGCTCTTCCACTGGTGGTTAAGACCAAACAGGAAAACAGATTTGAACTGTTGCACGTGGAGAATGTGCTTGCTGCGTGCAGTTTGTGTGCTTTAGGTCAATGTCCCCATGCCATAGGCCTTAGAAGACAGGTGGAGATCAAGCTGTTGAACAACAAATTCCAATGAAAATAACAAATTCCAAATTGTCCAAATATTGTTTATTTGACATAGATACAGAATGGAAACTGATAAACTTTCTCTTACACACTATTGCAGTAACTCTTCTGATTCTTTGAGTCTTTGAGTTTAAAATTTTGATAGCACAGCCTGGTTTCATTATCAGTTATTCTTAGAACCATATTTTACAAAGTTTCTCAAGGCCCTTTATTAACCAGTAGTTGACCATTTGTGATTTGTGTTGATAGCTCTGGGGCCTCTGATGTCATGTTATGTCTGCAGGTTCAAAAGCTTTGCCTGTATCTTGTGCTCATACTTCTGGGAACTAGAAAAATAGTGATCCATTAGAAGATACTGGTACAATATATATAGGTACAATAGGAAAAGCAAAGAGAAGTGCTGAAACTGGAGAGGAACAACCTTGGGCACCAAGATATGCTGAGGGACACCTAGATGGCAAGCTTGGCAGAAAAGGACCTGAGGGTTCTGGTGAATGAATAGTTGTACATGAATCAGCAATTCTAGAACTGCCCTTGCAGCAAAGGTGACCAGTGGTATTCTGCATAAATAAAAGTATTGCCAGCCAGCAGTTTGAGGGAGGTGATCCTTTCCATCTTCTCAGCACTGGTGAGGCTACACCTGTAGTGCTGTGTCCAGTTCTGGGCTCTCTAGTGCAAGGGGGACATGGACATTGTGGGGAGAATTCAGCCAAAGTCCACTAAGCTGATTAAGAAACATGGGAACCTCACAGATGAAGAAAGGCTGAGGGTATTGGGACTGTGCAGCCTGGGGAAGAGAAGGCTCAAGGGAGATGTTATAAAAGTACCTAAAAAACCTAAAGACAGAGTGCAAAGGGGATGGAGCCAGGCTCTTTGCAATGTTGCCTGGTGACAGGACAAGAGGCTAAAGTCATAAGCTGGAACACAGGAGGTGATACCTGAACATTAGGGTGACCAGGTCCTGGCACAGGTTGCCCAGGGAGACTGTGGAGTCTTCCTCCTTAGGGGTATTTAAAAACCATCTGGACTTGGTCTTTCTGAACTGCTAATTCATCAGGGAAGAGGGAGAATAGGATGTGAGGCATGGGTGGGAATGGGCATGGACATTCTGGTGTCAGGTGTTGGATAGAAACTGTTAGGAAGAAGCAGAGGAGATGAAAGGTTTGAGAATACATTTTAGTATGTGTGCCAGGATATTAGGCACTTCTGTCTGCAAAGTCAGAGTGTACAGGGATCATATCAGGATTGTATTACAGCTGAGATTTTCTGGACAGCAATGTGTGCACTCTGGTTTTTGGGTATTCAGTAGAAGTTCAGCTATGTTTCCAGGGCATCCAGACTTATCACCCATGTTTTCTGCAGTTCGATTTTCCATATACTTCATGAATTTTTATGATTTGTTGATTTTTAGTCTCCCAGTTTAAGCTACCATGCATGTGCTCCAAACCCACTACAAGGCTGAGCATGGAACTTCTTTACTAAATACCTTTGCATTATTCCTAAAAGTTAAATCATGGCCAAATGTTTAAAAATAGATACTTCAGACTAATTCTAACATATATTTTGGTTGCAGATATAAAGCCCCAGATGCTGAGTAGATGAATCAAATCTCTTGACATAGTGATAAGGAGACCATCACTTCCATCTCTAGCAACTGTTAACTGTTGGTAATTGCCCTTTGAATGGTTCAACTTATACCAGCTTGATTCTTGTTATTTCAGCAATTTTATGTTATTATCTTCAATCCTGCCTAAGTCAAGACCCTCTGAACAAAATAAATCTTTTCTTTTTGCTTATTTCCTAGTTTTGGAAGTTTCAACAGATTAGTCAGAACTATAAATCACAGGCAGGCAGTCATAAGAAAATAATTGCACTCTTCAGCCAAAACAGTGTCTCAAAGAGGCAGTGAACCAAAGTCAGAGGGAGAAAGAAGGTTGTCTTTTGTGTATTCATAATAAGTGTATATTTAGTCTAGGTTTTCTTCATCATGGTTCTGAGTCATAGCCCCACAAGTTCACGAACAGCCAGATATCTCCACCACCCTGGAGGTTAAATTCAATATTTAGCGGAGTTTATCGGAAATTAGTTTAAGACTGCTACAGGTTAACGTGGAAGTTATAAAAAAGAAAAAACTTAAAATCTCACACTGGTTTTTGTGAAGCCATGCATTTTGAGTGGTTTGTTATGAGTGTGATTAAGCCCTGCAATGCATTTGGGTTTTGTAACATTCTTGTGGTAGGTAGTCAATAATTGTGTACTTTAAATGTAATTTCAGATGTCTTCTGACTGTTTCCCTTGCCATACCAGTTCTTAAACATATTTGTTTACTCCAAATTATCAATATTGGGTCTTGCAGTGTTCATTAGTGGATTAGGATCTGTTTGGAATAAAACCTGTCATTTTAGCATTTTTATACTAGCTCCTCCACAGGGAGCCGTTTTTATTGTAGGAAATTAAGTACTGCTATAGCACACATTTTAAGTAATCAGACCCATTCAAAACTGGATCGGGGGGTTTTTTTTGAATCATAAAATATAGATGTCTGAGTTCCACTGCAGGCTTCAGCTGAACTAGTGTTTGACTTTTTCCAGGCCTCACCTCATGTTTAATAGGAAACTTAAATATTTTGGAGACTCTGAAAACTCCTATTATTCCTTGAAAATCATGTGCACGATATATTCTTCTGATTTTCTATTAACTGTGCAAAAAATTTATAATAAAAGATGATGACCAGAAGAAAAAACAATAATTTTAAACAGCTTCCCTATGTCATTTAAGAGATCTTACTGTAAACAGTAGCATTTTGGAAGTACAAACACATTAAATTAAGAAACCACTAGAAACTGATAAGATTTGAGTTATTTTCTAATCTATGATTCACTTTTTATTTGCAATGCTTGAACAATTTTGAAACACAATACAGACTGGAAAATATTTTTAGTTAAAGGTACTCTTTCTCTGTGAACTATGAAGCAGTCATATTCCTCTTTCCTGTAGGGATTTGCCTGTTTTGTGTAGATCTCTATTGCCTTGGTGAAAGAAAGAAGAAACAGCAACATTTAAGACCTTATTTGTCTGGTAGAACTTGGTTTTAACAACCTCTACTGGTGTACTGCTGAGCCATATTTTCTGAGTAATTTTTTTCAAGTGTGTTGTAGTCTTTGTGTTAGTAAGTTAGCAACCAAATGTGTTAATATAATAAAAACCACCCTATGAAGGAGGAGTAGAAAAACATATAGTAACTGCAACAATTTGTAAGTCAAGACTGAAAAGAGAATGTGAATTTTAAAGTGTGTTATGAAATTGGGATATGAATTCAAAATCTTCTTGGTATTTTTTCAATCAGTCAAAACTTTTTTTTTTTTTTTTTTTTAATAAGACATAGAAAGCAAAAATTGAGAAAGGCTAGCAATGGGATCTCCCACTCCTACTGATTCTACCCTATTTCCATTGTTTTCTATTGAATTTTTTATTGTAGCAGGCCGCAGACAGTTTATTTCTGGAGGGGTCACTGTGTTCCTGGAGCACTTATGAATTAAAATGGTTCATTTATTTTGACGTAGATCTAGCCTGAAAAAATCAAAGTACCAAGAAACATAACTATATAGCGAATCTCCTTTTGTTGCTGAAATCACATACAGTAGTGTCTAAGTTTGTATCCTTTCTGATTTGGTTAATAATAAGAAAAAACACCCAACATATTTTTGAAGGGTCTAGAAAGCCATAACTAATAAAATTACAATCGAGCTGCTTATGTATTAGAGCAGCATGTGAGGATAAAACAAGAGAGCTATAGAAACCAGTTACAAAAATTTGCCTTTCATTACAAAAAATAGCAGAAAATTCTAAAGAAAAAAAAAAAGTACTTTCACATGGGTGGTTGTAATCCACTTTTAGGTATAGGGAATTCCAAGGCCAAACAGTAGATCAGTGACACAACTGGAAGTAGCTGTTAAAAGTGTCCCAAAGAAGGATTCTTTTAGACTATGTCTTTTCCAGGACAGACAAATGTATTTTTACAACAAGATATAACTTAAAAGAGCTTTCAACATAAGTCTGAGAAGTGATGCAGGACAAGAAAAAACTGGCTTTTAAGAAAATCATCATGTAAATAAAAAATTACATATTTTTGCTCCCCAGAGAGTGAATTTCCATAACAAGATTACTATCAAATGTGAACTTTTGAAAATGTTTTCTCTTAGTTATGCATCATTTTGGGTAAAGACATTGTTTTAATAAAAATTTTCAAATGCTATGGTGATAAGCCTTTCCAAAGACACTGCATAGAAAATAATTTCACTCTAGGAACTAATTCAGAAAGCTCAAGTAGTTGAAGTAATGGAATTACACTACACGAAATACACAAATTCCTATAATTATAGAATTATTCTTAAGAGTAAAATCAAAGGCAAGATTTACAAGGAGTACAAACCTTAGAAGAAAACTCTAACAATACTTTGTTCCCTAGTGTTTCATTGTGAAATGAGTTCCTTTTTCTTGCTGATGCTGATGGCTGTGTACTGGGCATATTTATAAAGAAGATGCAATACAGGACTGCAAGTGTTTTAAACCAGTGAATGAGCTGTGGTGTAAGTGTTCCTGTATCAGTATATCTACACTTGATGTAATATGTACATCTTGCTATATAAAAAGCCCTCACAAATTAAAATAGTAATATTTAATAAACACATCAATATGTCAGCAAAGAATATATATAAAAACATATTTTATGTTAAATTTTATGCTAAACAAAGGGTCAGTTGGCATACTTCTTATACCATATTTGTTGCTATCATGCAGTGCTTCTCGGAAAATAAATAGTATGTTCCTATTTGAGTCTAATCTTGCTTGCAAATCCTTTAAAAAATATTTTATTCCAATGGATCATGCAGATCTCAATATTCAAGTTTTAGATATTTCAGCTACTCACATTGGAGCCAGCATTAGAGTTATTTTATGGTCCCAGACCCCGAAAAAAAATCCAAATGGAATGATCCAGAATACTAGTGTAATTAAAAAACTACCAAGCACAGACTCTCCTTTCTTTCACTCAGTTGTATACTTCAAAAACTTTGTCATGACACTGTGTAAACATTAATAATTGAAAGGCAGGTACTGAAAATTGATAAGAGTTTTGATCTAACTTTGGTCTAGTCTTTAAATTGATATGCATTGAATCTGAAATAAAGAGCAGAATTAGTGAGAAGGTTTTCCTTTCTTTTAATTTTTTTTTCATATTTTCTAGTCTTTGTTTCTCACATCCTATTCCTTCCGTAGAGTTGGTGAAAATTCCTTCAACTCTCTATCATTGTTATAAAAAAACCACACACAAACTATAAATCATTTATAAATCATTAAATTGTAACTGAGAGATTAACTCTCCATTTATTTTGCATTCACTTGAGCCTTACTAAATGGCTGGATGTTACTTGAGGTTGGAAGCAGGATTGTGAACAATATGTAAGGAACTAAGCAAGAATTTCCAAACTTCCATTTTATCAGTTTGCTTTATATAAAAGTGTTTCTTTGCACTGGGATACTTTGATTTGAGATCAGAATCATAGAGTCACAGAATGGTTGGAAGGGGCCTCAGAGATGATGTACTCCAACCTCCCACCCATGGGCAGGGACACCTCTCATGTAGACATTGTTGCTCAAGGTCTCATCCAACCTGGCCCAGAATGTGTATCACCAATGTAAAAAAGGATGTGGAGTGAGACCTAAGGAACTGATTGAGGGCCACAATAATCCATAAACCCTCAATTTGGTGATTAGCACCCAGGAGTTGGATCAATGGTCCTTTTTTCCCTTTTTAGTGTTCTTGGAATGCTAACATACTTCAAAACCTCATAATATACATAAAATTTAAGGGGTTCCAACCCCTCAGTCACCAGCAGTAAATAAAATAGCAGAGCTTTTTTGACATGTCACTCACTTTGAGGACAATCCTTATACTTTCTCTAGAAAATACTGTGAGTACATGTATGATGAGATCTCCTTGTGCCCCCTCTTGAAAGAGGCAGCTGAACATTGTTTATGTTGTCAGAGGAATTCTTAAAACAGAACAGAACTCTCCCATTGGTAGCCTGTCAGATACCTCATTTTATCAGGAAAGTTGACGGAGATTTTTTTAAATAAATTTTGTGTTATTTCAGAAAAAAAATAAAATGATAGAAAATTTGAACATTTTAATCTCAAGTAAATATATTTTCTGGTTTCCTAAAAATAGTTGGCACACATAGTAGTAATTGCATCTTGAACAAATATTAATGAACAATTTATTACCAAAACCAGTAAGCAAATACCTTTCATTAATAACAAAAGTTTCGAGGCATTACATTTTCCATTCAGACAAAGTGTATGTCTGCTTGATTTTTTTTCCTAATTATGCTCTTTTTCCTATAAATATATGTCTAGTAATAGTAGTTTAAGCTGTGTGTCATTAAGGTTCTTTAGATCCAGTCTTCCAAGTTTCCTGTATCTTACTCATCACCTATGAAGCTAACTATGGGGTTAACTATTTTAGCACTTATTCTCTTGTGAGGAGAATAAGCATAAACACACATTACTTCTTAGTCTTTCTAAGACCAGCATTCAGAAAAATCAGATTAAACACTTTACTCCTGAAAGTCAATAAACCTAATTAAAATTGTTTTAAACGCTCAAAATGTGAAGTGAACATTTAAGCATGTTTGAACATATGTGAGCTATCTCTTTCAGCATTACACTGATTTTAGAAGGCTCCAGTTTATTATTCAACAGAGTGAACAGCAGCTGGTCAGTTACTTCAGATAATAAATATCTCATATTTATTGGTAGAGGTAGTGACACTGTTGTGGATGTAAAAAGGGTTGAAGGAAGCACAGAAGAGCTTTCAATTGAGATTCACTCAGTTAATCTGTGTGCTTCTTTTCCCTAAGTCAGATTGTAGTCAGGCTGTAGATCATCATATTCTGCTTTCTGGCAGATAACACTCAACCAGTTGTAAATTAACCTGGGTATAATTTTAACATTGATGAGGTTCTCCTTTAATTCTGATTTTCTGTTCCTTTGTCATAAGTACTCATCTAAGAAGTTCTGAAAGATTGTCCAGGTGAGGTGTCTTGATAGAATACAATTGCACAAATATGGAAGGTATGACTTGAAATTTTATTTACTGTAAGGAGAGGTATTGTCTTTGCTGCATACTTAAAGGTCAGAAAAGATCAAAATCTTTTCCATAGGAAAATAAGAAAATACAATAGAAACTGGAAGAGAAAATATAAGCAGATAAATCTGTACTGTCATGTGTCTTCAGAATCTTGTGGGTTTCAGAATTGAGCTGCCCTTGAGGTATCACTTTAGAAAAGTTTGGCTCTGAAAAAGACAGGCATGCAAAATTGGAATGTGTTTGTGGTTTTTTGATCCCTGGTAGCCCTCATAGTATAAATACTGACACCATGATAAACAAGCATGCAGTCCATACTTGGACATTTTTGCATCAGTTTTGTTGAAACATTAGTATTATAAATATCTAATGATGAAACAGAGAGAGATCGAGGAACATATTTAAGTATTTAGTCTTTAAAGAGTCTTTAGAAAACTTCATGAAATTTTTTCGCTATGAAATTGAGAGGAGTTTTTCTCAAGTTTAATTAATCATGATGAGGTGTTTTCAGCTGGTTTTTTTTGAAAAGGATTGTGAACTATCATTACATTTTGGTAGTGCATATTTTATTTTTATTTCTTTTTATCTCTTTGAATTAATTCAAGTAACAAGCAAGTATTTCTGACTCAGCTGTAGTTCCCCATTCTCTAGAGATGCTGTTATTCCCAGTGGGAGCTGTCATTGTCTGAAAGTTATTGTGCCCAAAGAGGAGTAATCTGTTGACTGTAGAACATGAGAGAAGTTCTCTTCCAACCCTGAAAATTCTATGATTCTATGATCTCTCCGTTTTCCTCACACATTTTATCCTTTTTATACTTTTTTGTTGCTCTTCTTAGTCCAACTCTTCTGCAGTTGTTCTAAACATTGCAACTAAGCAAAAATTCCATGAAAATCAGGAAAAAAAGCCCAAATCTCTGCACTCAAGCATAAGGATACTCCACCTCACTGGGAATACCACTCCTCTATAAAAACTGATGCATAACCATGACATTTACAACCTCTGGCTTTTAAGCAAACTTAATCAAATGCAACAAAAGACTTCTGAAGCAAAGTGCAATGCATTTTCAAGTGCCTGTGCTACTCTGAGACAACATTTTAATCGAAATTTTATGTAAGAAGTGTAAAGCAGCACTGACATCTGTACTATGAGGTGATACCTGGGAGGTATCTTCCTAAGGAGAAGTTATGTTCATCATCATTGGATCTGCATGGAAACTATTGGGAAGAGTTTCGTTGAGCACACTTCTGTAATTTTTTTAGTGCATTTTTTTCATAATTTAAATGCAGCTTTAAATCACATGCCACTAAAAAAGCAGAAAAGTTGCCAATATCTTCAGAGTATGCAAATACCAGCTAAAAATTTATCTTGAATCAATACATTTGGTTACTATTTCAGTGAAATATATTTACAAACAAATATTGACATGGTTTAAAAACCTCAGTAGGTTTATTCAAGCTTGGATATTTTTTCTTACATAGGGAAATAATTTATTTAAACAGTTATTTATTTAAACTAGTTTTTTTGTCCACAGTGTGAAATACAGAATAAATAAACACGGTTGCTACTAGATGTTAAACCATCATAAATATTGAAAAAATCTTTGTCAATGAAAAAAATGACTTTTTAAACACTGCAGTGCAACCCTTTCTTACTAATAAAAGTATTATTTTTATATTAGGTCTTATTTTCAACAATTGTTTTGATCTAAATACCAAGAGAACGCGCTATTATAATGTCCTCATCATAATAAAGTGAAACATTGTATTGTCATCTGTTTCTATGAATAAGACAATAAAAGGCCTTCATCTAAGGAGTTTGCTTCCCTCCTCAGCATTTCTAAATGGTTGCCTTCATAGAAAATGTTATCACTTCTTCTAACAGATATTTATTACAATAGGAGGTTAGGAGCAGTTAATGACTATTCAGGACAGTTTATACATACCCAGAATTCTATTAATTGACTTTTGAATATATGTTTATTTTGAGGTCTTGGTATCTTTTCATGCTGCCTTAGGATTTCATGCAAATACAAGAACTTGATGAAAACATTTTGAGAACCAGAATACTGTATCACTGGGTTTGAATGAAGTGCTAACAAATTCTACAAAACATTGGCACTCTTACTGAACTTTGGGTGACATTGTGTACAAAAGACATTATTCTTGTAAAAATTACTAAAGTAATTGTAAGATCTTGTTATATTATGAAATATTTTCATGTTTATTTTAGATATGCTGGATCACACGATACTTTTGATAACCCTAGCACTGAGTAACTAGATTTGGAAATGCTCTGCTGACTTCACTGGAGGGCCTAATGGTTCTGAAATTAAAAAGTGACTCAGGAATTTTAAAAAATCTACCATTTTTTAGCTTTATTGGCAAATTTTATTTCTGCTGAAATGCATAGATGAAAATGCATAAAAATGTGTACATTGTGCTCGATCATAAGTATCTGATAAAGTAATGTAAAACATTTTTCAAGTTTGACAGTTTTGCAGTTTTGTTCTCAGATTCTAATTGTGCCAACTTAAATAATGATCAAATGCTGAAAGAAAACTTTTTTGCTTTAATCTGCTTGATGAAACAACACATGTCTGAGCAAGGCAAACAGATGAGTAAAAATTAGCATAATACAGAAGAGTGAATTCGCAAAGTCAACAAGACTTCATCCAGTAATCTGAAAAACACACACACACTGGAATCCATGCTTTTTGCTCACAGTATGCATTGCAATATAATTACCAACTTATGAAGACAATAATTAAAAAATAATAAAAAAGGAATTCTGGATTTATATTGAAGATTTTATATTTGACTCACAGAAATATACTGAAAATCTATTTTCTTAAAAATATTATTCAAATATCTGTTTTTATTACGTATTTGGTTTAAATTTTGATCTTCCATTTTGAAGTTTTATAATTCACTTTTATTTTTTAGCAATCTCAACAGATTTAGGTCATGCATACCATAATCAATAGTGGAAATTACATTAATGACTTGTCAGTTGAGAAAATGAACTGAAATTGCCAAATTCTATGGAGGTCCTGAAATGCCTGCCTTATTCTGAATGCTGGGGTAGGCAAGCAAAAATTTAGAAAATATGAAATTATAAATTTGATGCTACACATTTCACCTAAGGATTTACAATACGTGGAATCACAATGATACAAATGTATACCCACCCTTTTATTCCTCCTGAGCCCAAACAAAGTGACAACAAGGGGTACAGCTTTTCCTCCCACTTAGTAATCTAAGAGGTAGTCACATGAGAATACAGTGCTATGTAACTGAAATTGTCAGTGGAATTTGCAGAATATTAATTACAGCTTTTCGAACTGTTAAACATTAGTGAGTCATAGGACACGTACTTTAAATTTTTCAACCTGCAAATACTAAATTAAAAAAATATCTACACTATTATCTTAAAGGAATAGTAGGGCTTGAGGGAAATTAGATTTTTTTTTCTGAGGCAGTTTAGCACCTACTGACAATAATGGAAATTTCTAGAAACTTCTAAGTTAGCTTTTCATGATCATCTAGGCAAATCAAAATACCTGTAGCCAAGTGAATATGGAAGGTTAGGTTAGGTTGGCTTTTGTTACTGGGGAACGTGCACCGGAACTATTTGTCTACGTCAGTGCAATAATCATAAGAAAATATGCCCCAGAAAATATCATACTGATAGTAGCTGAAAAAGGGGAATGCTGTCAGAAGAAGAAAAAATATGATGCTGTGAGGACCAACACCAGTCTGCTAGCCTTGAGGATAATGTGTTTTGCATTTCGTTATTTTTATTTTAGTAGAGGAGGTAAAATCTATGGCATTTGTCTTACTCTCCTGAGTAATCCAAACATCCCTAGAGGAAGAAAACCTTAATTTTAGGCAGATGCACTCCCTCATCCTGAAACTGAGTGATTTAAGTGGAAACAAAGAAACAAAACATGACATTGGGTCTTTATGTAAAGCTGATGTGAAAACATTGTGATCTTTATACTCTTAAGATTACCAATTATAGATCCAGTATACAGCCACTGTTGTTGAAATAGATGCATAGATTTTATAGGTGTACAAGGGTTACGTATCCAGTTAATACCTAAGGAAAATGAAATTTGATCTTCAATAAAATGGAAAAAAAATTATATCTGCACCTTCTTACTTTCCATATTCTGTGGCACAGAATATAGAGCAATTGTTAATCCATCCCAAGCCTGTGTTGACTCCTTTTGGTCCAAACTGGTAGGCAGATTTCAAGACAAAGAGGAGTGAAAAAGATACACCTTAGCCTGCTTAAAAGTAATAGTACTGGCAGCCACTTTTTGTAAGGGTCTAGGTAAAGGTTAGAGAGGAGAGACTTGAACCTTGCCAAGGATTTTGTGCAGGGTGTCACTCCTGGCCTGCCCAGGGCTCTGCAGGCTGCCTGGTGAAGGCAGGAGCAGAGGCTGCCCAGAGCGTGGGCTGGATGGGCTGGAGGGAGACTTTCCTTGGATCGTGCTACATCTACATTTAGGCAACTAAAATAAAAGCAAGTAAAAGAAAGAAAAACCCTTCTGTGCTGAAAGAAAGAGCCTCCTAACCTGAGTAATGGGCAGCATTATACAGGTAATATGTTAATATCCTTGCTTTCAGTGTACATAATGGTGATTATAATCTGGTGTGTCATATACTGACACTATTATTAATGAAATAATATTATGATAAAGAATATACTCTTTTTGTGCTCTTTAGTAAGCAATTTCTAAAATAAAAAGCACACCTTTATCTAAAAAAACGCTGAGATAGTTACTGGTCTACAGCTTTTGAAAAATTGCTACTAAAAAAAAATGGTTAAAGAAATAAAATATTGCCCTGGAGACCTAGATTTTGTCCATCTCTACCAGTAACTATGTAAGTAGTTTCATAGAACCACTTTACCACCTTTTTTTGCTATGTATTAATGTATGATTCTTTATTTCTAAGTTTCGATCTTCAGATATTGAAGTCTCATTAGTAAACAGTGGGAACATATCACTGAGAATATCAAGTGCTTGTGGTAAATTTAGACAACTGAAATTAGAACATACTTCTAATTTTCTTTCTATTCTTCTTCTGTAGAAGGGGAAAATAATGTACTTGTCTCATAGTGATATAGAAATTAATGTATTGATGGCTGTGAAGAATCAGTTGCAGTTTGTTTCCAGAAAATTGTTTGAATGTCCAACAATAAGGAGGAATGAGGATGTTGAGTAATTTTTCATTAAACAAGGACCACCCATTACATGAGTGAATGCAGCAGAGGTGTATGAAAAAACATACTATATTACATACTAATTCCATGTCAGTTAAACATGCATGCATCTGCAGAGGAGTTTGAATATTCAGGCCTGAATTAGTTTTGAAATGCTGTAAGTGTTCTTTTAGAAGAGTTGGTTTATATTTAATAAATGTATCTAGATTAATGGTGTGTGTTCAGAGAAGGAAAAATTGTTTTCTCCTGTATACAGACACAACTAAAGGCATAACTAAACATATATATATTTGTAATACACACACATATACATATATATATATATATAACACGGAGGTATCTGTTATTACTTGACTAATAATTCCTGGTCAAACATGAAAACAGTTACTAGCAAGAGGATTTCACTCCAAGAGATTATTTTTCTTATTGCATTTAGAATGTGAAAACACAGATACAGTTTTTGCAGATTTTATATTTTAAATAAATGAAACTATATCTTGGGTATTGTTCAGTTTAAAAAATCATTTTTTGTGTGTGTTTTTAGTGTTTCTATTGTTATTAAATTCTAATTTCATTAAGAAACATAGCTATCTTTGTATATATTTTCATATATACAGATATAAAATACAGATACAGAGAGGTGTGTTTTGCTGGATAATCTAGATTGTAAAACATGCAGAAAGATAAAGTCATTTGGACATATTGTGAATGTTCAGCAATTTGACACGTATGTGCATTTAAAAAAAAAAATCACAATAGAAATTTCAGGCCTCAATCTGGAACTTCTAGTGTGGTGTCCTTTATTTTGGAGTGGGGTTTTTTGTTGTTGTTGTTTTTGTCTGCTTGGTTTTGTGTTCTGTTGGGGGTTTATTTGTGACACTCATACAACTTTAACTGACTTCAGATAGACCTGCTGTAGCTTCATGCTATCTATATAGGAATAGTTATCCTATATATCCTTCCTATATATAGGAAGGATATCGAGGTCCTGGAGTGGGTCCAAAGGAGGGCAACCAGGCTGGTGAAGGGACTCGAGCACAGATCCTATGAGGAGAGGCTGAGGGAGCTGGGGGTGTTCAGCCTGGAGAAGAGGAGGCTCAGGGGAGACCTCATCACTCTCTACAACTCCCTGAAAGGAGGTGGGAGCCAAGTGGGGGTTGGTCTCTTTTGCCAGATGACTTTCAACAAGACAAGAGGGCATGGTCTTAAGTTGTGCCAGGGGAAGTTTAGGTTAGATATTAGAAAGAATTTCTTTACAGAGAGAGTGATCAGGCATTGGAATGGGCTGCCCAGGGAAGTAGTGGATTCTCCGTCCCTGGAGATATCATCTCTTTCCTTGCTTTATTCTCTTAAGTTCATGGAACATTGTTTTTACTGGATGTCTGGAGATTCTCTGCTTTTGTGGCCACACAGTCCCTCTCCAATCTACCTTTTGTACCTGGCACTCCACTCAAATTACCTCTTGCTTGCCAGGTAGCAGAACCATTACTTCATTCTTATCATTCCTATTCATTCACCACACTTGAACACATTTGTTTTCTTGAATCTTTTTCTTTCATAGCTTACGTGCTTTTGTTCTTCTCATGTTTTTACCCTTTTCTAATCACTCATGCAGTATGTCCTCATATTTTTCACATGGTTGTGCTTTAGCCAAGTTTCAGTAAATATTTTAAATATCTGAACATCAGTATATCGAAAATGTATCTCAAGTATAAAATACTGAAGAAAAAAATGTATGTGATGGATTTGGGAGAGTTTTACCTAAGTTCAAACTGAGTATATTCATCCTAGTAAATAATTAAAAGCTAACTTATTTGCTATTAAAAATCTTTTTTCTACCTTCAAGTACTTTTTTGTGTGTTAGATACTCGTGTCCACTTTTTTACAGAGTAAAATATTGATGCAAATTTGTTCTTTTACTTAATTCTCTATTTTTCAAATCTGCAATCATATTTTTTCTAAAACAATATAAATCAAAGTCTCTCTCCCCAGAGACCTGATACCTAAGGAAATCTTTCTACACTACGCCTTCTGAGGCTTAAGACCTTTTCTACTTCTAGTAAGACCTGTAGTAAGATCTCAGGATCACAAGTATGCAGGATGGAGATCTCTAGGCTGTGGAAACAGCCTAGAAGAGAAATCCATCTAATTTTTTCTACTTTAATACTTTTATTTAGTGAATTATTCAGGGAAAGATAATATACTAATTCATTTGCTTATTTTAATCCTTACGGAGAATATGAAACAGAGAGAAATTCATAAGGATACAACATTAAGCCACATGGTCTCCTTCAACATGGAAAGCAGCTAGCACTCATATGTAATGATGGTGATCAGAATGAGACAGATGTTTTAATTTTGCAATTGATATGCATGAAGGAACAAAAGCAATCAACCAGTCAGGCACAAAAGCAAAATATAATATTGTTGTTTTCTTGCTCATCAGAGCACTTAAATATATTGTGTGAGTCCTTCAGCAGGAAAGTCACCAACTAAAGCAACTGGACAAATCCTTTTCCAAATCTGAGTCTAACTATCTGCTACCCAAGAGCTTTCTCATCATGCTTTGACATTTTCTTTCAGAGGAGGCCGTTGATTATATAGAACAGTCAAGCTGAATTTTTCAACAAAAGTAAGAATGAAGTCCTTAATAAAATAACCCCAGCCACCAGTACATAGCAGGGGTGTCTAGAATGCATCTCTGCAGAGAAGAACCATGGGTTCCTAGTGGACACAAAGTTGGACGTGAGTTTTCAAGAGCCTGAGTGCTGCAAGCTGGTCCAGGAAGTCTATCCTTCCTGTGTTGGCCCTGGGGAGGCCGCGTCTGAAGTTCTGGTCTCTCCAATATGAATCATGGACATACTGGAGTTTGTCCAGTGAAGGGCCACAAAGGTGATCAAGAGAGTGGAACATGTAACATAAAAGTTGAAGCCGAGAGATCTGGGATAGCCTGGAGAAAGGAAGGCTCAGAGGGATCTTATAAGTGCGTGTAAATACTGATGGGAGGGAACTGAAAGGACGCCAGACTCATGGTGATGCCCACTGATGGGGCAGGTATAATGGCCAAAAAACCTCATCAGATTCCTTGTGAACAAAAAAGACAATTTTATACTGTGAGGAGAAAATGGCACAGGCTTTGCAGAGAGGCTGTGGAGTCTTCATACGTGGAGATATTTGAAACTCCACTTACAGTCCTGAGCAACCTAATTTCACTGAACTTGCTCAGTGATACCTGGGGGGTTGAACTAGGCAAACTCCAGAGGTTCCTTCCAGCCTCAGCCTCTCTGTGAGTCAGTGACATGGGTTTCAGATAAGGTTCATGGTACATCTATAAAAGATTGATCAGAACTGAGGTCGATTCTTTGCTGCTAAAAATTTCCTTCTCTTCTGACCCACACTGTTTTATTTTCCATCTCTTATAAGTACCATCTAAGTAAAGCTCTCTTGGAAAAGGGAGTAAGGTATGCTATTAATTTTCATTACTTTTATTATCATGTCAGAAGCTTCAGACACAGAAGTACTGGAGGGAGGAAGAAAAAGCAATTCTTACTCTCTGCATTCACAGCCATGCATTGTGAAAGCATTAGGACAGAAACTGAGTGCGCTGCAGGCAAGTGTGGCACTGGGTATCATTTATTAATTTTTAAGCAGTTATCCTGAGAATTTTCCTAAGGGTGTTTTGTATTTAAAGACAGAACCGTCAAGAGGTTTTCAGACCAGCTACTGAACAGCTAATGGAATACATTCATTAAGTCTTCTTTCTAGAAAAGCAAATTCAGGGGAAGTTTTATCCAATTATAAGCATGAATAAGTCAAACAATCATTATTTTAACCTGCAATAAAATTATGTTTGATATTTGTATTCTTCTTAAGAGAATATGAGACTATTCTAGCTTTAGTTTTTTGGAGAGTATTGTGCTGTGTCAGTTTTGGTTTGGTTTTGTTTTCTTATGATTTTCACTTCTTTTTGTTACTTGTAGAGCACAGTAAAAGTAAAGATTAAATTTACTCATAAATCATAGGAATGACGTTTATATTTAGGGTGCAAAAGTAATGGCTCATCCATTCTGGCTTTAATCCCACCTGGTTTTGTAGCTGCTATTAAGATGTCAACATTTGCTATCAATTAAACCAGCATTGTGTTTGCATTTCTCAATAGCTAAAAAAAAAAAAGTAATACTTTAGGTGCTGTAGTGCTGAGGTTGTGTAGAAAAAGTCTACCACAGCTGATGCCTACAGAACTCTTGTAAACTATAGGAGATTAGGGAGCAGTAATCATAAGAGAAAGATCAGATGAAATATATATGCAGTTAGAATTCTGGTTAGTGACATATTGTTGAGTTTCTTGTTTTAAAAATCAATACAGGTTTAGATTAGAAAAACAATGAGATGTTAAGAGATTTAGTTTTTTGTTTTTGCTGTGTTGCCCAAGATTTTTAACCAAGAACACTCAATTTTGCAAGGTTCTTTTCTAGTGTTCAATATAAGCATTAATATTTTTATGGAAGTAATTTAAAAAAAAAAGAGTCTTTAGCAATATTTTCTTGAAACTTAATATTTATCCTGAGGAGGTAAAGGGGAAGACAAGAGGAATTAAAAAAAAATAATTAAAAAAATAATGTCTTTTTGAAGTCTGTCAGCATAATTCCTGCAATTTAGCCAGGGACATGATTTTTTTGTGGTTTGTTTATTTTGTATTTAATTCAAACTGTTATATAAAATAAAAGCAAATCTGAGCAATGGTTTAGTAGTAGGAAGGAGTAAGGCTCTTGTCATATGCTAATATCCTAAGACAACCCAAGATCATTTTTCTTTGAGGAACTCGTGCTATTCACATTAATGTCAGATGAAATACTGTAACCTGATTTAAGTGGAAATGGGATGGAGCCCTCTGTTTGAAAGGCCTCAAACAACAGGGGTTTTAAAACTCCCTGTTTAACCAGGCATTAATATGATAGCACAGAGAAGAAAATAAATAATTATGTTTCTGAATTGACATTTTAATATTACAGTAGGGTTTCTTTTTTCCCCTTTTTTTTTTCAAGCTACTAGCAAGCATCGGGGTGTTCAATAGTCTTTCAAGTATGATAGGATTGTTTCACATCCTCCTCTTTAGTTAACATTTAGTTCTCTTAAACATAGAGGAACCATTCTATGATGATTCTTAATATGAACAAAACTTTGCTGTGTATTGTTTAAGACATGTCCAGAAACTGACATAGAATAAAAATGCTTTCTCTTGTCCAGGATGATTTATGTTCTTCAGGCAGTGAGTTTGTCTTTACCATGGCTCTTTCCTAAGAAAACTGGATGTGCTGGAGTTGTTCTGCATGTCAAATTGAGGGATACGTGTTTTGTAAATACTATCTCACTCCTTTGAGCATTATCTTCATTATCTTCTTCTTTATATAAGTTTATGATAAAAGCCCAGTATTCTCTGACCAGTTTCTTTTAGCTATTAAATGTGTAGAAGGATATCAATTTTATTTATATTAAGACAGTTGATGTTACACCGGTTTTCTGGTTTAGCAGAAAAATACAAATTTTATTGTATAACACCAGACAAACAGAAGTTACTCTTCGTAAAATGTAGCAGTATACGCAGTTCAATCACAACAATGTTAGTCCATTACCCTTCTCTATAGTATTCTTACCATCATGGTGCCAGGCATCTCTACTTGCCATGGTGACATGTGGCTTGTAGCCAGATCAAGCCCATTGCTCTCATTGAAATTCTTTTTTTTTTCTGGTTTTAGACTCATGTTGGGTGGCTCAGCCCAACAAGGCTCAAGGTATCCACTCCCCTCCATGCTGGTCTGGCTAACTGACTATCCACACGTTTCTAATTTTTTAACATTTACACCAGAAGTTGATCCATTCAACTGCTGATCGCTGTTTAAGGGAAACAAAGGCCACCTTCAAGTGCCCTTGGTGTTGAAATAAGTCAGCAATACCTGGCAACAGCTGTGGTCAGTCAAACCCTGCATTATTCCCTGAGTTTTGTGGGCATATATCACTTCCCACCTCTTCTGACACTTCTTCCATTGTAGGGTTTTATCAGATAGACACAATGTTTTTAGAAAAAGGTCTTGTTATAAAGTCTGGGTGACAAGGTAGTCATATAGCATCTTGCAGTTGACTTGAATAAGGATAGAATTTCCTTGCAGGAACATAAACTTCTGTTTTTGAAGTCTGTAAACAGACAGCCACATTAAACAAAATTGAATTCCTCAGCTTTTTTCTATTGTACTGATATTTTCCAGATCAAGAAGAACTTTGGATATAAGAGCTAACATAAAAGGATTTTGATATGTTACAAAAAGAAACTCTTTTGAATAAAACTGTGTATATTTGAAAATAAAGCTATAAGTTTTATTGCTTTGTCATGTAAACTTTTGAAAAATCAGTGCTCTTCCTTGGTATTTCCAAAAGACCAGACTGAATATTGTCAGAAAAGGAGACTCTGGCTTCTGTTTTTGTCAGCCTTGAAGGAATCATTTTTATATCCAGGTGCAGTTCTTAAATGGCTATTGCAATGGAAGTTCAACACATCTCTCCTCAAAACAAGTTTCTGCTGCATATTTTTTTCTTCGTCCTTTTCTGTACACAAATACATGCACATCCATGCACTACTTATAAAAAGGTAGATAACTTGAAGTATCTCTGCTGTAATTTCTACTTGAGCTTGACTTGTGTTTGTTGTCTGTACTTCGGTTTTATTCTCATTCATAGTATTTCATAATTATGAAAAATATTTTGGAGTAGGTAAAAACACAGGTTGTTAAAATTATTTAAACTTTCCATAAGACTTTGTAAGAAAAATGACTTTGAGAAAAAGTTGGTTTCATAGATGTAAGACCTCCTTCTGTAGAGAAATATGCAATAGATAATATTTTCTGACATTTTCTGATATGTGCACTAAATACTTGTGAAAAAATATTCTTTTCATATTGTTTCTCACTGCAGGTAATCAATGTATGAATCTGTGTGTGCAAGTGTGCATGAACCTTTCCCTCCTTGATGTTTCTTGCTGTCCTGGATCAATGCAAATTCTCCTTGGTTCTTTTCTGGCAAGTCTGAATATATGGGTCTATATCAAGCTTTCAGTGCCTGCTTCTCTTCTCAGTAATATAACCGTAATAAGGCTACATCAGATATTCTCAAGGCACAAAGCAGATGTGCTAAAAAATACAGAGTCTCTTTCAGAACTGTCTCTAATGGTGGGAATGCAGAATATCTTCTGAATTATGAAATTAAAGACTTGGGTTATTGCCCCTCTCTCCTCATATTTTCATTCCCTTCTCTTTCTCTCATTTTCTCATTTAATGTGTTTGCTCAGGCCTTTAGAGTAGAGTGACAACAAGAATGTAATAATCAGCCTCAATTCCTACTATTCTCTTTTTCTTCCAAGTATTTTGCTTTAAAGTAACTGGAAGTTTTAAGGTTCATTAGATAACCAGACATCTCGAGACACAGTTTTTTGACAAATGATAGCACAATCAAATAATTAGCCTTTGCCTACAAACAGGAAATCTGATAAAGAAATCTCCAAAGCATTGCCTTCTAGAGTTTCTTAGTTGAACCTGTGGCATGATGATTCCTCTGAAAATAAGAACAGTTGTGCAACAAATATTGATCAACAGATACTCTATTTCATATAAATGTAAAATAATAATGATTGGGAAATGTGCCATACATGAGAATCCTTGTGGTTTTTTATCATCAGAAGAACAAAAGAACATTTTCTGTGGTGTCACATCTTAATCTCTTGCTATGCATCAGTTGCAATTTGAAGTTTTGAATAAAAACTAATTTTGATGAGGCTCTGTTAGACATTGGGAAAGAGAACATCCCATCACAATTGCAAATTATTCATGCTTGTGGTAACATATTTTTTAATGTTAGTTTTCCTTCCCTTGTAATTCTCTAGTATTCCCAACAAATACATGGGTTGTGTAACTACAACATGTATTCCCCTTGTGAAGGCAATCTCCAAGCCTCTGGGTCTAAAGGAGGGACCTCAGAAGCCCTAAGCCTCCAGTTGAGGCTGTCAAGCTCAGCACTGCCATATTCTCCCATAAGAGATCACAGTCCTGGATCATGAGAGGCCCAGGCTTTACAACCCTTTAATTAATTTATTTTTTTTTTTTTTTAGGGTTCAGGGAAAAATTTAGCCCTTCCTTTTGTTCTCTTTCCACGAGGGCAAAGTGGGAAGGAAAGTCTTTGCTCGGTAGATGACTCATGAAAATGCCAGGATTGGGGAATTGTGCATGAATAGTGTAGAACCTGAGTTGTTTCCTTGCAGCAGTTTTTGTCAGCTTAATTGACTGAGGAAATATTGTTATTAAATTGCTGGAGAGTCTGAGGGGTCATAGGTCAAGTGGACCTCAAGGTACCATTTCTGTAAAATTGTAACAGATGGAGGGTATCTGTCTTGGAAGCCTAACAAAATTATAGTGGTGGTGATGGGCAGGCACCTACTGTGAACAGATCGATTGATAGTTGCCTATATTCCACTAAATTTGCAATAAAAAATGCTGCTTTAGGAAAAAAGAGAATTCAGTATTTAGATGTTTAGAGAGAACCTAATAAATTAATATACACAATCTTTTGAACAAAAACACATTTCTTTGTATTTGTTGAAAAATAAAAAGCATTACTGTTGACAAAGGCATCTTTAACTCTAGCAAGCTTGTTTTTATACTTCCTAAATATGTTGTATAATGCCATCATTCTTCTCGATATGTAAAAAAGAAAAAATTGCTAGCAATTTTCAGATAATTTAAAAAAAAAACAAAACACAAACAAACAGCCCATAAAGTTAAACAGTTGCTACCTATTGGATGCCTCTTGAGAAGGTTAATGTTACTCCTACTTTCCTTACATATTGCATGACCTTGATCTGTCTATATCAATTTAGACAGATATATATAACTATATATTTATTTATATTTATATTTATATATCTATCTATATCTATATAGATATAGATATAGATATAGATAGATATATCTATACTCTAGATATATAACTATATATATAATTATATCTATAATATATAAGATATATATATAGCTATATATATATACTATAGATATATAAAACTATATATATAATTATATCTATAATATATATATTATATATATACTATATATATAACTATATATAAATATATAGTTATAGATCTATATAGGTATATAGTTATAGATCTGTCTATATTAATCATATATGTCTGTCTATATTATAAAATGTAAAACTTAGTTTAATCATGTAGATTTTTTTAATTAAAAAGTATATTGCTGTGGTGAGGTAACATAAGATTAAAAATTGTAATAATGAGCTTCATTAACATTAAGAAAGCATATATATCTTGATAAAACCCAATAATGGTGTTTTTTCCTTGATAAATTTGGATTTATATCAGTGAACACAGGAATTACTTTCATTACATTTCATTTATATAGCTCTCAAAGGGAAATTTCTGTAAACAACATAGTAAAGTCAGGGTTTGGAATATGCTAATTATTTTCTGCACTTCATCAGTCCTTTGAATAATAAACACTTCACACAAATTAAGACACCAACCTAGGGATATGGTGACTCTTGTAAGTGTGACAAAGTAAAGATATAGATAGAAGTAATGAACATGGTGATGACAGTACATGTGAGTGGGCTTTTTCCACTTTTATGTGGCAATAGAATTTCAGAAAATAAATTTAAACACCTCTACTTAAAGTAAAATTTTATGTCAGCTAGTGGTTCTGGAAATTTCCAGTATAATTCAAATGATCCTTTGCCATATAACTTTTCTCTATCAGTGGATTAAACAATCAGTAAAAAGGCTTTGCTTTGTCTAGTACAGTTTTTGGTTTGCTTTTTTTCTAATATTGTTTTTGTTCAATTCTTTTATGCATATTAGGAAGAAACATTTGCTAAGACATACAAACATTCCAATTAATAGAGGAATAGTGAGGATGAGATAGGTTTGTGTCTTCTTGATTAATAACAGAGAAGTTAATGACAAGAGGTTGAATAAAAGTGTGTAATAAGCAATATTTTTTAAAAATATATTTATCTGTTTCCTGGAAATTTGTTTGTAGAAATAGACAGTCTAGTAGTAGAATCTTTTTTCCAAGTATTTCTTTATTTTTAGTACCCTCAGCTTAGAATCTGCACACCAAAGCTTCTGTGTGTGTAGGCAACCTGACAGTTGTACTGAAGGACATTAAAATGTGATAGTTTAAACTGGAACATAGGACGTTCCATATCAACATGAGGAGAAACTTTTTTATTTTGAAGGTGACAGAGCAGTGGACCAGGCTGCCCAGAGAGGTTGTGGAGTCTCCTTCTCTGGAGACTCTCAAGCCCACCTGGATGGGTTCTTGTGTGTCCTGCCCTAGGTGACCCTGCTCTAGCAGGAGAATTGGACTAGATGACCTCTAGAGGTCCCTTCCAACCTCTAACATGCTGTGATTCTATGATTCTGTGAATTTACTATCCTGCTCTTAAATGTACATTTTCCCTCTTTCCACTGTATGTCTTCCCCTTTCTGTTTTTCTCATTTTTTTCAGTTAGAGGGAAGACAGCTCTTAGATGTCTGCCATTCAGTGTTTAAGTGTTGTGGTTTGTGGTAATTTATTTCTACTCTTCTGCTGCAACTTACTCCCATTTTCTCTGGGGTTTTTTACCACTGAAGTTCAATCACTGAATAATGAATCTTTAGGTTTTTTCATTAAAAGTTTGTTATAGCTCCTCAAATTGAATGTAAATTCTGTTAATTTTGGTGTCCTTTTCTTATACCTTCATGACAACAACACTGAAGTGAAATTTACAGTATCAAAGGTCTTGCTTGCCATGTGAAAGTTAAAGGTACTGCAGTACCCTACTAATGTTTTGCACCTGAGTTAAGATTTAGAACAACTTGCTGTGAATGCTTATATGCATAACAATTTTCTGCATATTCTATGTTTTTTAATTTAGTATTATTCCTTTCTTACAGTATTTTAAGGATAACTGGTTGGTTGGATATACAGCTGTTACACATTTGGTTTTAATATATTCCAAGCTTTTTCGCTTCTGAAGTTATGGTGAGAACAGGTAGGAGAAAACAGCAAAACCAGCATTGTTAAGTGGTGTCCTAAGGAAACTGATATTACATTAAAATGAATCTGGCTCTTGAGTATCTAAAGGAGTGAAGCTGTCACTGTCACAGCGAAAGGAGATAATGAAGAATGTTTAGTGTTGCAATTATTAGTCATGCTTCAGGAATACATAGGGGATGCTCTAGATGCATAACCTAGAGGGAGGTCCTAGTATCACTTGGATGAAAAAGCAAAAAAAAGAAGTCTGTCAGAACTCATCCACTTGAATTCATATTTAATATTCCTCTGCAGAGACCATGGAAACTCCTTTTCACTGGAATGAGGAGGGGAAATATGGGGAATGCTTCAGAGAAATGAAATGCGTATTTTTTAGAGCTAATCTTCACAAATATGAATACTGACTTGCTCTTTAGCACTACATAATTAATAATTCCAAGAAATCGTTTGTAGCTATGTGAAATATAAAAAAGTTGAATCCCAGTAAAAAGAGGTGATGTCAGCTTGTAGTTTTTTCCATTTAACTATTTCACAAAAATCTATTAATTCCCTCTGTCAGCTATTAAAAAAACTAAGCAAGATGCCCTCTGCATGTCTATCAGGATGACAGACCTAATCAGGCTCAATAAATTCACTGAGTATTTTACTAAGCTTAATTAAAATTCAACCCTGCATTTGAGCAAACCGCAGTGGTTTGGCAGACCTTCAAAGGGCTATACTGCAGCACAACAATACAAGTGAAAAAGGCACACAGTAACAATAAATACAATGTAAATGTTCCCATTATTCACAAATCAGGTAGGAAGTTGCTCCTTTAAGAGTTTTTTGCTTTCTTTGGTGATAAAATTCAAAGTTGAGGATTTTTCATTTTCAGTCTCTGCAGATGTTATTCTTATCAGCACATCTGTTTATGGTTTGAATTAACTGAAATAAAATAGTTCTGTCACTTATGAACAATAGTCTATTCCCAGTACTGAGAGAATTGCACAGGGTTTTGTTACTCGTGGATTAAAAATTGCAAAATGGGACTTCTGCTTTTCAGTGTCAATGCTGTCATGCCCTTAGTAGGTGAATGAGATTAAAGATTTTTTAGTAAAATAACTTCATATGCTCCTAATAATCACAGAATCATTCTGGTTGGAAAAGACCTTTTAGATCATTGAATCCAACCATAATACTACTTTCACAAATAATCAGAGAATACAGTGGAGTCCTTAATTACATGAACTCCATAAGCCTTGACAGAGCAGAATAAGTAAGCATGAAGCTCCTTCACTTTTCCACTGGACTGCATGAGCTATCTGGTTTTGGTTTTTGTTTTTTGGTTTTTTTTTTGTTCATTTCAATTTTCTGCAAATTTAATCTGGACTTTGTGATATTAAAACTTTGGCTTTTCTTAAACAGATTTGCAGACCACAAATCTTTCAGAAGGTAACCATTCAATTATTAACCACTGGTCATTTCTCTGTTCCCCAGTCAGCCTTAACTGTTTACAGTCTTAGGAATGTTTTCAAAATGACTTTGCAATGGATAGTTAGGATATTTCCATGTAATGGTGATAGGAATAAAAGGGTACTGCAGAGCTTAGGTATCATCGTTTTTTTTTAATTATTTTGTTTTGAAGTCTAGGACAGAATCTGTTAAATGAGAAAAATGAATAAGCATACAAGCTGCTAAAAGATTATGAGTACTTCTGACAAATGGTGACTGGACATTTAATTCAGATTAAAAGCTTTCCTTTATCATTCGGTATTTTATCCACAAGTCATTATTTAAGACACAATGTCTTGTCAATCTTTATAAATGAAGATTCTTTCTAACTGTTTTTCCTAAATTTCTTTCTGATAGGATGGACAATTAATCACTATCATTAGAAGTATCAAGGTTTTTCTTCATGAAAGTAGAGTCGGAAAGAGCTGTATTATTAAAAACAAGGCCTACATCGATTCTTCTTATGCCTTGAGAAAGACATTAAATCAAATGTGTGTAAACTGACGTATTTTCACAAATACTTATTTTACTCTTCTAAGATGTAAATGGAATTAACATAGATGTAAAAGATATTCTCATTTCCAGTTTCTCTGAGCACTGAAATAATTTCAAAGAAAACACAGATTACACTTCCAAATGTATTTTATAATTAGGTTGGATGTTTCTACTTGCTCAGTAACAAAAGTACATTTTACAATATAATAATTTTTTTAGATAATGCATGTCAAAGAAGTTGAAAAAGATTACTTAAATAGCCTAGTGGAGAGTTGACTTTAGTGTGCCTTAGGAGTATGGAATATAGTATTTCAGGCTAAAAATTCTTCATTCATACAAGTGACTGTCTTCCTAAGCATGAAATTCTTCAGTCTATCTTGAAATAGGATTTTTCTTAGTTACAGCATCAGGACCTTACTTTACAAGTCAACAAGGAGACAGTAGTGAAATTGAGGGATGGACCTAGATCTAGCCTTTAATACAGATGTAATAAACCAGTCATGTGTATATAACAGACTGAGAGATGGCTGCATTTAATCAGACTTTCCTCACAGAAGAATGGAGCACCACACAAACACAAATGCCACTGATGGAATTTCTTGAAGATTGTTCTATCTTGATTTCTTCCTTTCTAGTTGAGCTATAATTGATGCTAAATTAAACATGGTTACTTTTTAATTTTAAATAACAGAGGATTGCCTTAATGCACCAAACTAAATGCATCTGATATTTCAACTAAATTACTCCCCCACTGGATGCCATTTGGGTGTGAGACTGCCTGGAAATCCCAGATACAGAGAACAGAACGTGTTTTTCATTTTTTGTTGTTTTGTTCTCCTTCTTCCTTCACTCCCCCATCAAAAAACGAAAAAAAAACCAAACTAAACCAAACAAGAAACAAAAGAAAAAAACTTAATGAAAAAGATTAATGATTTGCTGCTACTTTTTTACCATTATGCAAATTTTTTTTTTTTTTAAAGATTTGCAGTCTTGAATCTTGTGACACTGTTGTTAACAGGCTGTTGTGCATGATTGTGAGATGCTGATGTCAAGTTGCAACTGTGCATACTACAGGTGCATAGTGTGATTCTGTGAATGAACTGCAATGCAACAGGTACTGAATCAGTGATTAACAATTTGCATCTGAAGGATCTGTTTGCAGCTTAGGCCTGCTTGTGCCAGAATGATCATAAGAATAAAATGATCTGAAGATGTAAAATCTATTAGCAGTAGAACTGAGAAATTATTATACCCTATTTACATTTTCTTTTCTGGAACATTAGGTAAGTAGCATATCTCAAATTAAAAAAAAAATAATTAAAAAAATAAAAATCTTTTGATGTGCTGGTAGCATTTATCATTGCTGCACTAATCACAAAAACATGTTTTGCTTTGTTTTCGGTTTCATTGTTCAACATTGCTTTGTTCTTTTTCCTTCTATGATTGCAGCAGCCATCATCTTTTAAAAGGTTATTTTTTTACCAGTCATATGTCCAGGGTTTCCCCAGTAATTACTCTAGACAATATATCCCAAGACATTTTAGGAATCTGTGAAGTTTTGGTTGCTTTCATAAAAAAGTTAGAAAAAGATCATAGATAGTGATGGTTTCTAACTCTTTTTGTCTGAGATTAAATACCAGTTCTTGTGAATAATGAAGGAAAACCAGCATAAGCCTTATGTCTGAGATTTGTGTTATTCCTAACTATCATTTTAACTTTGATTTGTCCTGAGAGACCTTATTAGAAAAACTAAATTGGAAACGAAAGAAAAAATGAAAAAGAAATAAAGATAATTTGGTACCATGTCAAGTCCCTAATCTGATTTAGAGGGCTGGTGTGCAAAAAGCCCATGCAGCACAAGTGAGAAAGACAGATTTTACTAGATTTTGGTCAATGCTGTAGCTGTAGATTACTTTTAAACAATAGGGCACCCACTGTCAATAAGTTCTCAGAGCTGACTGGCTGCAAGAAGTCAACAGTATAACGCTGCCAAAAGGTGAGATTTTGAATGATAGTTATTATAATCCTTGCCACCTGTAATTACCTGTATAATTCACAACAGCTAATTCTATTTACCATTGCAGTTCTTGGACATGATCAACAGAAAACTGCTAGTATAGTAGTTTAATAACAGTTTAAGTTTTAAAGAAAAAGTGAGAGCTGATGCATAGAAGCTGAAAGTTGTTCATAGTTGTTCCAGTAGCATTCACTGTTAGAAATGCAATTCTTAGTTTGTATTTTCTGTTATTTCTGAAATTACAAGAACAGTAATGAATTAAGCTCAGAACTGGACAAAAAAGAGGAAGTTGTTCCCACAGCACTTTCAGATGTATTAGGAAAGTCAGAAAGGAAGATGGGTGGTGAAAAGCTCTAGCAGTCAGGGCCATAGGCTCCTATTGTTTATAAGGGTACTACTATTATTGTAGCAGGATGAGCCATTCTTGCTCCTGAGGCTCGACGAGCTGCTGACCTCTCCATCACCTTGCACAAGAGTGAGCTCTAGCTCTGTGGGTGTGTGTCCCACCTTTATTGGCCCCTGGTCTTGCTCATGCCCAATAGGGGGCCTGTCCTAATCAGGCACAGGTGGACTCACACCCAGTCATTGGCAACTCGAGGCACCTGGTTTATCTTGTTTCTCTACATATTATTTTAATCTTTTTTAAAATAAAAAATGTGGTTGTTTGGCTGGTTGTGAGTGGTTTGGGTTTGTTGTTTTTTTCTCAGGTAAAAAATTTTTGCTTGGATATGATTAAAACAAAAAAAGAGTGCATGAGACCTGAAAGCAATGGAAAAAACATCAGCTAAAGATCTTTGGTGAAGCAGTAGATAAGTATTTGGATACTTAAAGATTTACATTTTAAGATCTAAACCACTGTATGAGACTATTTTTATGGATTGTAGTAACATCTATACCCCCTGCTAATATTCTACTGTATATACAGTACTCCATAACTGCAACAAATCCCAAGGTGAAATAAAAAAACCCACAAATCTGTCTATTCATTTTCATACAGCTCCAGCGCTATGCCAGATTCATATCTGTGAATCAGTTTAGCAGTAATTAGAAACAAGTTACAGATGTAGAGGCTGCCTGAACTAAACTTGTGTTTATCACCCACATATTTCATGTATTTGCATATTTATCATGGATATGAATAGCTAGCATACATATGAAATATCATGGTTGATATATATGTGCATCATATTGCATGACTCTTTGGCTGTGCACAAGACTTTACATTCAGATGCTTAACAATTTTTTATTTCTTGATGGTTGAATTTTTCCTATTTCTTATTAAATGAGTTCTTTCATTCATAGAATGATAAAATTGTATGGGTTGCAAGTGACCTTAAAGATCATGTAATTCCAGCCCCCTGGCATGATCTGAGACACCTCCCACCAGATCAAGTTGCTCAAAGGCCCGTCCAACCTGGTCTTGAAATCTTCCGGGGGGAAGAGTTCAACTGCAAGGTGGAATTTGACTAAAGTATATTTCAATATATATTTTAAGTGTACTTAGCTGCAAGACTAAAAATCACTGTGTAATTTTAGGGAACAGAACATGTTAGCTTAGTGTGCCCCAGTATGTATAGCTTGAATCTCTTAATAATGCCATAATTAATATTGATAATTTTCATTCCAGTTCAAATTATTTTAATATTTAAGAACTGCAGGGAGTGGCAAGGGAAAGTTGTTATATTGCTTTTTTATTTTTCATCTAGTACTGCATCAAGAAGCATAGCAGCACTGTGATTTGGATAGTTTTGAATGGCAAAAGTAAACTTTTTGTCTGTAAGTGAACTATGTGTAGCTCATTTCAGTTCTTTATGATTTTTCTTTTTTTTTTTTTTTGGAGTTTTGGGAATGAAATTTTAAAGAGAGCAAGAAGGAAGAGAATTGTTTCACAGATAATTCAGTGTGGCTTTAAACATCACAATTTCTCTGAAACACATGGGCATAAGCAGAAGGTAATTTTATCACCTTCGAAACCAAGACTAAGCCAAACTGACTACATTAATTCATTTTTTCTTGTGCCTTCTATTTAGTGCAATCATCTTTGCACACTTAAACAGAAATGGTCAAAATGTTAGTTCTAGTCCTATATTTTTTTCTTGGTTCATGTATTCAGGTAAAATGTATTACTGTGAGTTTTGATGTGGCATTAGGTCTGTGGCCCTATGTGATAATCAGCTAGACAGCCATGAAAACTGGAATTTGTCTTCTTATTCTGTTAATCATGTAATTTATGATAAGTTATTATTTTGCAAAGTCTTCTGGCTGATTGAAGTGGATCTTGATGTGTGAGATTAAAATTATACTGACAGTGATATCTGAATAAAATGTTTGGGCATTTATTTCCCAGTAGTTTCACCAACTGGTAGGACAGAAAGTATCCTTATGCTACTTTGTCTTTCAAATAATTATTTTCCAGAATCTCTTTTAACTTTTAATTAAGTAAAAAATGCCTTTCAGTTTTATAGTCATGAGGAAAATACACAAGAAAGAGGCAAGTTAGTGTGGCTATTTTCATGACATAACAAAATTAAAAAAAAATAAATGTAGCTATAAGATTGTAGGGTGACATCCATGAATGGATTTTTTCCTGGGAATACTAATAGTACTATGCAGTACAAATCCTGCCTGTCTACTCAGGTATTTTAGCATCACAAGTCTTTGTCTGGGATCAGCCATGCATAAATTTGTCTTGTATGCATAAATATGAAGAAAGAGGTGATCCATAACTTCGTGGGTCTCACTGTCTTAAGCTACTGACCAGCTATTACACATGAGTGGTATGAGCTGATCCTCACAGTGAGTATTGATCTGAACCTAACTGTGCTTGGTTGGGAGATACCAAAGTGCATCTTGTTGGTGTGGGAAACCAAGGGAATCTGACTGTGATATGTACAAGGCTACATGGTAAGTAAGACAAAGCCAGAGCTCCTCAATTTGTCTCTTGCTAGGCTTACAATTATGAAATCATAATACATTTTATTAAATTATTAATATTTTAAAGTATAATTATGTTGATCTATTTACAAAACAGCTTCTTAAATTTTAAGTTACATCAGTTGCAGTCTCCTAATGAAACTAGCTTGCGTGGCAAAAGAAAAGCAGCAAGCATATAAATGTTGGATGCTTAACTATATCAAATTAACAGCCTTCAGAAAATGATTAGCAGAAATTCATTTAATGTTATCTCTTTGCAGTAATTTCAAAAATCACATAAGCAAACATTATTTGATTTTTATGTTGAACTTCAGTTCTTGCTGAGGGAAGTTTTAGGAAAAGCTGCCTTGTCCCCTTTTGCCTTCAAGTTTTCTCTTAGTATTCTGTTCATACTCAGTTTTAATTGCCACTTTACAATTTGCAAAGATGGTGCGCAGCTGTAAAAAGATACACTTTATTGCAGCAAGAGGAATATTTATCTGAACAGATACATTACTGTTACTGTAAAGAATGAGCCTATTTTACTTTATCAGCAACTAAGGGGAAGGTTAATGGCTGTGATGTATCTTTTATGTTTTGTGTGAAACATGGATTGCTCTGCGCTGTTAGGATTTACAGGGTGGAAGACAAAGCATTTGCTATTCCAAAAACTCTATTAGCAGCAGACTGTAAATTTGGGAATTAAATTCAAAACCCCTAAACATGTTACAAAAACATTAAGAGTGGAAAAGGAAATAATTTCTTCTCATTAATTCATACTTTTAAGCTTATGTGCACGGGAAGGCCTTATAAAATTCTGAATGTCCTAAATAAGTAAAGAATGCAAATAACTGGGATATTTTCAATTGTATTTTCATTCATAATGTGACAGGAATCAGAAACAGAAACAGAGTAAGAAAAACCAAAGTGTTTGTTTGTTTGCTTGTTTGTTTTTATGAGAAAGAATCAGTATCTTCAGAAAGGACATTGTAATGCTTCACCATACTATTGGTAAGTACTGACTCTTCATTCAGAAGAGGCATTTCTGGTATTAGGGCTACATTAATACAGTGATTTATACTCGTAAGAGAGATATTCAGCTGCTGAGTCTCCATCCTTTCTGTCCTGTAGCTGAAAGGTAAAAGAATGGGTGACATCCCATCCTACTGGACCTATGTATCCCAGTGACTGTTAAGTGGACCCCTGTAGGATCACTGTAGTTCTGGTACAACAGACTAAGGATGTTCTCTACAGGAATAATACGTATTATGTCCATTAAAAAATCTGTATTCCTTAAAGCTAGTAATAGTACATATAGAGTTTAACCACACAAGTCAGAGCTCTGTTTTACAGATTTTTTCCATGTGCTGCATTGGAATGGTTGAGCAGGTTATAGTAGTATCATAAAACACCAGAAGGCTAACAGGGTTTATTACATATATCCAGTAAGACAGAGTGTCACATATCTAGACACAGAGTGTAGATAGCTCCTTTATATGGCTTGAGTTTTCATCCAGGAGGCTCAGATTGTTTGTCTGACACATTTGGGAGCTATTACATCCCACATCTACAAAAAAAGTTGCTCTGCATCTCCTGTGTGCAGCTTTCCTCTGCTGAAGAAGAAGGAAAGATTTCAGTAGACTAGAAAGAGAAGAGGAAAGTCAGTAATTTTCCAAGTAGCATAATGGTTGGATCATTCAGGTGGTTAGGAATGTTATCAGTCGTCCCCCTTGCTTCCAGGGACATTGATAAATTTATACATATTTAGCCATTTAATTTGAAACTAGTCCAGGAGGCTGGGAAGCAGGTCCCATGTATTCCTTCTCCGAGAAAAAAGAGATCTTATGCATAGTCAAACTCCTGTTTCTGCACTACTTGTAACCCTGATACTTGAGTTTTTTTCTTTTGGGTTTTCAGAAAGGTGGCCCATCTCTTAATTTCAGATGAAGTGATAATGAGAAGTGATAACTTGATCACAGAAGTGATAAAGTTTCCTCTTCAGGACACTCCTATTTAGTAATTATAAACATTTCTAACAGCTTTGCTTTAAAATACAGCTCTATCAAATACTACGAATTGTCATAATACCATACCACATCCCCTTAGTATCAAAAATGCAGGTTCCTGCATTATATTTGACATTGATTCCTGATCTAGGACCAGGAAAGACTTAGAAATACTTGGAGTATTTCTAAACAAGTTCAAATGTAGAATGAGCATACTGTGGAGTTTCTCAGATAATAGTAATGATACCGATAACTAAGTACAGTATTTCAGGGTTAGAAGATAATACCTCAGAATCGTACCTTTTACTTTAAGATGTGTTTTATAAAAGGCACTCTAGATAATTCTCGTTATATGTTTATCAGAGCGTGGCTTTATTTTTACCAGATTATTAGCTGCTATAAGATGGAATACTACTTTATCCAGGGGAGAATCTGTCCATTAACTTTCAGCTATGTTATCAATACAGATCTTGTGCATCACGGGTACAGGAGAGAGTGGAACCATCATAATACCTCAGTAAATAATATTGTAGATTTTGATTTTTGAAAGTCTTTTCTGAGCAGTGAAAGGAGTGATGCCAGTTGTTTGTCATTGATACTTAGTAAGAGTTTTTACATTGAACCCCGTGACTTTCTATTTCACAGCTAAGAGAATAATAACAGATTCAAACTATTTAGTCAATTATATTTTGTTTATCTATCTATAATTTACAATAAAAGGCTTGATTAAAAAGATAGGTGTTTCTTGATTAAATCTTCCAATTATGATTAATTTCATTTTCTGAAAAAAACCCAAACAAACAGGTTTTTGTTATCTTTTAAGCCTGGAATATTCTGCCCATTTTGGTTAGGTCATGATTCTTTTCATATATAGTGTTTTTCAAAATGCAAGTAATTGTTATAGCTTCAGACTGGCTATTTTTGTGGTATGGTTTCAGGGAAGAAATAGAAGAAATAAAAAGTATTTGTCCAGTAAACATTTTATTATTTCTTTTTTTCCTTGTCTACGTTGTATGGTACTATATCAATTTAAGAAAAAAAATATTTGTATATATTATTTAGAGCATTCCACTAAACTATAAAGATAAGTATAATTTTCTACTTAGGAATGAATCTTATTCAGTCCTTAGGAAAGTTATCATTACATTTTCTTTCTTCTTATTTTATTATTTTAGATAACCATCATAGACATTGCAAATTTTTCAGATGACAACATTATTTTTTTATTTACAGTGAAGTGTTAAGTATATTCACAGTGTTCCATCTGTAATGTTTTGTAGTCTGTCAGAATTATTACAGCCTCCAAAAAAGAAGATAAATTTGGAGGGAATCATTGTGGCAATACATTCTATTTTATATAAAATCTTTTTGAAAAAGAGCTAAAATGGCTAATGTTGCTATATGGATATACATGCTAAACATAAATGTTTTAAATTCAAGACTTCTTCTCTGATTCCATAAGTACCTGGTTTACATATTCATTTATTATTATTTTTCTCTAATATGCAATGCTAAAATGAGGAGGCCAATGTGGGACACAGCTGGCAGCCTTGGTTGAAGGTGCAAGTCTGGGACCCTAACTTACCTGCTCTTCACTTTTAGGAAAACTTCACACTTCTGTTTCACCTTCACTTTTGCAAACCAGAGTTTGTTTTTTTTTTAATAATCTAACTATATGTGATGCAATTAATTCTGTGTTTATAGAATCATAAAATAGTTTTAGTTGGAAGGGACCTTTAAAGGTCATTTAGCCCTAGTGAGCAGGGACATCTTCAACTTGATCAGGTTGCTCAGAGCCCCATTTTAAAGGCCACCTGGCCTTGCATGTTTACAGGGATGAGGCTTCAATCACCTCTCTGGCCAACCTGTTCCAGTGCTTCAACATGCTCATTGTAAAGCATTTCTTCCTTGTATCTAGCCTAAATCTACCCTCTTTTGGTTTAAAACTTACTCTTTCTCCTATTGCAACAAACCCTACTAAAGATCTACAGTTCAATTGAGAAACAAAATTAACATCTTTATTACTATTTTTTTATTTCAAAGAAGACAGATGTAAATGCCATATTAAAGAAGCCTTTGTGGAACACTTCTATAAAGTTTTTATATTCCAGAACTCAAATGCATTCATTTAACTTCTTTTATCAAAGTGGAAAACAGTGGTTAACTTCATAAATATTTAAGAAGTGAAGATGAAGTTTCCATCAATCATTCTGTGCTTCATTTTTAGCTTTCTCAAAAAAAAAAAAAAAAAGGAAAAAAAAGTTTAAGAAGACTATAGAAAAATAGATGGCTTTTTCATGTCAAAACTGATCACAAGTGTTGAGAGACCTGAGACAGGAGTAATGGCTTTGCCACGTGCCATACATCTTTTACACAGCTCCAACTACTAACACTGTAAATTTATTTCGTAGTCTCCATTTTGTTAGGGGACTCATTACATGGTATTTTTTTATTTTGTGGTAGCTAGAGAAAGTCTTTCCTGTTATTTAGAGGTAAATGGATTATTTAGGGTTTTTTTGTCCATCTTTGTGATGGACATTAAGTGACATTATGACTTCCTTTTCCTACCTCCTCTTTTTCAAGGATCATGGTGGTGTATTTGCTTGAGAACAAAAGTTTGAGGTTTTGTTTGCTTGTTTGCTATTATTTGTTTGTTTTATTACTGAATTTATTCTCTTTTTGTTCATATACTCTGATTTTGCTATGTCCCATATCCATATACCTCAAACTGATGGCACAGCCAAAAGAATAATGTTTAGACACTTATTTGTGGAAACTGTGTTCTTCCAAAATATTCCAAGGACTCACCATCCATACATTTCTCCAGTTCTTGCAGCCAAACTGGGAACATGTCCTTCCAAGGTGAGTGATAACACTAGCAAATAATTTGTGAGCCCTTCAGCAATGCCAGTGCTGAAAAAAAAAAAAAAGAAAAAAAAATCCAGTTAAAGCCATTAACAGTTATAACATCCTGGATTCATAAATCATCTGGTTTTATTTCTAACTGTTCCTTTCGCTCCAGCCCCTAAGGAAAGAAGCTGCCACAAAGCAGAGCTGTAGGTTTAGGTGTGAATACCCTAAATTAAGCTTGTAAAAGGCCTCAGAGTCCATCAATATCACAGGTTTTACACAGAATTTATACCTGGTTCTAATTAACAGACTACCTTTTTTCACAATATACTTTAATTCTAACACATTATTTCTAGGATAAGTTTATCTCTACCCTGCCATGATTGTTTGGGAATGCAACCTGAACAATTCAGATCTCTCAGAATCCTATATTCTCTCAGTGCCTTTTTGTTGTTTAATTTATTGTAAACATAATGTAAAATGATGAAGTTAGTTGCCCAAGTCTATGCAGAAATTAAAACTACCAACAAAAGACAAGTGGTCTTGATTCTTAGTATTTTTAACAAATACAGTTTCCATTTTGCTAATACAAGTGCCACATTATCTCTGGTGTACTTACCCATGAGAATCTAAATAAATTACTTCTAGATATTCAGATGTGTGAAACTAAATAGTTATCTCTGTGTGTCGCTGTTTGAGGTCAAGACCTATTTGTCCTGCAGGAGAAACAAAGAAGAATTAAGCAGTTCATGAGGCTATACGTATTATTTGTGCCTTCAAAGTCAAGGGACTTTATTCATTAGAACAAAGTTAGAACTACACATTGTCTTTTGATAAAGATACTATTGTGTAGTTTTGAAAATTAGGCTTTCATATGAGAAATTTTATTTAGGTAACTCTGCCACAGCAATGAACATTTTATTAGCTTATTTTATAAGATCATTAGTATTTACTATGAGCTCCAAGTTATGAATGAAGACTAAGTGAAGTAAGAGAGCTCTGTTTTGTACAAGTGCAAACTTTTTCCAGTCATCACAGTATTTGCCAATCCAAGTATCATAGCTTGAATATTGACGTATTTTTAACTGGACCTAAACTACTGTCGTATTTCACAAAAGTACTGAGGTACAACTTAGGAGATTCTGACCCATACATTTAAACACATACTTTTTGCTAATAGCTCTGTGATTACTAAACTGTTAAGAGATGGAATGAGTTATACTGAAACCAACATCACAGAAAGTTTTGGTTATTATCTATTGATCATTAATTTGATTATTTGTAGATCATTTGTGGATTTGGTCATCAGCAGCTGTACCCAGGTAGCTGGGGGACCGGTTATTAAGGAGTAGAAAGCTTTCTTCCTAACCATTTAATATTTAAATACAATAAGGAATGATAATCTATCTGTAAAACATAATTGCTTTAGTATTTCTTCTAGATTTATGAACCAAGAAATTTATTTCACAGAGCAAGTATGATAATCTGATGGATCCCCCATATCATGCTGTGTTGGCGGCTGACACTGGAATATTCCTAAATATCTTAAATTCGGAACTGTATTGAGCAAAAACATAAGATTGACTTTACTGTTATTATTTTTTTCTGTCAGCAGCCTCATGTTTTGAGCTTATATTATAATCACTATGGAAACTTAGATTTGAAACTCATTTTTTCATATGCAAAGGGCTTATTTCATCTAATTCAGGTAAAAGAGATGAGCGCAATACCTCACTTGAATAACAATAGTAGCTTTTTGTTCTTTGCTATCACAGATAAATTTAGTATTTTTTAAGTTTTGTGTTTCAGTTGTTTTATATAACTAAATATTAAAAAGAAATAAGGAACACGCATAATAGGAAAAAAATCTCTAATGCACAATACATATGGTTATATTGGTATCCAATACAAGAGAAAACCAGACATAATATATTGGTGGGCAGAACCCATTAAAAAACTGAATAGAGGTCAAGCTATTTTGAGACAGATTACTGAGGTAAGGAGATGTTCTCCATGTATTAGCTCTGTTTCTTCCATCTTTCTTGTCTTTCTTCTTTGCAGTTCCTATTTTGAAGATGACAATAACTAAATAAGATAGCTATACTATTACTACTGCTATCACTTGAGTTTTTCTGTATTGAAATGTAATGTAAAAACACCATAAATTGAATTTTTTGTTTTAAAAATTAATTTGTAATAGTATTCAGTTATGTTTTGTTACAGTTCCAAAATAGTATTAGTCCGTTCTTGTCAAATGATTTTCTGAACTTCTGTGAGACATTTTCAGTCTAGAAGTTATTCATTTTGTAATCCAAACATATTGCCAAAATTCAGCCTTCCAAACTATGAGAAGTATGAGATAGTCTTTGTGCATGGCTTTTTTACATTCAAAATTTATTTTCTTAAAAGCAGAAGCACTTACCTCATGCTAAAAGCCTGCATCAATAATGCTACTCTTAAAAAAATATGGTGTAAGACCATTTAAAATACAGTCTGTGTGTTTATATTTAAACTAAGTAAAACAGAATTTGGACATCAATTTGGTATACTGGAGGCATGGGGATGCTGTTTCACAGATAAGTTACAAAAACATGTACAGTATGTTCCTCACAAAAGTAAAGGAAATTCAGAAAAGAAATTATGAATATGATTCAACATTCATCTTCTTGTTTGGAGCCCAAAGGAGGCAGTGGATGTTTGCATACACTTGTAGAGTTCCTCTTCTTCCTTTAACCTTAAGGTGTTGCCTCCTCTTTCTGTTGAACGAACTAGAAACCACTAAACCCCAATGAAACAAATTTTAATTAAGTCCCTCTTAGAGAACTGTAAGATTTTAAGGGTTCACTTTTCCAGCATTCTTGATACTTTGCTTGACATCACCCCAAATCTCTAGTGCTTTATTGTTATATTGGGTTTAACTAGCTTTGTGGAAGAGAAATATACAGGGACAAAAAGTCAAAGTTGATTTAAAACCCCTTCCAAAGGGCTCATCAAGTTCAGATTGCTACAGCTGTATATATTTTCTCCTAAACTTATCAAATGCCATTTAAAATCAAATTAGATTTTTTTATGTCACTACTTAGAATATGCATAGTGCACTGCCATTTGTCATGCATTTTTCCTAGGCTTAAATAATTGTGATTATGTAAGAGCACAGATGTGGTGATAATTCATCTATTAAATATTGTATTTTTAATCAAGCATTGCCTGATTGTTACAGATTTCAAAAATATAAAGCTAAGTGGAGAAAAAAAAAATAATTGGTTGCAGTGTTCATAGATTAGTTAGTGTGGATATTTGCCAAAATTAGAGAATTATTTTAATGCTTTAATGGTTATGATACTTCAACTTAGTTATTACAGAAACAAGGTCTATTGAAAGGAAAAGAAAAAATATACCAAATATTCCCTTTCATTCCCAGTCAAGCATCCCTTCTATACGTTGACAGAAACTGATCATGCTTTTATAATGTAGTTTAGATTAAAAAATGTGGAAAATAATAAGAACTCATGCATCAGAACATTTTATTTTATAAGGCTGTAATTCCATGGTTCAGAAAGTTGTGTTTTGTTGTTATTGTAGCTTTTTTTTAAACAAAGAGAAATACTCCTCAGGTGAATATCTTGATGAGAAAAAGGGCCTGACTAACTTGGTTGTATATCTAGAACTCTATGGTCACCTTCTACATCTTCTATGATACATAATATAAGGATATGACAGGATGTATTTCATAGTCTATATTCTCTAAGAAAAAATCAAGCATTTTGTCTTCTAGCTGGAATAGTCAAATCTTTTCTTCTTTGTTTTGGAATTGTGTTTTTAGCTATGATCAATTCAGAGAAAGCAATTCAACCTTCTCTTCTACCCACATGTTGAATCTAGATTGTAATCTTTTGACACGTTTAATTGCAAAGGAAATGAAAAAAATTAAACTATATTTTTTGACTCATATAAGTGAGTCATCAGAACGTTGAGTACATCATTAGTTTTCAAATGAATAAAAAAAGTCTGGTTTTATACTGAGGGCCAGATTTCCTCTGATTTACATTTTTTGCTAGTGAGAAGATATCTGCTTCTTATCAGATCTGCTGTCCCAATCAGATCTTGAAGCTTGGTTTTGGGGTTGCTGGTTTTTCTTTTGAAGGAGGAAGATTCCAAGACTGTTTAGAGTGCTTGGGGCATAAAGAAGGAAATGTAATTTTAGCTAGGGCCTGAGTCACAGATGCTGAGAGAAACCTATTATATGAGAAGAAGAATTGTAGGAATATGAGTTCTTAATTGTATAGAGGCACACAGAAAGGAGTCAGAACACTTTGAAGTTCAAGCCAATTACATACCTAATGTTTGCTGAGCTTTTTATCTTCATGCAACAGTGGTCTAAGGACATTTGTACTAATACCTGCTTTTAATCCATCCAGTGGCATTATTTTGAAATGTAATTGCTGCCTGATGAGTATATTTAGACATCCATTCTGGCAAGGTGACCATTCCAGTGTGCAAAAATCATCTAAAAGACAGAAGTTCTTCAGAGGTGCTCATTAGGTACCAATTAAAACCATTTTGCGTATAAACTTCCTTCACATTCTGAGACTGGTAGAAAAACTTTGTTTTGCACATTAACCATTGACATCCAACATCCAGATAGCTTAATCAGTTCATGAAGATAGTTTTCCAGAGCCACAATATAGAACTATAAAATGAGTTTCCAAGGATTACAGCTCATGTAAGCTTGCAATTTATTTTATCTGAGAAAAAAAAGATATTTGAAGGTACACTATACTATCTGGCTATTGAATGATTTTTTCATAATTAATTACATCCTAGTTAATAAAAAAGGTACACATTGTCATCAATCTGTTATGAAAAAAACCCCAAATTCTTCGTCCAGGTGCTCAGCTACTAAAAGATATTACATGATAATTTTACTTATTTTATTTATTATGATACTTTTATTATGCAAATATCAACTATTATATTTCTATAAAGTATACTAACATTTAAAGGGAGGATTTTCCTTTTCTTCCTTAGCTATGATAGAATTTGTTTGTGTAGACAGTCTGTACAGGCAGCATGTTACGCTGAACAAGCAGAGATCAGACTAAATGAGAACACACCAGCTATAAATTTAACAGAGTTCATTTTCTAAAGTGACTGCTTTATGCATCTGCAAATGGAAAGAAACAGAGCATCAAGCTCTTAATTTTTTCTACGCAAATAAAAACTGAAGTACTGAATGTCTTCATTTAACATTTTCAGAGCAATATCATTTTTATTAGGTACTAGAACAGAGTACAATGCATGAAAACGGAGAGAAATGATGTAAGGTTTTCGCATTACACACCTGCAATAAAAAATGACTTTGTTTTTTTTTAACTCTCTGTGACATTTTTCTAAATACTGTGGCCAAAAACACTGGATTGTAATGTTCTGTAAACTTCTGTATTAGTAGCTGTGTGTGGGTAGAACATTATATAACTTTCAATGGTGCATGTAACATCTGTTCCTACAGAATGTTTATTACGCATTCAATCCATTTCCAGTTGAAGTCACTCATAAGAATTCGACTGCCTGGAATGAAATAGGATCACTAGATTGCTTATCAATTACTGCTAGCACATAAGGTGACTGAGTTTAAAGACATAAATAGGCTTTCTAGCAATTGCCTGTTTCAGAACTATGCCAAATAGTCAGCCACTTGGAAGGCAAATATGATCTCACAAAAAAAAAAACCTCACAACCGAACCAAACCAAAAAAAAAAAAAGCCAAATTATTTTCTCACACAATTCCTGCATATGACTTAGCATTTGGGGCTCTTAAGTCATATCATACAAATTCAAAGAAAACCCTATGATCATATAATAACATATAAAAGAAAATATAGTACAAGTCAGACTACTCTAAAAAGAAGTTCTTCATCTGTATAGGTCTAAGATGAAAATGAAAAGAATTAAACAGCATGAAACTAAAGAAGCTATTCAATGCATCCAAAAGATATGCATCATAGCTGCCTTGCACAAGGGGAATAACCACTTATATGAAAAAGAAATTTCTGAGAACAATATTTCATATGGCTTTGGAAGATGGCGTAATTATCAGGACTGCTATTAAGACATTTTCAGACCAGATAAAAAGTGCTGGTTGTTTTTTTTTTTTCCTCTTTCTTTTCCTTTTTTTTTCCCTCCTACCAATATAATATACATGGCTCTTCCTTGTAAAATTTCATGCATCTCTTATCTCTCTTTAAATAACAGTCTAATATAGAAGTATAATATCTTGCATATAATACAGATACTAGCCAGAAAAAATAATTCAGCACTGTAGAAAAATAAACTTTCACTTTGGCATTTTGTTACAGTTTATGATAGTGTTAGTATGTGGTAATTTCCCCCTAGATATAATCTGTCTGTCAAATAGAGTTATATTAAATACTTTTTTACCAATTAACAATGAGTCACATATATGTCTTCTGCCAGCAAGATGGTTGAATAAGTAGAAAGGAGTTCTGTCAAAAGATATATGCATGTGTACAAATGATGTATTTGTATTATGGAAAAAAATTCTTGCAGATTAATATTACTAGGAAATGGAACATGTAAGTTTCCAGGAAAATTTCTTTGTGAATGTTTTACTGTGTGCACTATCTTTGTAATATTTATGTCCATTTACTACATTTTATTTAAACTGTATAATAGTATTAGTACTTTCACTAGTTAAATAGAATAAAACAAACCAGATGCTTCACATCACAGTCTTAATGTATTGTATTCCAGAGCTGCAGACAGCAAATTTTATGCAGTGTAAACTATTTTATGAGGAAAAAAAGAATACTTCAGTTAATTGTACAGAGCAGTCTCATGCTACCTCTTCTACTTTAATACTGTGATTGAGCATCCTTGTTCTATAAGGGGAAATTGTTTATGGAAATATCTGATTGTGCTTTTTTTGCCATAACCAAAGTGAAAAAAGAAAGGATAGAGCAGGGAATCTTTTGTGGCAAGACTTCCCAAACTCTGGGTGTGTCAAGGTTTTAAATATCTTGACTTCAGTGTCTTAGTTTATCAGGCTGAGAGAAAGGCCTTACCAGCACATAGCATGCAGTTGGGAAGTCCACTATGGCTGCACTTCAGGATGTGTCAAAATAGATGTCAAATATTAAATTTCTAGACACTTGGCTGCTCCATTGCAGACATCCTAAATAGCACTGATAAAAGCTCCTAACTCACTGGGGACTCTGTGTCTCTCAGTCTCTGGGTTTAGTGAAATCTGTTTTCATCTGAAAGCCTCCTAACATTCTAAATTGCACAGTTTCATGGTATCATGAGAATTACAATAGCCAATAACTTTTTTTTGCCTTGGTATCAGTTACCCCAAATGATACGTTGACTTGTAAACAATTGAAATGTTTCACAGTCAAATAAAAAGGAACTGCTCTCAGTTCTCCATCCCTCCAGTTGACATTTAATTACATGCCATTCAAAATTTCCTAGACAGAGAGAAGAAACAGGATCCTCATTTTACCTGCAAAAATGCTTGTCTCTCTCAGTGCTACCAACAGGTACTGTCTGTTCAGTGGAATATTACAAAACAGGAAAATAGGTCTATTTTTCTCCCCCTTCCCAGACAAACTCACATATTTGATTACATAAGACTGTGCTAAAATTGCTTAAAGAACATATCCTAAAGTTGTAAAAAATAAACAGAAAATTATGAGTGTAAACATTTTCTTAGGTCTTTGATGTGGCTTCAGGATGCAAAAAAATGTTTGGACAGTAATTTGGTCTGTCTTGCTGAGCTGGCCATTTAAAGATTTTATCCAGCAGTCATTTTGCTTAGTACAAGAATATGAGGGGTTGGATCTTATTTTGCAGTAGAATAAAAAAGAGAACACCAAATTACTCTTTCCATTTTTAAGCCATGTGTGCAGCATTAGAGGCCCACACAGCTTAACTGACAGCATGGATATGTCTTGGGGAGGACAGGACATCATGGGAATATGGGAATATGCCTTGGGACAGATGCTTGACTGAAAGAGACTATTCCAGAATATTTAGTAATATTATTCAGGAGAATATCAGCATTTCAGTGTTTCATATGTGGATTTGAAAAGAGATAATTGGTTTCAGCAATTGTTCTAAAAAAATTTAAACTTCCTTTTCTTAACCTGTAAGTGAAAAACTAGTCTTATTATATACTGTCCTCATTTAGTCTCATGTTTGAATGATTGCTGCTTAAAGGCAGGATTCTGATTACAAATACAGTTCAACATATTTTTTCAAAATGGTTGCATTTTTTTCTTCCCAAATTTGCAAGCCTTCAGATAATCCAGATTTATGAAGTCTTGATCTTATTTACTCTTGAAGCAGATGATGTTTACTCAATAGCCAAGAGTTTAACCAAATGTTGCAAACTGTAACTTGCTAGAATAATTCCCCTTTCATTAAAAGAATACCACAACTAAATGAAATTACTTAGTGAGGACATTTCATTTTACAGTAGTACTAAAGCAGCAATAAATATAGGAGTTGTCACATTAATTAGTCTGCATTTACCTTATTGGTTCAGTCCAAGTTAGGAGAGAACTGTTAAGTGAGTGTCCTTGTTTTCCCTACTAACTATACTTATATCTGTGGAAAGCCTTGGAATGAACAGATGGGCTTCTTTTTGCATGAAACTAAACCAGATCTCCAGTCATGATTTTGTGTTCAGCCCGTGAAGTTAGACTAGAACCAGCCTAAACTAATACCTGCAAAAAGGCATACATCATAGATGTCAGCTGCACAACACAAACTATTTTACTGTCAGTACCAATTTCTACTGGATGTGAAGATTTACAGTAAATAATGTATTTATAGGAAACTCAGGTTTTATAATTTTAAGAGTGTTTGAATTAAATTTTATTTTTTCTTTAATGAATTTACATAGCAATCTGCTAAAAGCTGTATATTTTTATTTTTACAATTAAACCTGTTCCTGCCCACACACAAGCAATAAACACAATTATAGCATTAGGCAAACATTAAGAAAACTCTCTGCTGTATTATCGACAGTCTACAAGGTTCTTGGAACATAGGAATTCTTAAATTAGTTTTAGTTAGGAGACAAGGTGATGAAGAAACCATTTCTAAATGTAAGTACAGTCTGTGGAGAGTTGATTCCACATGAAAGCATTCATTAGAAACACTGACATAACTATTTCATCAGATAATTTTGTGTGACTGAACATAATCATCACATATGCATGTATATATATATATATAAAGCTAAATTTACAGAGTATTAACTACCATTTTAGAATAGTGTAGGTGCTGAATTGCTCCTTCCTATTTATTTATGCCTATCATCTTCTGTAAACAAGTATGTGAAAAACTGAGCAAGATTGAGTGCATAGAAACATTAATGGAATGTACGATGCAGGGGACTTCACAGTCTATTCAGCATCATCTTGGTCATTTAAGCAGGTTTCAGTATTACGTAATCTCACTACCCCACTCTTCATGTCACAGTTTTAGGCAATAACCAAGTGATGGATTCATTCTGTTAACCCTCAACTACTCTCCCAGGGGATGAAAAAATGGAGAATAAGCAAGAGAATTAAAGGATGGAAAAAAACCTAGCATAGGTTTAATGAAATAATATAAGCAATATATAAACATTTATATAATATAAATATATTTTAATTTATATAAATGCCATATATACAAATATATACATTTGGAATCCACACTTGGAAATTGCTTCCCAACCAGAAAAGCCCCAAACTGGACTCATCAGCTGATGGGAGTCCCAGTGACAGCATAAAAAGCAAAAAGAAAACAACTTGGAGCAGATGAGATGGTCCTATTTGGAAGGAGGCAGGAGAAGACCTGTCTTGATGTTCTTCTCCATCAAGGAACCAGGATACAGGAGCAGTAACAGAACAAAGAGACCCCCAGCCCAAGCCAATCCAACCCAACACAACCTAGGGGCCCAGGGCCAGGCTCCCTGAGGAACCATTTTGCTGTGGGTGCCCCAGATAGGAATGCTGTGATTGGTCCGTGTGGGTCACCTGACCCACCCTCTCCTCCCCACAGCCACAGCCACAGCACCTCTGGAGGGCCCAGCCAGGAGCGGGGCAGGGGAGAGCTTGGACATCGGCCTTGCAAAACGGGGCACTTGGTTACTACAATAAAAAACAATAGAATCACTGTAGTGAAATGAGGCAACCAGGTGCCACTAATTGCCAGGGAGTGGCATGAGCTTGTGTCAAGCCCACCTGTGCCTAATTAGGTCGGGCCCCCACTGCGCATGAGCAGGACCAGGGGGCCAATAAAAGGTGAGGCTCAAACTCACAAACTCAGCTCACACTGGAACTCACAATCTTGGCATGCTTGGCTTTAAGTGCTGCTTTCAGCACTGCACTACCTTTATTGCTCCACTAGAGCTCATAGCCATCAGGGTGAGGCTTGAGTGGCACAGCCAGGTAAGCACACAGTAGACACACCCCGAGCAATACCTGGGGCCCCGGATTTGAGACTCCTTAAAGCCTCACCCTGATGGCAATGAGCGCTAGTGGAGCAATAAATGTAGCACAGTGCTGAAAGAAGCAACTGACCTCTCTGCAGGCATGCTCAGGACTGAGCTGAGCCTCTGCTTCAGGACTCACCTTTTTTATTGGCCCCCTGGTCCTGCTCATGTGCAGTGGGGGCCCGCCCTAATCAGGCACAGGTGGGCTTAACACGAGCTCATGCCACTCCCTGGGAATTAATGGCACCTGGTTGCCTCATTTCACTACAAATCACTACCATGGTGGCAGTGATGGAAGTGGATGATTCAGTTTAGCTTCCTAATTCAGGTGCCTAGTTTAGGGGATGACAAGCTGCCTTTTTCTCCTGCCTCCTAAGTGCTACAAATGTGACAGATGCATCTAATACCTGGGAGAAAGACCATCAAGCTTATGCAAAGAGATAGGAGCAGTTACAAATCTAGTAAAGAGGGAATTTTCTTTATCAATTCCAATGACTGTTGCTGTTCACAAATCATTGCCATTTTAAATTTTTAAACAGCAATGTTGCTGAGAATAGAGATGTACATATGAAGGTCAATTCTTGCGAGTAATGGTTTTCAATTTGAACAAAGAAAGTCATGTAAAAGGAGCAGCTGATATTTGTATGCAAAATACAGGGCCCATTGTACCTAAAGCTTGATCTTGGTTTTATAGTAATAGCATCTTTAACAAAAATGAATAAAAAAGCAAAGACTATGAGGTGTATCAGTAGCACAGGATTCTATGATCTGAGAAGACCTTGAGTACAGTGTAGCTGAAAATGTTTCTGTGAAGTGGTAAGCATTTCAGAAAGCTGTTTTACTCTCTGGATAGCAGCACTTTAGAACAACAGTTTCTTAGCTGAAAATACAGCATAGTATTAGATTTGCATCTTAGTTTTTACTGGAATACCAGGATCAGCAGCTTAACCATATGTCAAAGTTTTCAGTGATTTGTTTTATGTCCATTCCAACCTGTTTCAGCAGGAGTGTTGTAATACATTAAAAGTTCATTTGAATGAGCATGCAGTACCTGGAAAGCCACAAGGATCTTCACATTTAAGAGCACTGTTATTCTCCTCCCTTGTTGCTGCAGCCTCTCTCCAGGATTTTTACAGGTAAATGAAACCTACAGACGTAACACTGTTCCAATGTGCAAAGTCAAGAAACCACTACTTTTGCTCACTATTTTCCTTTCCCTGTACAATAGGCAATGTTTTCTCATGAAACCTGAGACAGAGTTTTCCTTACAGAAGAGCAGAGCTGGAGGCTTGAAGAGTGCTGACATGTACCCTGCTCTGGTGTCTTTTTTTCTTAGTTAGGCATCTGCTGTCAGGAAGGAAATTGGGCTTGATGGGCTTCTGATCAGATTCAGCACAGCCATTTCTCTGTTCTTCTATACCCTTGGAAAATGTGTTAAATACAGATTGAACAGATCTTTCATGAGACAAAAGAGTATCCAAAAATAGCTAGTAAATTCTGCAGAAAAAAATGATCAGTAATTTCTTCCCACTTTCTGCTTCTACATGAATTTTGTGCCTTTACAAGATGCCAAATACTTAAATGTTCTGGAGCTTAAAAATGCATGCAGTATGCTGGCTGCTAGTTGCAATATTTGTACACTGTATTTCTACTATTGATTAATGTTTAAAACTTTCAATATAATCTGGATTTACCTGTTCTGTTTTTTAAGGTCTCATTTGTCTAGTACTACTGTATAAACTCTGCTAGAATGTTAATTGTAAATTTATTTAAAACAATAAATAGTTTAGCATCTTGAAATGGTACAAATTTCTTCACTGATTGAGAGTCACTGCAATTTTTTTTTATAACAGAGATATTAAAAGATACAAAATTGATTTTTACAACATAAAGATGTATTTTTAAGTACAGATTTTAATCACTGTAAGTCCATACATTCATGGCCTATTTATATCTTAGAAAGTGTTAAGCACTAAAGCCACATATATTTCATAATACTTATCTCTCAAGAGAAAATCATGTAGTTGCTGTGAGACAAGTATTTTTCTCAGTTTGTTGGGCTTTACAAATCCAAGGCCCAATAGAAGCCTAGGAATGCCAAGTTGGCAGTGGCTGCAGTATTAGCTACAAGAAGGCTTAAGAGAGAGACTGTCAACATTTCCTCCTACAGAACCTAAATAGCTATGGGACATGAACGGAGCTTTGTCTAAAAATGTGCTCTTCTCCAGCAAGTAAAGATAATCAATTCTGAATTCATGCTATGGTGTATCATGACAGTGCCTCTTCACTGGGTTTTTCCTCTGCAGAGCTGCAGCAGAATATAGTCTCAGTCTGCCCTTTTTTAATGTTTAGAATTGTAGTGATTTCGAGTAGAAAAATTAAAAATAACTTTTGTGAGAATAATATCTTTTGGCCTCTCCTCCTCTCTTCTCTCAATAATAAAGAGACAGATGTACTGGAGGAATTCATGAGAAACTGCAGATATATGGGGACAGTGAAGTACTTTGGGCTTAGAAAGCACTGGATCTTGATTCCACTTCATAATTTAGTTTTAGGAATAACTCAAATTCTAAGCCTGGGACAAGCAAAACCACTGCTGCTTTTGGACTAGTGGACATAAATCCATGGATCAGTGCTGCTTTTCCTTTTCTCTTTAAGCAGTCAGATCTCTTTGTGATGGATGCCTGTGTTTTCCTTCATCTGTCCAGTAGAACGCTGTTATATATTGCTATGGAACATCATTTCATTTTAAATAGAATTCAAGATATTCATCTTTGAAAATAAGCCAGTATAATGCCACTGTGCCAGATCACATATTTAGTCCTTTACTATGAGAAGTCCCAGTCCAATATTGAAAATTACACACAGTGACAAAACTCAAAGTAAAAATGGGGGTAGGTCACATCCCATAGGCAATACTTGTCCTAAGAAGTATGGTTTTATTCTTTGCACACTGACAGGTCATAATGAAATTAGAGAAGGTGCACAGTGTGGTAAAATAAAGATTCGTAAGGCAATGTTTTGTTATTTTTTCCCACTGTATAAAATACAACAGCTACCTGAGAGAAATCAGATGTTTAATGTGATGAAACCTCAAATATTAGTCTGTTAGTTATGGAACTATTATGCTAATCATAAAGAAAAAATAATTGGAGCAGATATTTTTCTGACTGTGTGTAAGTACACATTTTTGAACAATGTAAAGCTCTTCTTACTGGAGTATCAACTGCTAGGCAAACAAAAATACTTACATTTTTGTATGAAATGTTGCAGAAATTTTTTCTTAGCACCACAGAGGGAAAGCTCTTGAAAGTTCTATCTCAACGTGGAGATACTTGTTTTAGGCACTGATATATTCTCACCAAATTATTGCTTTTCTGTCATAACCTGAAGTTTAGCTAGGAATGCACTATTCGGCTTTGTATCAGATTAATTTTGTGTGTAGCCTATGTTTTTCTGCTCATTAGAAGAAAGAGTTTTTCCTTTTTTTGAAGAGAAGACAGGTATTTTGAGAAGTGTTAGTGATACATAGCAGCAAGAATGGTTTTTTGAAATTGAGCTTCTGTAATGAACTTCTGATGTGATATTTCAAGATTAAGTTGCTCTTTAAGTTTAAAATGGTAAATACAACTTCTGTTGTCTCCTTCATAAGGAGAGAAAAAGGCACTGGAGAATCTACTTTTGACATTTCAAACTTAAAATGCTTGCATTTTGAAAGACTTCTGAAGATAAATATAAGAAAATAACACTTCTTTTTCTACCTCAAAAAAATTAATTTTTCCTAGCTCCTTAACAATTGAACCATTACACTAATAAGTCGCAACAGATCTTTCTTCCATAGTCTGGAAATAATTTATTCTTGGAGCCTTTAATTTTCTGATAATTTCACTTAGGCTTTCATACTCAGTATTAATAGAAATTCCAATTGATATAGTTTCAGATATTTTTTGGCACGTCTTTGCAAATATTGCATTAATGTTTACTGCATTTAAGATTCATTTATTCTGGCATTTATTCTGGGGACTCTAGGCAGGCTGCTGAGACATTGCATGTCTGAGGCAAGGATACCATTCAAGAACAAGATACCCATCTTCATGTCTCCACAAGTAACTACAGCTCTGCCATGTGTTCAGAATTTCTTTAAAAGAAACTGAGACCTGCTATATAAAATCAGTGCTTTTAAAGAGCAATTCCCCCTTCAGAAGTGGGCACGTTGAGTACTAATGTCACTCTCTGCCTCAGCCCACTTCCTGGAGTAAGATTAGGTGTAACATTTCCATATAGCTACTCATTGCCATTGGAGGCTTGCTGGGGTATCTGAGGCATCCTGATGCCAAGGTGTGTGACACAGAGCCTGCAGAGAATGACACTTCTCTGGGAGCAACACCTGACTCCAATGAGGGATATCTCTCATCTTGCAACAGATGCATATGCTTAGGCAGGTGAATCAGATTTTTATTCAGAGTCTCCTGACCACCAACACAATTAACCACTGGTTAATAATGCCACCTGTGACTGCTTTGTGCTAGAAGCTTCTGTCATTCTAGTTAAACAAGATTATTCTTCTCCAAGTAAAAGAGATTTGTGACTTCAGCACCAGTTGTGAGTTCTTACAAGCAGCATATACTGCAGCATCTGTAAGTGTTGATTTCTTATATTTGCATAGTTTTATTTTCCTGTCTTCATGTTAAACCTCAGAGACTCACTTTACAACCTGTCTGGGTTTTCTTTGACAGTAAAACCACTGAGTTACTTGATGAGATTTAGAATAATTTGGACTTTGATTTAGCTTTGTGTTTCAAAAGGTGAGATGATAAATTGCTAATGAATCCAAGTAACCAAAGCAGATGGAAACCTTTCTAATGGATTCAGAAAAAAATTCCTGATTTTAATAGTCGTAATTCAGTCAGGCTATATTACTGGAGTTTATGTACAGATAATAAAAACTCCTGGAAATGTTACTTCAAAAGAAATTTAGGATTAACAATTTATCAGCTGAAGTAGCTTATTTCTAAAATGTGCATCATCTTGCATTGCTGGATTAGCAATTACTCTGTTGTGTTTTCTGTTTGTTTGTTTATTTATTTTTCCCAAATCACTAAAATATTATCTTTTTGAGCAGAGAAATGTTTCAGATCGATTCATTTTCATTTAATAAGACCATATTTTGGGTTTATGTCTGTGTGGGTTTGTCCTTGCATGAGATTGCAAAGGAAGCATGATGGAGGAAAAACTCCCTGTAGTTCTTTTGTTTTAAACCAAAATAAAGCTGTTTGATGAATGACAATAAGATATCACACAACTGCCAGTGTTACTAATTAATTTCCTTTACAGGTTTTGATATAGTCAGCAATATGACTTGTGTTTGTGGCTAAAAATGAATGCTAATGATCTGTGTAGTGTTACAGTACAGATAGCACATTGTCAAAAGCTGTTATAAATGTAAATCTCATTTGTGAAAAATCTGTAAGGACAAATAAATACAGCTGTAGTTCTCAAGTAAGTGATTATCCTCTCACTTTTGTGTGCAAAAACCTAGCTCCAAATTGGGTGGATGTTTTCATATGGCACTTTTCATGAGTTTTTTTACTAGGTTTAGGAGATTTTGTACTTAGATTTTGCTTTCTCTTTAAAAAGTTAAGAGGATTAATTACTAATGAAGCCAAGTAAATAAAGCAGATGGAAACAGCTGAACATTCAACTTCAGTGCTCTTTGAGAACTCCCTATACAACCCTATCTTGTATTTTCTAGTTTATCAAATTAAGGTCTAGCTCTTATGTCCTGAAATTAAAATAAATTTCTTCACTCACCTTGCTAGTTATGAGTTTCACATTACTTTCCTTTGTTCATCATAATTCCTTTGAAAATTAACAAGTAACCTCTGCTTTCTACAGGAGCATATTCAAGGCATAACTACTTAAAAAAAACAACAAACAGTTAATTCAAACTTCTTAACATAATAACCATAGATAAAGCATATTTATAAAAGTATCTGTGGTAAGAGTAAATTCTTTCCTTACCCAGGGATAGTGCAGTTCATGACCTGGTATAATTCTAATTTTACCTTTTAAGAATTCTAATTCAGCTTTCTAAGGTTCTGGAACCAAAGTGAGTAATGGGAGATAAACATATATTAACTTGAAGGAGCCTTCATATGTGACATTTAAACTTAACAAAACTTCTTAACAGGGAAATATAAGGAATTAGGAGGAGTAGTAAATCATGGAAGTAAAGGAGTAATCATGGGAAGTAAAAGTAGGGAGAAAAAGGAGACGCTAACTCAATTTAAGACTTTCTTGGGAATTTATATCTCTCACAAGCAAAGTGTAAAAAACCATCCAAGATTCAGAAATGTCAGCCATATTCAACTATCCTTCAAGCAGTCTTTATTCTAGCACAGTTTAAATATATCCACTGGGATTTTTTAGCACCAAAATATTCTCAAGCTTTGAGATACTGACATATATCTAGGGATGATATTTATCATATGTCAGTATTTAAAAAAAGAATAGTATTTAGTTGAAAACAGCATTGTCAACTTCTTTAAGTCCTGGTTTGTCTGACTTTGACATTCATAAAACCATGGAGAAGAATCATCCAAAGACATGGAAAGAGGAAGAGTTGACAAGATCTTATGTTTTGGCTGTGATCATTTGGGACAGCAAATAATATCTTAGACAGGGATAGATAAAGTCTGAAGGAACTAGAATTCTGTCTGAATATATATATATGAACCTTGCTTAAGGGCTTAAGGACTTAATGATTAATGTTTAGAGGGCAATGAGGAAAAGTCAAGATGGCAAACTTTCAGAAAGTTTTAAAAAATAGTTTTATTGCAGGACTGTGAAACCTTGGGTGCAAGAAATCAATACTATGCAAGCAACAAGAGCTGCATAAGAAGCTAAAAGATAAGAGAAGGAAGCGAAGGAACTGTCTTAGGAAAGGATTAGTCTTGAGATAGGGTCACAAATGTAATTTCTACCTGTCAATGAATTTGATTCAGCTTTCAAAAACCTTGTTTGTCTATGACAACCTATTACAGACATATTACTCAAAGAAAAAAAAAAAAAAAAAAAAAAAAAAGACTTTTAAACAAAGATATCTAAGAATTAGTCTGTCTTTCTTTTGCAGAATGTCCTTGGTGGATTCATGCAGACCTTTGGCTATATCTGTAATACAGTAGTTTTCTAGTATTTGCTACAATGAAAAAAAACCCAAAAAAACATTAAAAAGTTCCAAATCCTAAAAGAACAAGCAAACCCCTTTGTGTTATGTCTTTAGCATAATTAGACATCAACAAATGCAGCTTCAGTCAGGAGACTTGTAAGAGTTAAATAGTAAGATATTCAGATAGTTCAGCACTGAGGAGTGGAGACTAGTAGCAATTGTTGCCAGTGTGAAAAAGAAAATAACTTCATGTGAAAAGAAAGGTTAAACAAAATTAGATTAGTTGATAATAAATTATCTGTTATGAAAAAATACCAGTAATCTATTATGCTTGCTGCCAATACCAATAATTAGATATAGCATAGTTCTTGCACAAACTTGCTCTCTAAAATCTGAACTCTGTAAATGAAACACTGCCTTTTCAAGTAGCATTTTGATGAAACACTGCCTCTTGAGGTAACAGTATTTCTTTTACTTTGGTAAGCAAGAATGGATCTTTCATTTGAAAGTCATGTCCACCACCTGCTTAGTCATCAGTTTACAGATTCACATCAGCTAGTTATGTCTTTAAGTATACATTCAGGATATAATGAAGTATTTTGCATCTTGTATCTTTTGAAATTACATGTCCTGTTTTAAAAGATATGTCTTGTACCCTTAATTTTTTGATCTAAAATTAATTTAAGTTATTAATAATAAGATAAACCAAGCTGTGAGCATCATACTTAGATTAATGACTACTACTTGACTGACTTTTTTTTAAAAGATTATTTCAGACATAAAGGTTTTAGAAAAGGCAGGAAGGTTTTGGAAAGTGCTTTTTCTGTAAAACACTAAGAAAAGCATTTACATACTGTGTGTTGGTTGAGAAAGGGCCATTTTAAAGTCAAATGAAAACAAATATTTTAGTTCCTTAGAGTCTGCCTCCTGTGGCACTTGAATTCTGTTTCTTCATAACTGAGTTTATAACTCTAATGATCAACTGTGGACATCGTGCTACACTTTTACTGATCTCAGAAGATATTGTATTGATTCAGAGAATCTAGTATTTTGTATGTAAGGTTATTAAGATTTCTGCTGTATTCTTCATCCTCAGAGATTCAGGAACTGAAAACTATGAAGGGTTTTTTGCTCATACACAAACGAAGTTTTGAATTATGAGCTTCCTTCACATTGACAAATGGCTTGGGATCTAGTGGCCCAAGAGGCAACTCTCCACCTCATGGGATATACAGATACACACACACACACACACACACACATATATATATATATACACTGCAGCCAGTTGTTTAAGAGCCTCTAGTATATCTTTTATATCCTAAATTTAAAGCTTATCTAGTGTACAGAAGACAAGCTTTTAACACAACATTCATCAGTAAGACTGTCCTCACAGTTTTTGAAAGTGACAAACTGCATGTAGGAGAGAAGAAATCTTTTGAAAACGACCCTTGAGCGCAATGGGACTCGGTTTTCATCTTTTTTGTGGGGTTGTATGCAGTTTTGTAGTTGACGTTTACGTTCCTGTAAGTGAAAGGACACCACAAAGTCATGAGTCAATCCCAGTAGTTATGAAATTGGGCTCCCTTTGTTGTTAGGATCTGAGGCGGGGAGCTGAGCAGAAGCCTTCTCTCTGCTTAGGTAAGGGCAGAGGATGCGTGTGTGCACTGAGAGCATGACTAGCAAATGCATATTCCTCACTAAAAAAAATAATTCTCTAGAGGAATAGGGTGTACTGACTGTACTGATCCTAGGAATTGTTAGCTTTCAGTCACTTCAAAGGGAGATAGATGCACTCAGGATTTTAAGAACAGTATGTTTGCCAAATATCATAAATATATAAAAAGAGATCTACTGTATCTGGCAGCACTACTTTTTATTGCCAGTCACGCTATTTTAACAGCAAATGTGTTCATCCATATAGGAAACTCCCTAAAGACAGCTGAAAACTCTCATACAGTAACTGCAAAATATCTCCCCTGAACTGAGCTATTTAGAAGTTAGTTATATCTTCTAAGTTATCTGTGTAGTCAGCTCTTAAAGTCAAGAAGAGAGGCTGGAACTTCCAAAAAGCAAATTTATCTCCCATATTTTAGATACAACTGTGTTTGTCTTGCCTTTTTGGTCCTCGTTAAACAGCTGGAATGCTTTAAAGAAAAAACCAATTTATACCAAATGCTTAACAAAATAGTTAGATGTAGTGAACTGGTGAACTGATAGCATCCTCTCCATTCAAATGAACATATAATAACAAATTGTTGGTTTCCTTACATATGATAATAAATAAAAGATTGGAAGGGAGGGCAAGCAGCATGAAAGCCAGTGAAAACTGTTTTGGAAGACACATGCTATTTTTATCTAAAACCAGAATTTTCCATTTATAAATGTGTGGAACAGAGCAACCATGCATTTACCAGCTCTAAATGAAAATAAAATGTCAGTAATATCTTTCCCAGCTTTTTTCTTAGTCTCCAATAGTTCTAATTATGAAAAAAAAAAAAAAAAAAAAAAAAAGGACAGTGGCAAAGGTCCAATGGTTTTGATACAGTTCTCTTTGACAGTGTTATTCAGTGCAAGTGAGTTTACCAGTATCTGTCCTTTAACATGAGATTCATGGACTGTATCCTACTTTTTATGACCTATTTCAATAAATTACTACATCACCTTTTTTTCTAATATTTAGGTAACATAACTGCTCTAACTACCACAAAAGCATATAAAATAGTACAATAAAATCAGACCTGCAAAGTGGGAAGATAGAATTACTGTAATCCAGATGCCATGGTTAGTATCGGACCAGTGATACATTTTTACTTTATATTTTCTGTATTTTGTATTAGGGGAAGTGATTCATTGCTAATGTAACTTTAAGTGATTTTAACATCTGTCCTAGAGGTAATACAGGTGTTTCAGCCTGTCCCATTTATTAGAGCATTTTGTATTTATGTGTCGGGTATCTTCCTTCCAAAGGGGTATCTGCTGTGTTGCTACATCATATCCAGCATCAATCACTTTGATTAGGGTCTCGCTCTACAAACCAAACAGCTTTTCTTCCAAGGCAGCTCCATATGTTTACTGCAGCTGTTACAGTTTTCAGACAGACTGTGACTGTACTCTGTTCAGAGTTTGTGTCCCTGTCAGAGAGGCAGGAAATTATTCCACTCTGCTTAGACTTGCCTTGAAGTCAAGGGGCTTGAAATCTGTTCTACAGTTAGACAGTGGTTGCCTACAAAACCATACATGAGATTGCATCTGTGGTATTTTTCATAACTATGGCTGGGAAACAGACACTAACAGGGTGTGTTCCCACAGCACTGGCTGAGTATCCGGTCAAAGGAGTTTTATTGCTGGAAAGGTTACTCCAGGGACATGGAGTACATGAACCCAATGCGTGAAGACTACTGTCAGTTGCAGACTAGTTAGTTAATAGCTGTAAGGATGAAATATCCCGAGTTTTATTTCTGATTTTATGGTTTCTGCCTTTGGAAAATATTTTTGGATTGCTGATAAATATTTTGTTAGCTGCTGTTATGGCACTAGGTAGAACACCATACTATGGTACCCTGTACTACAGTACAGCAGTACTAACACGGTATAATGAACGCGTGCAAACAATGTACAACCTAGGGGATTCACCTCTATTTGCAGAAATATTAAATATTTCCATGACAGACACTTTGAAGATCACCAGTTCACTACAATTCTGTCAGATCTACTCATTACAGAGAATTGAAGTTATTAAAACACACCTGTATGGGAATAAAACCCAACACCAATATTTAATATAGAGTTGTTAATGGGGTTTTATGTTGTGGTTTTTTTGTATGTTTGTTTTTTCTGATCACTGACCAGGTCTTTATTGTCAGAACTATATTAATACTAAAAACTACATGCATTTGTTTTCTGACAGTAATCACTCTTCATTGCATCTGTTTAGCTGGGTACACAGATACCCAATTTGGTGTCCATTACCCCAATTTCTCGAATATGCTTTTAATGCAGGTTGCAGTAGTGCACATACTCACAAGTGTTTTTTAAAGCCCTGTGAGCCCTCAAATGCAGGTTGACAATTAGAGTCTCCCACAGGTGAATGAATGTGACACATTCAGTGAACAAGAGGTGTGAAAAATGACTTCAGTGTCACAATGTTTCATTGTTGATCCTCTATCTTTATGGTTCCACATTACTACTCTGGTTTTAGGAACCCAGCTGCTGGAGAGGCAGGTTGTTTCTGACACTGCTAAGTACACTGTTTCTCTGGGTGAGGCTTTGGGATGAGTTTAAGTGGTTGAGCTGTCACAGTGCAGAAGCTTCCTCTTTCTCCTCAGGAAAGAAAAATACTTGCAGACCCTCAAACATGTGCTCTGTGGTAGCAACACAATGATTCATACAGGAGGTTCAGACTGTTGATATAATAAAACTAAAAATAAATTCCTCTAAAAGCCTTCTACACCTCTTGCTTTCTCAAAGTACAAAACCACTCTCCAATTTCTGATTGATTGAAGTAGGTCTTTATAAGATAGTTTGGTCCCCTCCGTCCCTTGAAATGTAAATTTTGGCTGAATATTAAAAAAACCCCAGCATCTTAAAATGTTTTTCTTTGTTATAATATACAAAAAAAAAAAAAAAAAAAAAAAAAAAAAGGCACCTGAAAGCAGAAAACAACAGGTTCTTGTTTTCAATTTTCTGATGAAATGCTAGACTTTTCACTGAAGGCAGAAATTCATACTCTATTTTTAAATTAAAATAATTTTCGTTGTTACAGTAAAAATGCCTTCTAGATTTCTTTTTTTTTTTTTTACTTATTCCAAAATGAAAGTTCCTGAGTTGCTGTAGTGGAGTAGGAAAATTAAATTTATTATCTGCATGAAGATTCGTCTGAGAAAGTGCTTAACTTTAAAGTGTGAATAACACCACAGATCTCAAAGAGACATCTTGAATGTGTAAGTGCTTTTCTGAACAAGGCTATAGTGGGAACCTTTTTTAATAACCGACTTAGCCAATGAACATATTTAAAATGTATTAGACCTAGAAAAATTATCAGTTGTCATCTTTACTCCTCACCTGCCCCTTTCCCTACTCACTGGGTGCTAGAGAGAGGGTTCTTTTTGTTGAAGTGTGGGATAGGAAATGGGAGAAGTGAAAACATGTTGGAAGCACCAGCAGGTGGGCATAAGTCCCAGTAAGTCCCAGTATGCCCAAGTGGGCACTGGCTCCCAGTATTGCCCTTGGGTTTCAAGGTGCACAGGTCCTGTGCTGAGTCTTTCAGCAGTAACTGCAGTCTGGCAGAGTTGGATACCATGTGGAAAGCTAATATGATTTCTGTTCCCTCAGGAAGATTAAATGCTTACAGATTTAGGCCATCTATAAGCCAGTTTGTGTTCCAGATCCAGATATTTGAGTTGTAGCTAAAATTATATTCCCTCTGTAACTGTGACATGAATGATATTAGGAAATGGTATTTTGTAAGCCGGTTGTGGTTATTAGCTTGGGCATAAAGTGCTGATACTTTATGGAGCAGACCCCTTCCCTACAACAGACTGAAGAGCATTTTTGAAGCCCTAAACACTATGTATCACTTGTTAATGGAGAATTGCAATAGCTGTATGATAAGTGTTCTTGAAATGTAATAAATGCTTACTTAAGCTGGAAATACTCAATAGTGAGAAACATATTGATTGCACTGTGTTTTACTGTTTCTTAACTGAGAGAGTAGTTGGGCTGGCCAGGGAGGATCGTGGAGTTGCTACCATCCTTGGAGATATTTAAAACCAGTGTAGATGAGGCACTTCAGGACATGCTTTAGTGGGTGATACAGATATTGATACATATATTTTATTCAGGAGGAATACTGACAGTTGAATGCAGTGATCTTAGAGGTCTTTTACAACGGTGACAATTCTGTGATTCTGTGTATGAATCATTTTAGACATCACCATAGGATCTAAATGTTATCTGTTCATTTTCGCCAATTAAAAAATCAAATTAGCTGTATTCTACTCTAGGTACTGTTAGTTAGGTCTGTTCTAATTGTGCTGCCTCAAAATCTAATCCTAGAGGCATGGAAAAAGAGAAAGGATTTTCTGCCAGATTTTCTAAAATATGGGCAGTCTATGTATATGTATTGAATTCTTATATTTGTTTTAAGTACTAAAATAATCTTATTTTAAAAGTAAACTTATGCTCATCTTAGATATGCAGAATCAGTCACTCATACTTCATCCAAGAAAGTGCTTTACTTTTACTCATTTGAAGATGTAGGAATATAATTATATGGTAGTTAAGTGTCTTTTATCCCAGATTAGAAAAGGAACATGGTACTGCTCCATGCAGAACAGCAGTCTAAAGTGTTTTTTCCTGAGGATCTAATAAGTAATATGTTGATCTCTTGAATTTATTGTACACATAAATCTTGGGCATAATCTGTAACATATTATTCAGATGAAACAAACAAAAATCTAAATTAAGACAGACAGGAGCAATGAGGCAGACTGCTCCCAAATTACACATGATATGTCCTAGATCCAGGGATAGAGGTCATTGAGACCTCCATACATCTGAAGCACTTGTATCACTTTATATGACATCTTGGTAATTTTTTATTTCATTTATATAAATAAATTTTCAATAGCTGTAATGAATCCTTTCCTTTCTGGCAGGGAATAATATGGTTCCCTAGTATTGACTCAGTTCCCTTGAATACTCAATGCAAAATCCTTGGAGATTTGTTAATAGAAGAATTAACATGTACCAAAAAGGAAGTGCATGAGGAAGATTATATTTGCTAATAGATTTTTTTCTTCTATGCTAAATGATGCTCATTCTCTATAAATCTTTGTTAACACTGCCAATTCAGCATCTTCGACCTGATTGTTTCATTTGCATGCTTTGCGTTTGTGATTGGATTACGGTTTGGTTTATTTTACTCCTTACTAATAGCTTGCTGGATATGTAATTATACTTTGTACATAACATTCAATTTACTTTGATCAGTATTCGAGTATAAAGTCTTACACAAAACACACAGTATACAGAAATATTTCTCTGCCTCTGCAACCATTCAACTTAGTCTCTCTCTAACTCTGAAAAAAACCAAAAAAACCACAACTACTTGCAAATAACCTATTACTGCTGCAATAATTTCAGCTACCTGAAGAACTTGAAAATAAGTTTCAATTCGTATCTGAATTGGTTATATGGTCTCGTAGTCAATCGGTCACATCGTTTATTAAGGACATCCAAATGGAGTTTTTGTGCTCCCCCCCAGATTATTTTTTTTTAATTATCATTATTGTTCTGACTTCATATATTTTTTAAAAAGAAAACAAATATTCCAATAAGCCATTTTTCACAGATAGTATTACTGAAATAACTTAAAAAAGAACAAAAAAGTTTATTTTTAAAATGCCATAAATTTTGAAAATGGTAAAACCCAGAAATATACTAATTGGGTGGATTTGTTTTTTTTCTACACCCATATTAATGATTTTTAAAAAGTAATTAAAAAATAAAAAAATCCAACAGAGTGTTTAAAATACTTCAAATTTCTCTGAATAAAGTAATTAGAAACCAGTTAGTTTCTTTTCTGACACTTCTGTAACTTGGATTAGTATTTGACAATGGAATAAAATCTTTTAACTGGTAAGTGGTCACTACTGTTTACAAGGCTTGCAAAGAACTATAAGCAAATATAATATTACAAAACTATTTAGCAAAAATGGGTTGAAGTTTTTCTTTGTTTCTCAAAGCCAGTTTCATAACAAATGGTGATAGAAACAAGTCAGATGGAAGAAAAAATGCAAATTAAGTATTTGCTATTACATTTTATTCAATTGTCTATAATATTAAGAATTATTTTTAGAATAAGACCTTTATTAACTGTGATACTCAAATTTGAGTACATATTCTTAATTTGAAAATTCAGAGTAGGCTGTAATTTTTTTAAAGTGGATGATTATTATATGAAGACATCAGTTATTTAATCAGGGATCTGAAAAATGCATGGGGTTTGTTGACAAATTTTCAAACATCCTTTATCAGATTCTGAAGTAGAGCCAGTTAGCACAGGGAAACAAACAGAAAATGTGGTAAAGTAAGCAATATTATATCAAAGGTAAATGACATCTAAATATTTAAATATGCTTTTATTCTAACAAAAATAGCCTCTGAAACTGATACGATGTAAGGTTTCTAATTTACCTAGACTTAAATAGATAACTTACTTAATTGCTTTAGTAGAGTGACTTAATGTGTATCTGATGAAAATAAAGAGCCATAAAGGAGATAAAGAACTGTTTAAACAAGAGACATTACAGGGTTTATATTAAGAGTTCTTCATATAGGGATTGCTAATGAAATTTTTGAAGGTTATTTTTTTTAATTCATTATCTTACTATGTTGGTTGCAGAAAGAGTGAGAAAAATACCAACAGGAACTTTGATAACATTGAAGAGAATTGGGGCAGTTCATGCCTATAATCAGAAAAAAACAAAGAAACAAACAAACCCCCCCCCCAAAAAACAAACCAAAAAAACCCCAAAATGATACAAACCAAAAGGACATCAATTAGAGGTGGCAGTTCAGAAAACACCTCTGGTGAAGTCAGTCTCCTAGGGATGGCTAAACTGCAAGAAGTATAATATACCTCCTGAAAAGTCTGTCATGATTTTAAACATTCATAAGGCCTCAACATACAGTGTAAATTGCAGTCTCTGAAACTAAAAAGATACTAACTTTAGCTGACAAAAGTGGAGGTATGGTTAAAATAAAACCACAAAATATTCTAACTAATTTGAAAATTTTAAAAGAAATTATAAATTAAAATACGAAGATATTCGTGGGCTTTGATGTCACTTATCTTGTTTCATGTAGATGTACTTGGTACAAAATTCTTGAAAATAGATGAAGTGCTTTGGGCAGTGCACTTAGGAGAAAAATATTGAGTTTGCTGCAAATAGGTTGAACACTGTGCCTTCACAGGGAACCACATGGACAGGATAAGAGGCAATAGGTACAAACTGTCATTATCATGTCATTACCATGTGGATTTTATTTTCACATAAGAAAACATTTTTTACAGTGGGAACAATCATACGCAAGTTCCCAAAGGTATATTTAGCGTTCCCATTGCTGGATGTTTTCAAGGAGAGATTGGACAGTGTGCTAGATAATCTCATCTAGGCTCCCTTCCCAATGAAAGGCTGGACCAGATAATGTTTTGAGGTGCCTTCTAACCTGGGCAGTTCTATGATTCAAGTAATTGATATTTTTCTTACTGTTTGCAAAGTACCAATTCTGTTTTATACTGGGAACTGTACATGTATATTCATCATTTTATGCATTGCTTTCCACATATGGTCAATTTCTTTCTCCTAAATCATGTGCTTCTGAGCCAAAATGAAAGCCATAGGAAATTACAGGAAAAAATTATCTACTGATAGACCACTCATAGAATCATAGAATTTTCAGGATTGAAAGGGACCTTTAATATCATGTAGTTCCAATCTCCTTGCCATGGGCAGGGACACCTCCCACTTGGTCAGGTTGCTCAGAGCTCTATCTAACCTGGCCTTAAAAACTTCCTGGTGGCTTCCACCACCTCTCTGTGCCACCTGTTCCAGTGTCTCACCACCCTCATGGTGAAGAATTTCTTCCGAACTTTCAATCTGTATCTACCCTCCTCTAATTTGAATTGAAGCCCCCTAGTCCTATCACTACCTGACATTCCTAAATCCTTGGGTTCCTGTATCACCTGAAAGTCTTTTTGGTGAAAGAACTGGGGACTGGACAATGTGTGGACAAACTGAAGAATGGATGTAATTATCTACTTCAATCTCAAATGAATTTCTAAGCCAAATCATTGAGTCATGTGGTATTAAAATGGATCATCATAGTTTGCTATGTGTTTAGTTCTTTTTAGAGTATTTTTCAGTAACTGTTTTAAGGTGATTTACTTGTGGTTCTGGAGGACAAAACTAGGCATTACATGGCTAATGAAGTGAAAGTACTTGGAACTCCTTTGCAGTCTTGATCACAAAATTATTCCCGAAAACCAGCTCTGGATTTAAATAATCTGTAAAGTCTGCTATACCCAGACTGGTAAGCATTTAACAGGTTGCTATAAAACCTGTGAGATCAGGCAGCCTCATTATGTCTAGCCTTCTTCGTCAACTGCTAATGAGTGAATGCCTACAAGAAACTTAAAATATAGAAGTGGATACTGATGCTGACTGGGCAAATCCATTTTGCAAAACAGTAACCAAAATAGTTTAATCTGAGGCTGTCAAACTTTGAGATGGCTTCCGTTCTGAAATTCTAAAATTTAGTGAAGAATGCTACTTTGCAGTCTCAGAGTGTTAAGGAAGAGCTCATCCTAAACTTTTTGTGGTGCAGAGCAATAAACTGCCTGACAAAGGAAATTAGATAAACCCCCTCAGTCTGTGCAGCCAGTCACTAACAGGCATGGATTTGTACAGCTGCTGATTGGAAAAGCCATCCATGCTCTCCATAACTTTGTTACATTTACTACTGATAAAAGTCTGTGACAGACAAATCAGTGTCTTGCCTGAAGTGGTTGTGAATGAGAAAATCTTTTTCCTCATATAACAATTTGGTGCATATACTGTTCTTGTCTTGCTTCTCCCTTCTACTGTTCTTGTCCTGGAGTGCAGCATTGCTGTAGGTGATCATCCTAAATTCATTTGGTTAGTGCTGTTGATTTAGGGTACATCAGTGATGGTTTATGAGTCTTCAGCACAGAAGTAACAACAATAAAAAAAACTATCCCTAGCATCCTGTATATAAATATATCAAAACTAGCAAGTATTGTTTGGTTATAGTTTGTACCTGTTAATTTGAGCTTATGAGCTCTGAAGTGAGTGCACATGCTATAACAAAACTTACCATTTTGGGAGAAAACTAAAAATTGATTCAGTAAAATCCATTCCCTCATGTCCGTATTACAAGTAGAGTTTTACAACTTAAAAATGAAAGATCACCACCTTTCACTGACATTAAATTTCACAAAAATTTAAGGGAAAATAAAACCACACACAAAAAAAGAAAGGTCTCTTTTTATCTTATTGAACATATCTTTAGTTTGCAAAATTACTGTAGGTCATTTCTTAATGTTTTTGGTTTTATCAGTTGTTTTGTTTTGTCTTTTTCCATTAAGCGTATCTCTTTAAAAAGTATGAATAGCATGTACATTTCAACAGGAGATATATCTCTGTATCTGTACCCATATCTATATATCTATATCTCTCTATATATACACACACATAACTGTGCATGCACTCACCCACACAATGAACACGTACCCATTTCTCCATTTACAGGACCAGAGACTTGTCCTTCTATGTTACTATTGCTAAGCAACCAGATTGTTCTCTCTGCTGCTGTAAATGAAAAGTACTTTCTAGAGCTTCATGAAATACTTCTCCTGAGAAGTCCTTGTGGGCAATCTATGAGGGGTTCAGTCATAGGCTTTTTAAGAATAATTGATAACATCATGTTACAATAAACAGTTTTTGGGTATCCCAAATGGTGGTTCCAACAAGCTTACTTCACCTGCTTCTTGGTAATTTTAACAAATGGAAAAAAAATTTGAGTGATTAAGTTTTGTCATCAGAGAGACCTGTGTTTTTTTGAGACTGTAAATGGGTTCATCAACTATTGTGTATAGATATATGTAAATTTGCAATACAGTCTCAATGTATTATCAGTAGAGTCAGTACAAAGACATGATTGGTACAGAAACTTACTTCCCTATTTTCTTTTCTACCTTAGAAACAGCTCCAGTTGTTCATGGACCTTCTCCAAAAAGGATCAGGCTGACCAAAACCAAGCATATTAATTATTTTCACAAGACCAGTTATTTTCACTTCTTGTAAGTCAGAAATTAGAATATGCCATTGTTCTTTATTTAAGAATGGTTTCATAGATGAGTAATTTGAAGATCTGTTTACATTGCATACCAGGTGCTAAAATAGATAAACAATGGGACAAATATAAGCTTTCCTGACAACAAAAATCAGGATATTGCACCAAATATCTCTTATTTTTCTTTTTCTCTCTGATTTAAATAGATTTTTTAAAATCTCATCAACAATAATTTAGTAAGAAAATATTAATTTCTATTTTTGGAAATTAATAGAAAAATATTATGCAGTGACATTTTTGTTAATTTTTTCTTCACGTCTGTTAATTCCTTACCTCCCACATATGCCATACGTTCCACAAAAACAAGAGTTTTTAAGGAATATGTAACTAGGTAGTTGATAAAGAAAGTTTATACCATTAGATTTGGAAGTTAAAAACAAAACCAAAAAAAATCAGAAAAATCAATGCCAACACACTTACTTTTTACTTTGACTACTTGCAAGAGTTATAATTGCTTAGGTAAACAATTAATATACAGGTATCCAAACTTTCTGTGTACTGCTGATACCACACCAAGATGAAAAAATAGTTACTACTTCCAGGGTCTTACAGACCAAGTGGCATCTCAAATAAATGCCTAAATATCTATAAAATATAACACCATAGGTCTATATGCTCAGACTTCATACCAAAGACCATTTTTCAGAAAAATCCACGTACTACTCCTAAGAAGTCCTGTCCACTGCCCAATATAGTTACAACTGTATTGGTTTCCTCCAGGCATTTAGATGACATGACCACAATGACACCACACGATGCCCAGAGATTCAGCAGAGCTCAGCAACCTCATACTGGGGGGGAAAAAAAAAAAAAAATTAGGCAAACCTTCTTGTAATTCCTTCAGATGGTAGAGGAAATGATAAATAAGTGGCAGAGTGACAAGAATAGGCAAAAGGTCCCCACGTTGTTTTTAAAACTATGAGACCAATATCACTGTCTTGGGAATTTAGACTCAAAATATCAGGTCTTAAGCATTATTGTGTGTCATTGGCTTCTTTAGTGGGACCTGCATATACACTCTAAATCTGAAACAATACTTCATAAAATAATACTTCACTGTGGTCCAATTACAAAACCTCAGTTATCTCTGCATTGTGTTTGTGGACTCCTGATCTCTCACAGGGGACCTATTTAGCTGTTCTGCACAGGATTTGTCAGGTCCCTACAAGAGCTGACCCTGACCTGCTTAAGCGTTGTAGTTAATAATCTGTCTGAGCTTTTGCTGATAGAGCAGTTTCTACACAAGTTTTTAACTCAGATACTTGCACTGTAAACTTTTTGAACATGGAATTGTTTTCCCAGTAGCATTTCTGTGCAGCAGATAGGTGATAATATCACACAAATTTCTCTGTTCTGTGTAAGGACATGTTAACTGAATAAGGCGTAATTACTCTTTAATAGATTAATGTTTAGGTATGCATTGTCTATTATATACATAAATATATATAATGAAAATCTTACATATATGCATATTAAAACCAGACCCAGAACTACAAGGGATTTTCAGTTTCTGTTGCTTATATTGATTTGTAACATAATGGTTTAGTGCTTTTACTGATATTGCTGTAGAACACTCTGCCCTGGTGAGGCTGCATCTGGAATATTGTGTCCAGTTCTGGGCCCCTCATTCATGAAGGACAGGGAAGGAACTGCTTGAAAGAGTCCAGTGCAGAGCCACCACCCTTATGAGGAAAGGCTGAGGGAGCTGGGTCTGTTCAGCTTGGAGAAGAGGAGACTGAGGGGCGACATTATTAGTGTTTATAAATAGGTAAAGGGCGAGCATTAGGAAAATGGAGCCAAGATCTTCTCAGTGATAGGACAAGAGGTAATGGGTGTAAACTGGGGCATAAGAGATTGTTATAATCTGATGTAATTTATAATTTTGGATCTGCAAGGACAAAGTCCAACCACCAAACATAAAGTTTTATTCAACAAAAATAGCAGAAGCAAAGCATATTTGCCATGAAGCAAATATGTTGCGAGGTAAAAGAAAGAGTCTGGAGAGGGTTGTAGGGTGGGGAATAATGGGGGCTGGTAGAGAGAGAGAGAGAGAGAAAGAGAGAAGAGAAAAGAATGAGGAAATGAGAGTGAGAAAGAGAGAGATATCACCACCCACAGATCCAGTGTTATCTGTCGATCTTTCTTCTTTGGGATGGTGATCTGATTCCCGAAGGGGCAAAGGTCCGGTGCAGGGTGTTGGGTCGGTGGTAGTTGACCAAGACCGCACACTTAAATGTTCCTTATGTACACCGGGTTTCCCACCACTCTCGAGGCTGATTCAGGCTCCAGGAATCTCTGCCCTCGGGAGGGTCCCCTCACCCTCACCCTCACCCTCACCCTCACCCTCACCTCACCAGAATTGTTGTTGGATGGCCCTCGGCTGTTAACAGTTAGGGGTCGTTACCCAGCCTGCCAGCGCCACCTGGATGGGAACCTCCACCCGACATTTTCCATCAGAGTCTACGCCCTAATATTCCATTTGCCACGTTGTCATTTGAGGCAAATACAAAATTCCACCAAATATTCAAACACAAGAAATAACTTTTTCACTGTGAGGGTAATAGAGCACTGGAACAGGCTGCCCAGTAGGCTGTGGAGTCTTCTCTGGACACATTCAAGACCTTCCTGGATGTGTTCCTGTGTGACCTACACTGGGTGACCACTGGGTTGGACTCGATGATCTCTTGAGATTCCTTCCAATTCCGAACATTCTGTGATTCTGTGATAACAACTTAGATAGGAAAATGAACACTGTTGGTCTACGAAATCCTCTGTCCTGTTCCATAGCCTCCACTGAGCCATTCTGTGGTGGAGATTAAAACATCTAGTGTGACTATAGTCAAAATACCATGCAGGATATTGCTTTGTATTTAAAAATAGAATACAGATTTTTTTACTCATTGTTGTACAGTATACTCAGATCTCTAGACTACAAAGTACTGTGTGAGTAGAAGCATTATATTCATCATTGCTGTATATATAACAAAAAGATGTTCATAGTAGCAATTTTAAAGGTAGGTTGTATCTTTAGTTGGCTTTTAGGAGGTCAAGGTTTTCATTTGCTTACTACCTGCATAAACCCCTGAAATTTATTTTAATTTTGGATATACAGTGAAAATGTGTAAATTGGTTGTAAGGTAATCGTGCTTTATGTTAGGACTAGTCTACATAAAGACAATCAGGAAAGTCAACCCAAATTTACTAAAGTTGTGAATTTACAGCACTGTAATTGAAGTGGATTAGTAGATTCACATCCTGAGTAAATTAAATTAAACTAAATGCAAGCCTTTTTAATTCTGAATGAGAGTGTCCAGACAGGAGTTTAATATAGTTTAACTAATCCATTTTAAAAGTTAGGTCTGATTGATCTTCATGGTTGGCCATGAAAACAATGCATGCAAAGGTGTATGTCTGTATATGCAGGTGAATGCTTGCAGAATCTCAAAGAAATATAATAGAATTAATATAATACAGCTTTATTATTTTATATTTTCTGTTTCATGGAGTATACTGATTGAATGTTCAAAATCATAGAAGCAGACAAGATAAAAGAGTTCCATGTTTTCAGAGATAGTAGGTCTGTAAGGTCAAACTGTATGTAGGAAGTCATTATTCACTTCTTTGTGTGGATAAAACTCATTAAGCTTTCTGGGGAAAGTTGGAAAAGACAAGAAGTCAAGGGATACGAACAAAATAGATTGTAAGAATGTTTATAACCTCCTGTTTATTTTTGCTTTCCAATATATATTTCCTTTCCAGTTTTTACTATTGGAAGCATTCCTTCATTGTGCAAATTACAAGTCCCATTTTAGCACAATTGAAAGTGTACTGCGCTTGTAGTTCCTCGCTATAAATGTTTCTTCATACTTATTTAGTGACTGACACAAATTCTATTATTGAAGTTCCTACTGTCTGAATAATGTTATTATTCATAGTAATAGTTTCCTATTTGTACATAAAAATTTTTCAGCTTAAAAAAATAGCTGAAGAAGCAACTTTCTGTGTTGTATAGTGAGATTTGTCATGAATTTACAGTGAAAAGATTTATTTATATTACATTTTCCACTAATCTGAAATTAATTGTTTTTATCTGATCCAACAACTTGCAGCAATGCAATAATGCAAACAAGGATTTTTTTTTCTGCACTATTGCAAATTTGAGCCATTTCAGCCATTTCTTATAAAAAGAGAACATTGTCATATGTAAATTCATAACCTATGAAAAACAGAGTGGATGAAAGAAGGAACATTTCAATTCCTGGAGAGAATGTTATGCTGTACATCTGGATGAACTAATAATTAAAAATAACAGTAATGTGTAATGTGGGAAGTTTAATGCTCAATAGTATGAACAGTGGGAAAAGTCAGATATCTAATTACTTAGCAGGTAATTGCCTAGCAGGATTTGTAGGAACAGTATTGATTTTATGACTGGTCCCAGTTTTTTCTTTCTGCATTTGCGAAGTTCCTCGTGGTGTATTAGATCATACTTAGGTTTCTTAAGAAGACTGTGATGTAAAAATATGGGGCTAAAACGTCAGCTAGATCAAAGTGAAAAACGTATTCATATTTTCATTTTTAGTGGAAGCTGATTGCATAAGAATCAATATCTTGCTTTTAGTCTGTGCAGTACATTTGCTTTACAAGTATATTATATAAACTGGATGAGAGAGTTCAGCTAAGTTGACATTTAGATTTCACCTGGTAATTTTCATCACTGAAATTTTAGCCATACGAGGCTGTGAATAAAGCCATATTTCTATAATACTTGTAAAAAATCTGGTTCTTTAACATTATTTTTCAACTGTGTGTATTAGAAAAGTTTCCATCTTCTGTCTCTTAAAATGTCTAGTGTGCATCCTGTCCCCACAAAGGCAAGGCAGGATGGCATGCCATCTTTTTGCCCTGGTGTCTACGTGAAGGACACAGAGACATGAGTTCTTAATTGTAGGACTCTACAGACCTGCATTTTCTGTACAGATTCAATGAACCCTTCCTGTTTTCAGAAGGTGACTTTGGGGAGTGTTTTGCCTGACAGTTTCCAGAGCAATGAGGAACTGGGATCTGAATCTATGAACTGGTTAGGCTTTTTGTGCTCTTTCTTGCACAAGTTTGGAGAGTGTTATTTCAGGGAGAAAGGTGAGGGATCTTGTATGCTATATTTTCGGTCAGTTGGAAGTGTCAAATCCACAGATAGGTTAATGCAATTTGGACTTTAAGGGTAGAACTTTTAAGTGTAGAAATACCATGTGCTGTTGGGTAATTGTCTCATTTTAAGCATCTAAGTTACTTCTTTTACACATATTACATGTCCCTTCTAAACCACAATGGTAATGTAGTCCTCTATTCCTCCAATACCACCTGAAAACTTGCTGGTGTGTTACAGTAACCCATCCTGTGGGAGATTTGAACTCTGCCCTCTGCAGTACAAGAGCTGAAACCCATACCTGCTGCCTCTCTGCTCTGAGGCGGGGGTCCTCATTCACCCATGATAGGTGTTTTTTTGTTTTGTTTTTGTTTTTTTAAAGGCAAGTGTGCCCTTGTGCCAAGGAGGTGAGGCCCAAAGAAACAGGTGACTTCCTAGGCCAAGTTTTAGATTTATCACATTAGAAGTTAATTTTGGAGAGTGCAAATGGATTTTATCCAACAGGTCTAACACACACAATCCAGGATTAAAGTAAATGTGTACACTGAAGGCTTTTGCTGGTTATGTGTTTGAATTTTTGAGAAACTCTTCATTATAAGTAAAAATAATTAGCCTTGAAATATCTACCATAGAATTCAGAGTCATTTATACTGACATAATCTGATATAAAATCAGGCTCTGTGTGGTCTAATTAAAGAACAGTTTAAAAACCAAAGAAGGACAGCATCTTTTTTGTTGTTGTTGTTCTTTAAGCATGATAGGAAAGGCTAAGCAATTAAATTTGTATTGTTCAGTATGAGACCGAAGAATTAGTTTTCTCCTTTGCCCTATTTCCATTTTCATAACTGAGATGAAATGGAAGTTTAAAAGAGAGTCAAAGAGACCAAAACTATATCAAACCTTATTGGAATATGAAGCCAGAAATTTCCCTAAATAGGAAAAACTAAGAATTTTTCAGAGGTCACAGAGTACTAGTCTAAAATGTCTCCTGTGTGCTTTGGTACATGAGGGCAATGTACCAGTCCCAGTAAGAGAATTACTAGACAAAATGGTTTGGAGTAGTTTTGTTGCTGCTCTGCCTTACAAAATAAATGAGATTGCAGCTGCCCAAGGGATATAGACATTTTTCCCCATTTTATCTTTCAGGTCTGACCAAAAAGTCTTCAGACTCAGAGGTCTGTCCAGTAGTAGTTAGATCAGCATGGTAATTGGATTGTAAATGCATTTATTCATGCAGATGAAGAGATGAAGACTAACCCATTTTTTCAATTTTTTTTTTTTCTTTTTCTTTTTTTTTTTTTTTCTTTTGGCAGATAGAACAGCTTAATTGATGTCACATTTCATTGACTTTTTTACCAGATTTTAGATTTTTTGATAGGTAAGAAAGTTCTTTGAGGCTTAAAAGATATAGAAGATATATTTTTTAAAATTTTAATCATCTTATAAATCACAAATTTTAAATCTTTGCTGAAAGATATACCACATCTCAATATGACAGTAGAAGTAGAAACTTAAATACATAAAACTTCCCACTTTGTGGTACTATATGAGGCAATATTCTTTTTCCTTTGAATTTCTTCATTTCAGTTATTATTATCTGATCCTGCAGATGTATCTCACAGCCCACAGCCAACATTTGCCTAATTCATTTTTTTTTTCAGTTCTATTTTGGTTGGCTTTTACTTACTCTAAATCAGACATTGCCCCACTTCCTTAGTTAATAGAACGTACTCAGCATGACTTACAAAGCCCTGTACCTTTTGCCTGAAATGGAATTGGATAAGTTAGAGGCAAATCACTTCCAATACATCCAATCACTGACAATACTTCACTTCTTTAGAATATGATTTTTGTTTGTATATATTAATTTGCTTTTATATAATTAATAAATGTATTTTATGTACACAGTATGTAGGATTTTATATTATTTAACATAAAAAATGAGATATTAATGCATGCACACATCTCTGGACATTTGAAAACTATTCCTTCTCCTTCTGTGGGGTAAGACTTTTAGTAAGAGTGCTACAGTGCTAGTGTTCCTTGTGGATTCCAGTAAAAAGAAGGTACTCTATAAAGTGCTGGATTAAACTACTATTTATTGGAGCTGTCATGAAACAGAAAGATTGTAGTGTCTTATATCCCTTCAAATGATGGGAGCTCCAGGTTGTGCAGCTTTGGGGCTGTATAGTCAGGGCATAGTATGCTGCTCAGATCCTGTCCAGGAGGGGATTCAGAATATTGTGCTCTGTGGACTTTTTACAATATTTTGTTCAGCATACACAAACCTGGGAGAAAGATAGAGGTATGGTGATGAGGTTATCACCAGGTGTCAAATGGGAGCATCCTTTACAATTAGTCAAAAGGATTAATACTGTATCCAGCTCCTGCTAGGATCAACTGCTCTGTCTATCATTAACTCCACAATATACAGTGGTCCTCTAGGTGGGATTGCTATCTATGCCTCTCTTTGAGTGTATTTTAGTCTTTGACCATGCCAGGAAAGAGTCAACAGTGAAAGTTCTTCTTCGTTGAAGGTTTTTTGTTGTTGTTTGTTTGTTTTTCCTTACCATGTCATAGCATATTTAATGCTGGAAAAAAGAAGTATATGATAAAATAAATTATAGTCAAGCCCAAATATGAGGCCTAGTTTCCCTGAATATCATTTGGAATGCCTTGGGAGGGACTTCTTTTTTTCATGTGATTATCCGCCAAGTGAGAAAAAGTGAAAATAATTGAGAGGATGATTATTTATTTAATTCTCAATTAGCAAGATATTTATGCCTTTTACTTTGTTTTAATACTCTATATTTGGCCTAACCCTGCAGTTGATGGATTTCTCATCTGACCTCCTCCTCAGCATAGTATGTTACTAGCTGCAATCTTCTGTGAAGATAAATTTTGGGGTTTGTTTCCTCAGTTGACACACATCTGTACTCATGCATGAGCATACACGTGCACACATATATATATATATATTTCAGCTCTGGTTGCATGAAAAAGACTTCCAAATTATGCATTGCCACCTTCAACACATGGACAGAGAAGAAAACCCACCTGACAAAAACCTCTTGGATCCATCAACATTTCAGGGGAAGGAAAACTGAAGGGAAGATGCAAGTTTGTTGGGTTTTGGGTTTTTTTCAATAAGATTTGTATTTTGATACAAGCATAGTCTGTAAAATTCATATGCCTTCAAACTGCAAATACAGAATTCTTGCAGATGCAACTCAAGCAAATACTTAAAGTGGTAAAACAGCAGAAATGAGAGGAGGAACTGCAGGGCAGAATTTAGTTTACAAAGCTGAAGAGATTTTTCTCTTGTGGAAATAGATAATTTGTGCAAAATGTGTTCTATGTGAGGAGAAAGAATGACTTCACCACAACACATTAACAGTGTGATTACTCTCTGGGAGAACAGTTTGGATAAAGTTTGTAAGATATTTATTTCTAGCTCTGCTGAAACAGAGGTGGGTATGTTTTCTGAGATCTCTGGTATATATAAACAGAGCCATAGCCTTGCCCTTTTGAAAAGGTCAGGTGCAACATTTGCTAAGATGCTGAGCAAACTTGCAGAGCAAGAAAAGGTGAATGTGGGATACACAACCAGAAACAGTATCCTAGTATGTCTGTGTGACTATTAAAACAGAACAAAGAGGCATAAAGACAAGGATGTGATGATGAGCCATTTTGTCACTTCAGGTCTCAAGAAGGGGATGCACTATTGTCCAAATTAGAAGAATGTACATTTTTTCAGGATTAGAACCTGATAATCCTTCTATCTCTACCCTTCTATCCAAGATGACTGGCAAAGGATAAAGGGATAATCACACCAACTCCTTCCACCAGTTTCCTTGTTTTAGGAAGTTTTTGAAATACAAATAGGATCTGTTACTTTCCTATTTTCCAGGGATTTTGGTAATTTTTTTCAGCTAAAGCAGTGACTAGACTCAAACAAGGTTTTCTCAGCACACACACACACTCCCATGTAAATCACTGATGATCACTTCCATTTCGTGCGTCTTGGACATACTTTAACTGGTACTAAATGAGTGGGAACTGTGAGATTTAGCAGTCATTTAATTGCTATTTCTGTGAGTAGCAAATGAGCCAGCATCAAAGGAAATAGCTCTTTTACATGCCTTAAAAGTTAAATGCAGTTTTATGTACTTCACCAAGCAGAGAGAAATTTAAGTCCAGGCTTATGGTTCTGTTGAGCTGAGGTGAATACATATGTGTGTGTACATATATATATGTTTTATCAACAGTGAAAACTTTTCATCTCTCTTGAAATCTTACCATATTTCTTTCAGTCCCAGTAAGGAGTACTGAAATAAAAGCAGGTGTGCAATATTTTTCCCCTCAGTGTGATTGTAAAGTGTGAATTTCTACTGTGTGTTTTACTTTTTGCCTAATTTAATTAATGGTGAATCCGGTTCCCTGTTTAATTTGATCCAATTTGAGAGAACCAAATGGTTTGTATTAATAAAAATGTAGCTTCCACCTTTTAATATTGATAAATCTTTGCTAAGTAGGGTAGAATAATTCAATCACTGATTTTAGAAAGGCACTAGTGGAGTTGGCCTGCTGAGGAGTTGGCAACGCTCACAAAGAGTCAGAAGGTGACCAGGTGACAGATTTATTTCTCAGATGTGTCTGGTGCTACACCACTGTGGCCATCTCGTGCTGCTCAAGCTGTGGCACTTGGTGTACTCCGCTAGCCACAGGGCAGGAGTGATCAAGAGCTCATTTTAATGCAAGTGATTGAAAAATAAAAGAAGGGCAAGATCTGAGTTTAGAGAATCTGCTTTCTGCCATCTCACTGCTTACTGGGGACACCGATTGCCCAAAGCCATGCTCTGATAGCTCAGCTGGGCCTTTTTGGTGGTGCCACAGTCCCCAAACAACTGTCAGCAGCGTCAAGCGACAAGATTTCTATAACCATTATATTAAACTGTACAGTTTTACCTTTTTTTCTTTCCCCCACTGGGAAGGAAAGAGAATGAGGATGCTGGGACTACTTCACCCTACCATGATCTCTAGAACCAAAAAGCCTTTAGAATAAAAATTTCTTTCTAAAATATTATTCTTATTGTTACAATAGAAAAACTCGATGAAAATACATGCAAGGCATTGTTCTAAAATGGTTTTAAGATAGGAAAACTGAGCATTTTTAACCATATGGATTATAAAATGCCAAATTTAAAATACATTGGCCAAGTCAAATGTTTTATTGTATTTTGATTCACCATTATATTAAGCCCAGCATTTTTCTTATAACCATGTTTGTGGTATTTTTTTTCCTTTTATTCATTATCTTGCAATTCAACCTTTTTTTCTTTAATTTTTCTGTTTTGGTAATGTCTTGATAACATTTAAAAAAAAATCTATTTCTCAGGCATTTTTAAAAGTCTTCTAGATGCCAACAGTTTTTCTACAAACTGTTTTGAGTTTTTTTTCAGAAAGGCACTAATTACAAAATGCTGAGCTGCTGTATTTCTTCAGCATTAGGTCCAGGCCTACACATAACTGTGGAACTTTCTTCGTGACCATCCCACATCTCTTATAACTATTAATACCCACAAAGCCAATGATTACTTTCCATCAAAGCAGAAAAAATTTTGCAAAGATAAATCAGAGGAAAGAAGTTAAAGCACAACAAAGCAAAATCATGTTTGATAAACTGGTCTAATGAAACAAGGAGGACAAAATGTTAAATAGAAAAGAAACTACAACATGAAAACTCTCATGCTGAATTCCTCTTAAGTGTGAATTGTTATTCACTGCATAAAACCAGTATTGTTTCAGTCCTGCATTCAAAATTAAATTCCAGTAACATTGATTTGCTTTCCAGGATAGCTTGTGGGTTTTTTTGTCAGGTACCCTACATTTAGGAATGCACTATTCTGCTGTGAAAGACTCAGATCTGATGACTTTTGAACAATATAACATTGTTGATTTTTCCTTGGGGATACAAATGAGTATTAAAGCAAAAAATCTAGTTATGGTCTGTAAGAAATAGCTTTAAGAGAAACATAGTAAGGGATCACTCAGTTGAAGGTGCTTTGTAAGTTTGTATGCTATGACTTGCAATGGAGACTCTAAGAATAAATCCAAGAAAATACAAGTGAGTGCAGGGCTTTTGTGTCTGCTAAATCCCTGCTATTTTTAATATACATTATTTTCTTCTGAGCTGTATTTTAGTCTAAAATCTTCTCAAACAGTAGGCTGTCTAAGGAGCAAGCTGTGAGAAAAAACTGGTGCAAACCTGTACCAAGAAGAAAAAAAATTGATAAGGAAGTAGGTGTTTTGGAGTTCACAAGTTGTCTCTGGGGCTTTTTTTGGATTTTGAAAAATATCTCAGCTTCACAAAGAAGGTTTTGGATGACTTATAGAGAAGATATTAGGCTTTCAGTATGAACTCTTTAAAAATAAGCTAGAAAACTCTCTAGAGCAGAATTATCATGAAAAGTGAAACCATAATTTTTTTTTTTTTTTTTACAAATAAACTCCTTTTAAATAAAATGCAATAAATTTTCAATCATGAAAATATTCTTCTTTCTTAAGACCTATAGTACTTTCAAAATACTGTTCAGAAAGTACCTCTATTCGTGTTTAGGCGTTATATAAAACATGAAAAAGAAATAAGGGAGAAAAAAAAGCCAAAATATCTAGCAGTGTGATCTTTCTCCTTAAGTGGTTTTATTTTTTCTTGTAGTATTTTCAAATTACAATGAATATAAAGCTACTGGAAATTTCCAGGCAGATGGCATTCCAAGAGACTGGTATCTCCTCTCTATTCCCAAAAGACTTTCATGAGGAAGAGTCAAGGAGAGAGCTTTCTCTGCTGATGCTCTTCACATTGTCTAAAGGGAGTTGCTCCTTGGGGTAATGAAAAATAATCTCTTTTTCATGCTGTTCTCAGCCTCAATGTAGAGCCTACACACATGGACCTTGCCACCTGACCAGTGGCCTCTCTAGCCCAGTTTCCACACCATCCCTGACCGGACTCATCAGCATGAGAATCAGGTCTTTATAGAATAGTCTTTTTCATAGCTCATGACAAGGTAACTTCTTTTAAGAAAAATTCTCCTTTCCAGTTACTGTTTTTTGGGTTTGTTTGGTTTTTGTTTGTTTTGGGTTTTTTTTAAGGTGTGTTCTTTAATAAAAAAACACAACAAAAGAACCAAAAAAACCCAAAACCAAAAAATACCTCTTTCTTTTTATTACTGTAACTCTAGGCATTTTTGTTATTTTTACCTATCTGCTAGCTAACATTGCAGACCAGAAGCTCTTCCTATAAGCTCTTCACTGCCCTTGATACAATTATTTAAACAACTCACACAACATCTGCCATTCGTTTGTACCATTGTTCTTTTAGTCACCCTTTGAGTCTTCTTTTTATTTTCTGTTGAAATTAGAAGCTTTATATTTCTTATGTATTTCTATTTCTTTTTTTTCCATTTATGTAAAATCAAACCATGATAGTTAAGTGGAGCACAGATACAGAGACTGAAAGCAAACCATTTTGTAATGTCAGAGATGCAGTTAGGTCTAGGAATTCACTGTGGAAAGTTGCACGTTTCCTCTTTGAATCATGCATGCTTCTTTCATTATTCTGAGTTCTGCCATCTTTCTTCACAGAAGTAGTTTAGAAACCATTACTGTGTGGTGAAATTTCATTCTAAGAGGGAAGACATCACTGCATATTACCAGGCCAAGGAATTTCTTGGTTTTTTATAAGAATCTTCTTATTTTATTATTTAATAAGAAAAATATAGAACTTTTATCTATACCTTTATCAGCCGCACCAATATATATGAAGCCCTAAAGTAAGCCAGTTTAAAACATGGTTTGTTTTTTGTTTTTTTTTTTTTAAATTCCTTAATATTTGACAGTGACATTCTATCAACTTCAGCCATTAGGAGGTTACAAAAAGGTGGAAAATTAAAAAGAGGAATCATAGCCTGAGCTACACTGTTCCAAATCATACCCAAAAGGGAAAATACTAATGTTCAAGAATCTCCTAGGAACAGAATTAAATTATTATAATTTCTGATAAATTAATTCCCTTCTCTGCTCCTATTAATTCCCTTCTAGCTGCTCTTCTACAGGGTGGCTGGTTATTCATCCAGCTCTACAGGTGTTTTCCAATATCTGGAATCATCGATATCCCCATAGGTATGACAAAATCCAAACAGTGGAGGTAAAATAATACCTGCTTCTTACCATCATGCTAGCATGAAACAGGGAGCCTTCTTTGGCCTCTTTCTTGGAAACAGGTACTTTGAGCTATTGTAAATTTGTTTTTTTCCCACAGTTATTCTCATTCTGCAAATCACAATTGTAGAGTTGCAGATTTTCTCAAATCCACGGAAGGACTCTATTTAGTGGTTTACATGGTTACAAGGAGGAGTATTACAACTATCTAATGCTGCTCAGGCAATCAAGTGCTCAGCAGCTCTCTCTCAAAATAGGTCTCTCGTGCCATATGAAGAAACTGTAAGACTAAGACCTCTTTGACCACTTTTTCAGCATATTGTGGATTAAAGACCTGATCATTACTTTTAAATTATGTTGACACAATAAAAAATTCTGTCATTTCTTGCAAACTTAGATGGATAGAAGGTATTAAATTTCCATTTCTGAAAACCAAAAAATAAAATAATATTGGAAGCACAGATTTATTCTCTAAGATTCTATATCTGGAATGACATCTTTCCCCAGTGTCACGGTTTAACACTTGGCTGGCAGTTAACCAAATGACAGATGCTTTCTATTAATCCCCTTCCCTGATAAAGAAAGGAGAGAGAATAAGGAAGAGAGTCTTCTGCATTGGAAACTATGCAGTTTTAATGAAACAGTAGTGATAAAAGAGGCAAATAATTAAATATATAGAAATATACAGTTGCAGAAACATATTAAAGATGTGTATGTGGGCTGTTTCACTTCTGTCTATTATAAATGTAAGGATCTTAGCATGAAGATTGACATTATCCAGGATCTAGTGAGCACTGAGTAGAATATATAGATATGTGTGTGTGTGCATATATATATTTATATAAATATAAAAGACTAAAACCCTGCAGTAACTGACAGTGCAGTAGAGAAGGATCATTAATGTTTAGGTTTGAGTAGTTTATAAGGAGTCTGTGTAGGCCAAATGCAGTGAGGAATAAACCTGAATATTTGAACTTTATCCTGAAAAGCTCATGCATCTGTACCAGACTTATCCAGCACTATGTGGCATATGAGTGCTCAGATTTAGGAAAGTTGGGGCCTTGCCCACAGAGAACTAATGAAGATATATTAGGTGAATTAAACTGAGAAATTTTAGCTTGCCTTGCTATAACTTTAAATTTCATAATTAGATTGTATATAAGCAATGAAATTATAATATCTACTATGTTTATAATAAATCTTTGAAAATATTCCTGAAGTATAAATGGTTTAGGAACATACACAGTGTGGAAAGAAAAAAAAATATTAAAGGATCAGATCATTGTGAGCACACGCTAGATTTTAAAATAATTACTCAAAATCTTTTTTGAACTGCAGGCCAAATATAGGTACTGATATTTCTGCAGCATTAAATTATCTTTGCCATCAGCATGTATGAGCTGCTACAGAACTTCTATATGCCATTTGTGGCAACAGAACTGCAGAGTCATCTTTCTCCAAGAGCTTCTTGAGGTAGAAAATTTCTCATTTATCAAAATCCCTCCTCTCTCAGTTCCACTCTATCTGACAGCTTGCAGCTGTACACTTATATCTGAGATCCTCTCTACAGTACTGTGGACTTTCCCTCTTTTCTTTCCTTCTTATGAGTAATGTACAAAAACTGTTCTGGTGTAGACTGCTTTCTGCTTGTCACAACACAAATTAGCTTGATATTTTTATAAAATTCTTCCTTAGCTTTGTGACTAAAATCAGGGACACTAGCACTTTTTCAGCACTATTTTAGCAAATCTTAAAATAATTCCCAGCTGTTATACAGAGCGCTATGATTTTGTACAAGAAAACCCACCAGTACTCCAACCACAAGTGATCTAAGGCAGAAGAAGGGACCAAAGACCTTTCCTCTCAGGGATCTAAGGTTAAAATTACCACTTGGTGATAGCCACTTTTACAGGACTTTATATGTGTGTGTGTTTGTACAAATAACTCTGAACAGTTATCAGGAGACGAGAAGAAAGGAAAAAGTCTGAATAACATGTTTTTCAAGAAGAGTATTTAGGTTACTATGTACAGTCTTAGTACTGTTTTCTCTCTTTCAATTGAGCTGTCTTCCAAACAGCTGTCCATCGTTTTAGGGTCATGGTCTTTTCTCCTACTCTAGCAGACTTTGAATTTCTTCTGTAAGATGTTTTCAGGATTTCTCTTTCCTGTTTTGTTTTACTGGGCAGCAACTAGAAAGGCTTTTATCCCAGCTAAGAAATGACAAGCTATTTTTCTGTCACAAGAGTGTATCGAGATCCAGTCAGGAAGAGGTAGTATAGGCATAAGAGTTGGTTTAGAATGGACGGGTAGTTACGAAGAGAAACCCTTAAAAGTATAAGATTTCTTGACAGTCTTTATTTCTTTAATACCTACACTTAAACGTATTCTTTAATTGCATAATAATGCACTTTCCCCTTCATTAAAGTGAAAAATACTACATCTTCATCAATTCTTATATACCCTCAACAAGCACACACAAAGAGGCTAAAAATCTTTTGCTAACCCCCTGGCTTTGCATCTTCTATTTGATTTTGCAAGAACTTTGTTTTCATTACTCTGTTTTCTTTCCTGTTTTCTCTCTGAGCTAATTAAAGTTAATTGATTAATTAGTACTCTGCTATAGCAGCCACCCAGCTGGAAAAGTATTAATGTGCAAAGTGATCATATGTGTAGAGCTCGTCTAAAGTTTTATCTTATATAAAACAGGCAGAATTCCCTTGAGATTAGCTCTAGCAAAATGAATTTTTCAGAAGAGACATTTAAGAGTACAACATTAGTAGTCTCAGGTTCTGCCCAGCTTTCTGCAGTGGACACATTTGAACTGGTATATCAGACTGCATTGAAACAGCTTAAGGAACTGATCTCCTGCTAAAATAATTTCTCTGGACTCACTTGTCATTGTCACAAATGCATTTTGCAGACTCTGGAGCATGAGTCATTTGCAAATCTTCTCATTTTGTGATCACTTCCATATTTCACCTTCCTCTCCTGATTCAAATATTTGAATTTCCAAATAATATTTCTTCTGTGACAAAAATTAATTTTTATTAAGATCGATCAAGAAAAAAAAAAAACTAAACCAAAAAACTCCCCAAAACAACACAGAAATATTTTCTGGTTATAAAGGAGGATTTGCTGGTAGAAAGGAGTATTTGCTGAAGTTCAGAATATGGTAGGAGGATATACATCTGTTACGATCCAAGCTATTATTTTATATTTTGATTGTGAGGAAAAAACAGCCACTACTCATAGACATTGCATGAATTTACAAAAATAACAGGCTTTATGATTTAAGCAAATTACAAAGATTTATTTTAGGGAAAGGAGACAATAACCCCACCTTTAAAAGGAAAAAAAAAAGTTTACAAGAGGAGAGAATTTAGATAAATTAGTCACTTTGGGGAGAGTGTTGTTAAGAAAAGGAAAGAACAAGAGAGCAACTAAGTTTTATTAGCATCCGCTGGCCTCTGGCTGGATTGGGGGGGGGGGGGGGGGGGGGAGGGGGAGTATAGGACCCGCTGTTCCTGCTTGGTTGATTTTCTCTGCTTTTCCTTTCCTCCACTGTTCCTGTCCCATAGCTGAAGCCAAAGTGGCAAGGGAAGGGGGGGCGTAGAGAGAGATGCATCTTCTCCTTTTCCCTTGGAGTTTTTATACAACAAAAAGGGTTCTGTCTTTTCATAAATCACTGGCACACAGACTTGCTAAAGATGACACAGACTTTGCCATCCCAAGAATTTATCTTTTATTTATTATTATCTTTCAGTGACTTTCAGTCCTTTCCTTTATCCTTCAGTCCTTTCAGTCACTTGTTACCTTGCTAACTTTATTATCTTTGTCTGGACCATGTACCAGGAGGCAACCTGGTAAGCAGTCTTATCTTTAGGTGCCTGTCAAGCATGATACAAAAGAAAAGCTAGTTAAGCTTGGGGTAAAAATCTGTTAATTGAGAATATGGTTGGTATATTTTAAAAGAGCAGAAAAAATACTGATTCAAGAGACATATTTCATATTTTCAGAGTGTTTACATCAACATCTCTTGTCACCTCTGAAAAGTTTTTCCACTGTCTGCCAGAGGCAGCACAAGAGTTAGATGTTTTTCTTTGAATCTGCACACTAAAGCATTTGACTGTTTTTAGCATTGAGTTTGTGACCAGGGTGAGCTAGAAAATTAACATTTCAACACATTTTCATTGTTCACCCAGAAAGTGTGGTGGTATATGGCATGTCTCTGTAACTTAGAGGAACAGTCAGCTCAGTAAAAAAGCTCCCTGAAAAATGGGGAAATTATCAATTATTTAATTATTTAATTAATAAGCTATAGCTTCCTTCCTAAACCCACAGACTTGTGCCTAAATATGTCTTATGTGTCTTTAAAGGTGTAGCATCTCACATAAACTTACCCAATAACTACATCGGATCAATTATATCAGGTGGGTGGAGTAATGGAAAAATTAGTTCTGTATTTCAGAAATTTGGCTTCATCCTATGCTAATGTAATTATCTTGTGGTTAAAATATTAGCACATTTTTTCCCTTTTATTTTATTCTCAAGCTTGAATAAAATATGCAGATTCAAAGGCATGAGTTGACATTCAAGCAATTAATAATATTTTTTTTTTTTTCAGATAAGATGATCATTGAAAGACTCTGACCTCATTTTTTTGAGCACTGAACATTAATATTTAGGGGGTTATATTTTTCAAGGCCAGTTTCTTGTTAGGAGTACTTGGGAACTTGTAGAAAATTATAACTTTAAAAGCACAAAAAATTAAAAGCCAGACCTCAATGTCAACATAAATAGAGCTTCTGACATCTAAACAAATGATGATAGATTTGCATACAGATTAAATTTAAGATTAATGCAGTTTATTTATTTGAAGGAAAGTGAAATCAATTAAAATACAGTACAAAAGTACAACACTGGAAAAAATCAATATTCCTTCCATCCACAGAATCTAATGTAGAAATTACCCTTTAGAAGAAAAAGCATATTACTTTGGTACTAAAATCACCATCACTATGACCACTACCATCAACAAAAAAATCCAGGTAGATCTATAATTAAAATAAATTTATCCTTATATAATTATCCTTAGAGAATAAGTAAACATTTCGGAATCTGGATGGCAATGTTTTCTTCTGTTTGTTGAGATTTTGTTATTTTATATTTGTAAGGACATAGTTACATTTTTATTTGTTAAGCCCATATAATTTAATTTGGCTGAATCTTCCTTGCAGGCAGCAGCAATCTACTTTTCCTGAGATAACTTTATTATTTGTTGGTGGTTCATGAAACAATAAACAGAAATTACTTCAAAATTTGCATTATTGTGCATCATGAAATGCATTTGCATTTATGCCATGAAATGTTTTTCTAGGTTTTATAGAGAATAGTAGTGTGTGAAATAATAAATAAGCTATGATAGATCTCTTGGAAACAGGAGTCCCAAGATTAGTTGATTTGAGAAGTGAAGTCTTAGTTGGAAGGCACAGATAATTTTACGAGACTTTGTTGACTTCATTTTCTGAAATGAATTTTTCATTGTCTATGTTCCTGAATATCAGAAAGTTTCACACACGTATCTCAGTGATGGGTATGTGAAGAGTGTGCACCTTGCCTGAAATTGGCTGGAATTTCATGGAATTTCTTTCTTTTTCCCTGTCACCTTTAGTACTACTCATTAGTTGAAAGAACGAAAAGTAATGAATCTGCAATATATTCCAGTTGTGTCAACCACAGAAAACAGTTCAAGGTAGGGACTACAAAAGAAATGAAGCAAACAAAAAAGGAAAAAATACTGGACAACCCAGACATACTCAAATATGTATTTGTTTGCCACCAGGTTTTACTGTGTTCGATGTTTTATTTATGCTTCAAAACAAAGTCTAGAAGCCATTTTTGTGATGTCTTCCTTGTGGTATTGAAGGTCTGGGAGGATTTATTTGGCCAGATTTAATCCTCTAGAAATACGATGCAGCTACCTGATGTTCACTGGAATAGTAGGAACCATTAAAAGAAGGCTCTTGCCAGTCATGGATACAAAGGTCAGCAGGGCCACTGACTGGTTTCTCCAGCTCTTTCATTACAAAAGAAATCTCAAACCTCAATGACTTACTCGAATGGGAGATGAACCTCACTCTGTGCCCCTGTGCACTTTTGGAATGGGATATAACATTCCATTTTATGTGATATTCTATCCTGTGGGGTGGGCTCACATAAATATGTGATATATAAAACCCATGAAGATGATGTCAAGTAGCTAAAATACTATGTTCTGTGGTAGTACATGCTGAAAAAAAATGTGGCGTGCCTCAAAACACTGCTACAGAGCAAATCCTACATTGCTCTTCATATGCTTGTAGCCCATGAAGTATGGAAGGAATTATTAACTAAAGAGCACTTTGCTGTATCTTCCATCTCAGGAAAGATGAAGCTTAATGTATTATCCATTGGATTAACGCACATCATCGCCCTTGTTGGTTATATTTTTGTGTGCAAAATGTTGTAAAAAAATCTCATAATCCCTGCTAAAACACACAATTAAATGTAGTAGTATCTTGGAGCAATTGTGGAGTGTTACAAAATGCTGTGTAACAGACTTTTTTTCCCCTGTGATTAAAATAAAATTGTTGTGAAGTCACAGATAAAGTCTGTCAACTCACTTTCCACTATTTCCCAATATATTTAATGAGTTACTCTTGCATAAGGGCTATTAGGAAGTAATTATTTTGCCTTAACATAATCATTGTCATTATGTTAGACAGTGTAGTGCCTTTTCTGGTCTCCAGTTCCTTGCCCAGAAGGTCAGGTACTCCTGCTGCAGGGCTGTGTCTGCCAGATACCTACAGAAATCTAAACAGCATGAGACCTGCCTAATCTGTGCTCAAACAAATGAACCCCACTCTTCAGATTCATCTTTTTTGTTTTGTGATATTAAGACATACGTGATGACTGTGTAACAATCTGCTGCTTCAGAATAATATGTCTTTTTCAGAAGAAGTGAAATAGGGTGAGAAAATGAATCTCATTAAGTATTATCATTAGGTACTTAGGAAAACAGCTCCTTATCAAAATGTGTTTCAGTCATTTAAATCGGAAAAAATATGACCTTCAGATCTCAGGAACCTTAAGAATTTATTTCAAATCAATACAAAAGGCATCATACTAGATAAGTACCTAACTTATTTCTATTTTTATTTTGATGTGGTTTTTTTAAGTGTTTTAAAAGGGTGTCTATAATTTTTTTAAGTCACAATCAAGCAGACAAATAATCTTCTGGTTCAGATAGTAAGCATCCTCAATGTCGTAATAAATTTACTGGTGGAGGTGAGGCTGGGATCAAAGCATTAGGAAAACAGAACAAGTACAGAATGACACAAATGTTAAAACGTTCTTATTGATAGAAGCTTGCTTTCCTGCAGTCCAAACTTACAGAAGCTCATCCTTGTCATGCTGAGCTAATCACTGCTTGCTGTATGATGATACAAGTAATGATCAGAACTCCTTAATTCATGGACAAATAATATGATCACTTCTGAGAGAAGTAACAACAGAAGTCATTAGCACAAATTTTGCTCAACCACGAGCAAAAAGCAATGGAAAATCTGACAGGTCACTCAGTGCTTTGGTGCATCAGGTCCTGGAAGCCTCCAAGGATGGATTTTGCTCAGTATCTCAGGACAACTTGATCTGGTCATTCATTATCCTCACAGGAAGTATTTTTAACTTAAATCCAGTTGAAATCTTTTTAAATTCAGTTTATCATATTTAGGAATGATGTAAAAATATAAGACTTCATTTCTTTGGTTACATTAGAAATGTAAATAGTGTTTAAAAATTTAGAATTTTTTTGCACTCTCATTATCCCTTAAGTATAATGAAAATGTTCTCCAACATTAGAAGGACCACAAAGTGAGGGTTAACAGGAATGAGCGTAGTTCATAGATCATTTTCAGCACTGGATTTTCTTGACACCTATTGTCTGCAAAAAAAAACCCCAAATTCCAGCACAAACCTGTGATAGAAACTGAACATTGCCTGAGCTATCAGGGTATACAGAAAAAATTGGTGTGTTTTTGTGATATATTACATTACGCCTTTTCCATCAGGAGGACATTTTAATCAATGTATTGTTAAATCCACTGACTTGCCATCTATTTTTTAGAAGGGCAGGCTGCTATGATTTATTCTCTAATGTATTTGGATGACATTTTGTCTCTTAAAGCGTAGGATTCACTGGCAAGGATATTGTAAGTCAAGAAAAAAGTGCAGGAATCCTCATGATTATGATTTTGATAGAGGAATGTCATTTGGATCTGTATGCATCTGAAAAATCCATGTAGTACATAAGCAAGAAAAATAGCATTGATTCTGTCTAGCTTAGAAAAGTTGGATTGTATTTCTGTGAAGTAAAGTGGGTTTTTTTGATCTGTAAAACCAAACACACCATGCAGAAGAATTTTAGTCTAGAAATTAGATGTAATGTAACAGAGTGTGGTAACAAAGAATCATAGAATCATAGGACCATAGAATCATAGAATAATAGAATAACAGAATGGCTAGGGTTGGAAGGGACCTTAATAATCATCTTGTTCCACCCCCGTGTGGTTTGTAAGAAATCATGACTCGGGACTAGAAGGAGACTTTCCTGGGTACAGAGTGAGTGAGGAATAATGCCATTTCATTTCCAGATTTGTTTCTTTCCATGCTCTGGAGGAGACACTACCTATATTATTAAGCTTGATCCTCACAATACGTATTAATGTGTCATCTAGATGAAACTGCAGTAGAGTTGCTAAGCATTGCAGAATTATATTTCCTGGCATGCAAAATAGAGAGGAATAACGAGTTCATATTTAACTATATAGTATGTTTGACATCTACTACAATAGTAATTATATATAAAAAAGAACGTAGGCTGCATACCTTATATAAGGATACAATTATGATTTCCTCAATATGTGGGGAAAGATACAAAAATCACAGTCCTCAACATCTCACCAAATTCCACAGTGCATTATGTTCTAAAAAAGTCTTACAGATAAACATAGAAATAGGTAACTAAACAACTATTTGGCCAAGCACAAAAAACCCTCTTGTTCAAAGAAATGAAAGGATCACCGAATAGTCCCTGGTTGTTCTTTGCCAAGATAGTATCTCAGCATTCTTCTTCGTGTGAGCCATTATGTGCTGACTTTAGCATAGGAAAGGTAAAATTTGGGCAAAATTATAAATTTCATTACATTTCATTTTTAAAACTCTCATTAGAAAGTCAGTGTTTTGGTTTGCTTTTTCATTTTTACATACACATACAAATATGTATACATACATATATATAACTTACATCTTAAAAAAAGGGTAACATAGAAAAGCCATGCCTTAAATGAACATTTTATCTTACTAGAGCAAAAAGCGAATGGAGAATATTTTACAGGAAATGGGTCTGAAAACACTCTTCTTCCCTGTACTAACAATGTAATTTTGCTCAAAGGAGCAATAAAACTATTTTCTCATCCAGTCAAACCTTCTTCATGAAACGAGTACGTGTCAAGTGGCAAAAACTATTTTAACAGTTAATGTCACAGAGTCGAAGAGTGAATGGCTCTTATTAGGAGGGAGATTAGTATTTTTGTCTGATGCTTGTAATCTAAGGCCAAAAAATAAGGACAAACTTTTGACTACTCACATTTTAAGAAACGATTAGCACTTTCTGAATGTAATGATACAAAAAAAAAAAAAAGCTACACATAGTTTAGAGTCATCTTAAACTGTAAGGGCATAAGCAGCAAACACAGATTTAACCTTTAAATAATACTGATAATCAAATTTTGAAACACTGAACATAAATAAACCAGTTGGGCCTCAAGCATGTGGGGTGACATTAAGTTGAAAAGAGCAACATCAGGTTGAAAACATATTTAGAGCTAAACAAAGAAGAAAATTGTTTTGCTACATACAGCTCTTAATATTAACTTAGCATTACCTGTAGCTTGGGAGAATTGTTTCTTTGATTCTTTCTGGTTGGTTGAGGTTGTTTTTGTACATTTAAGAACAAAAAAATATCACCCAATCTTGCCAGTGCTATTTTGGGTGGCATTTGTTGCTTCACCATTCTCTTTTGCTATCATATTATTATTTGATAATTCAGGAATGACAGGGGAGCTGACATGGGAAGAAATTGATCTTAAAGGATGCTTTAAGGTTAATTGCAAACCAAGAAATAAGAGAAAGAGAAAAAGAAGATAGAAAAAGAGAAGGCACTGGAGGAATACAGAAATCAGAATAAAAAATTCATTCATAGAGAATACGTGAAGAGCTGTAAAAAATAAGTAAATAAGTGTTGAAAGGTAACAGAGATGGCAGATGAAAGAAACACCTATTTTTTTGTTTCATTTTCTCAGTCAATCTTTTTTCTTTCTCCTCATCCACCTCTAAAACTGCTGAGATCTCACATCAATAAAATTGGAGGACTGTGTTGGGCAGAGATGCTGTGTCTTGGGTATCAGGAAGTCCTAAGAAGAATCCTTTGTAGAAAAAGAAACTAATTCTTGTTTATTTGGTCCAAAAAGCTGAAAAACAAGAAAGCAAAAGGAATCTTTTCTCTTGTCTTGCTTCTTTGGATTATGGTTCAGCTGAAGGTTCAAGTACCCTAGGAGGCTTTTGTTCTCTGCAGTGTGCCATAAACACTGAAGTCAAGGAAGAAGAAACACTTGGTACTGTCCTTAACCCTGAAAGCTCTTGTGAAAAATGGGTAATGCATTAGTGGGGGCTTGTGGTGGTTATTTTATTTGGTATGTGTTTCATGAAGAATTCAGGGGGCATCTCCAATATCACTGCAGATCTACTATGGAACTTGCAGATATTTTGCTGCATTTCTAGTTGTTGTTCTTTGTTTCTAAAAATTAGCTTTGCATCTTTGAATATTTAAGGAGAATTTGTATTTTGGTTCTTTTGTGCATGAACTTTAAAAACCCCAGAATCAGTATTAGAAATTTAGATACTTGCTTGTAACATAGGTCCTGCTTTTCTTTTGTTTTATACACAGAATTTAGTCCTGAACATATTTAAACCATGTACTAAATGAAGCAGCTCAAGGATTCTGGGAAGACTTAGGGTCAATTCATTCATTTCCTCTTTTTGTTGAGAGTGATAAAAATATTAAAAGGTAATTAAGTAAAATAAACTGATTTTTTTTCAAATTTCATGGTATACAAAGACTTTCTAGCAAAAAGGCACACAGTGAAACTTAAAAAATGAATAAAAAGATATGACTTTCTTTTATAACAGTAAATTTGGAGGGAAATAAATGCATGGCTGAAATACCAGGACCTTAATTCTGTCAAATATAACTGCTTGACTATCGCAAGTCACTAAAGCAGGTTGTTGCACTTGTTAAAGGCAAGAAATAGCATTTGCCTAAATAAAGTCTTTAAACCAAAGAAATGATTAATTAAGGATTTTTTAATAAGTAACTCTAAAATACTTTGTGGTCTAGTAAAATGTCCTTCAAAATATTAGATTCTGAAAAAATACTATCTGATAGTTTTTCATGCTACAGTTTTTCTAAGTTACTCGACATAGTTTCTGTATTAGCATAAAAAAATAATTTAATGTTAATGTAATGTATCATCATTAGAATTTTCACCTATCCTCTCAAAGGTGACATTATTTGTGTTCACTTTAATATAGATGAAAGTAACAAACGTAACTAAATGTGGCAAGCCTTGCCTATTTCAATTAAGATGAAAACTTCAGCATTGGAAGACAGATATTTCTAGAAATGGCTCTCTTAATTTGGGGATAATTTAACTAATTATTCTGAATATTTGTAAAAAAGTTGATTATCTTCCTTTTAAGGTAGTAATGTATATAGTGATTTATTAATGTGTATAAAAAGCATTATTTGTTATGATAAATCATCAGTCTAAAATTTGCTTTTGATTCCACAGAACCCTTTTAATAACATTATTAAAAAAAACTCTGTTTTTTTCCAGAAGGTCAAATCATCTGATTATCATTCACTTGTAATTAGCTGTCACTGTCTTATATATGATCTGTCCTGTAACTGGAGAGGAGAGGGGAGCCTACCCTGCCTCCTCTACCTGAGCAGCAGCAATGCCCATTCCCAGCAGCCTGGTGGAGATGGAGGTTCATGAACTGAGGACCAAACCATAGCGGTCAGCTCCCAATTAATTTTTTGAAGTGGGAGTAGCTGTGATAAGGAAGTAGGAGTTTGTATTTTTCCTCTGTGCATTTCTGTTTGGTGAAGGTGGTGTTTTTTTTAAACACCCCAACGACCAGGATGGAAAGAATAGCGCCCACCCTCCAATGTGGAAATCCAGTCTTGCTATTTGAGTGCATTTGTTTGACATAGAAAAAATTGCAGACTAAATTATGAAAATAAGGATTGTGTATCTTTGGTGTGAGTTGCTCATACTCATTTCCCAGAAGTCATTTACCATGAGTACATAGTTAAGTAATTATCTCTTATTTGTTATATTTAAGAGAGTTCTTGAATAAGTAAGCTTCCAAACTGTTTCAAAAATAAATCATCTGCAGTTTCTTCCTTGTTTGTGCCAAGCAAGTTAACCGTGCACGTATTCCTTTAGCTACCACTAATAAAAAAAACGTTTCAGTGTCTATTGAGGTTTTGAATGCTGAATTACAACATAGCAGGCTACCAATTACTTTCAAATAGACAGTAGATACAAATGCATTCACATGGTTCTCATTCTGAGCCATAAATTGAACTTTTGAAAGGGAAATTGTAATCTAAATGCTGAAGTTATATAGGAAGTGAGGAATCAAAAAAATTATATTTAATCTTTTCCTTCATGACACGCTAATCAGTGAGTTTTATTAGACAATTAGCAGCAGATACTTATAAGTATTAAATATCAAAAATTCTTGTGCTTGAAACTGCTGCACTGACAGAACTGAGAATGTTCAAACCTAACCCTCAAATTCATATTTCATCCATGCATTTCTCTGCTTAATAGTCCATTTTCTCCTGCTGTTAGCTTTGCGATGATGAAAAACATTTTTTTGGTTTTATGTGAGTCCTATAAATAGTACTTGGAATCATAAAATCTTCTGTCACTCTACCTTAGTGCCATGCCAGTAATCAGACAAAAAAATCAGTCTGCAAAGCAATAGTCAAGAGCCATCATGAAAGCTGATTTTGAGTTGACCAAAGCTTCCAAAGTGAAGTTTGCTTTGCCCTGGCCATGCTGATGCCCTCAACTGCCCAGCAAAAGATGAAGGTGATTAAAGCTAAATGTAAGGCAAAGTTTGCTATACCATGGCATTAGATGCTCTGTATTATGAGTAGAGAATACAACAGTCAATAGAGAAGTATATGTAGTCTATATATACACTATATATAGTATAATTACTTATATATAATATATGTATACAGTATATATAATACCAGTTCAGCATGGGTAAGAAAAAAGAAAGGCATTACAATTTCTCCCTTTACTTTTTCATGTTACCATCAATAAATCCATTAGATTGGAATTCTCTACATGAGTTTTTAACTTAATCACTCCTTTCGTCAGTGTATTTTTAGTGTTTTTTTTTTGAGTGCTAAGTTGGAGCTGGTAAAGAGAATTGGAAAGCTACAGGCCACCTGGAAAATAAAAAGTGGCCATTTCTGCTACAGCAGCATAATTCTGGGTTCTTGAGATTGACTACAAACATCAGTCAGTCTTTATTAGGATAAAATGAAATACAAATTTCCCTGGAAATTGGTAATCAGATGAATCAAAGCCAGGGAGAGGCCATCCAGGTTACTAGAAAGATGGACTACTTCAATTACTTTTGAACGTAAAAAAATAAAGCAAAATAAAATAAAATAAAAATATAGAAACTAGTCTATAAATATTTTGAAAACCAAGGATGAAGACTTTCAGAAAATATAAGATTCTGTTAAGATCATAATTTCACTGCCTATAATGAAGAGATTGCAAGGATGGCTTTTTAAATAAGTATATACTGCTGCTTTTTCAAATTGTTAAACCAGAAATGGCATGTCTTGGATTAACCCAAACAGGATAAAGAGCACATTGTGGCATGCCTTAGGACACAGTCTCCAAAGCAATGAATCAAGCAACTTTTATAAGCACATTATTTAAAATATAGACCAGAGAAACAATAAGGAAAATGTGAAGTTTGAATTATCTGGTTAAAGCTGTATGGTGTTTCTAATTTTAAAAATGACCTTTTATTCCAAGAGAAAAATATACCAAGCTGAGAACACCTGACTGAAAGGGGAAATTTCAAAATAAACATTTTGGAGTTGTTTTGAAGGCAATGGAATAATATTATTTTCTTTAATTCTACCCACAGATTACATTGAAAAACACAAAGCAAATCAAAAACAACCACATTTTTGCACCAGAAGAACCTGTATCTTCTAATACTAACCTAGATTATCAGTCATAGCCATGACTATATCATAAAACAGAAAAGTCTGCTGCATGTCTTGTCACAATTTCGGACAAATTCTTATACAGAGAGCTGGAAAAAATTCCTTGACTTCCATGCTTGTTTGGTTTTTTGAGCAGTAAGGGAAAATTCTGTACTTCAAAACAGTGTCAGGTTTTGCAGTGGAATCCAAAACTATCTTCTGATTGAAGATTTTGGTTTTCTTAGTTATTTTCCTGGCACTCAACATTTCAGTAGTTGATGTAACAAGGGTATGAATGCCTCGTTAAAGTTCAGAACTTCATTCTATAACCAGACCACCTGTTATTATTTAGCTACCTGGTAGTTACCAATGATAGGAAACTGTCCCTCAAACCACGCAGAAAATTCCTAAGAATAATTATAATTGTTTAAAGTTGAATCACACTGTAGTGTATATACAATCTATGTGTACATATATTATATTTGTTCCATATATGTTTAGTATATACATATATTTTTGTAAATGTATGGTAGCATTTAAAAACGAGACCATTGTGAAGACTGAATAAATACAGTATCTTAAGAAACTAAGAAAGAAATTAAGAAAGAATGCCTATGCATTTGCAAAAGGCCAAGATACAGGAAGCAGTCCTGAAAACAGAGATTGGGAAATCACATTGCAATAGATATCTTATTGTATGAAATTAGCCATGCCAAGTCATTAAAACAAATTACTTCGACTTCAGTACCTTCATTTTGACACCAATCTGTGGCAGACAAGGACAAAGCAAGGTGCATCCGTATTACTATATTTTTCAGGTACAGTCATACTCTCCATTAGCCAGCTGTTATTATTTTGAATAATTCTTGATGATTTTATTTCTCCTCTGAATTAGGAGAAATGTTTCAAGCCTGTGCAAACTGAGGCAATCATTTAACTGAATGCACAGATTATAAGTATGAGCAAAGTGTTAGCATATCTCCTGTTCTGAATTTCCATTCTCATTATTTCAGTCCTTTGATTAAATTTTTGTTTTATGAAGAACTCTAACTCACTCCTTATTTGTCATAATTGTCTAAGATTTCTGTCTAAGTAGTAAGGTTAAAAATTGGTAGTTATTAACTACTAGCAGTAACTCCAATTCAATGTTTACATGAAAAAAACCCAAAAACCCCCCCCTAAACTAAATTTTATAAACTAAATAAATTTATAAACTAAATTACTAAATTCAGTCTAAGTTTTTCTATCATACTACTCAGTATTCACATTACTCTTATGCACTTTTTGATATTTTTTCAACATTCTGACTGCTCATCTAATAAAAAAATATTCTTGTTCTTTAAGGTTTGAATATGTTCTTCATTGTGCTTCAGAATTTAAAAATAAAAACAAGCAGAGGCATTTCTGTTCAGTGCCATTAACTCTGCCATTAGCAAATTTCTAGTATGGTCAGTAAAGCAACAAGACATAACCCAGTTCCTAGAAGACAATAATCTTCAAAACATTAATCCTCACCAGTGTTGCTATCCTTATAAGTGTAAAATTGTATAGTAAATTAACTGAAGGATAGTAAGTAATTCTACATACTTTGAAATAAATAGAAAGCAGACAAGATCAGATTAGCAGTCGATTTCATCTAGAATTTTCTCTCTAGTACTGTGGAAAGTAATATATTTCAGAAAGTATTGTTTCAGGCCATTTCAATAGTATTTTTCTTTTCACATTTGTTGCACTTTACAGCTTGAAGCAAGACACTTGACTCCTTCATCCTTCATTACCACTGCTCTTCAGAGCACAAGGTAGTTGTTAATTGACAAAAGTACAGCAGTATGTTTTAAGGGGACAGATGACTCCATCATTTTCCACAAGGGGGTTGTTGCACCTTTCTCTCATGTATGTGGCCCTGGCCAGTGTTAAAGGCAGGGTGCTGAACTAATCATAGGCTGCTCCAGCCTAGAAGTTCCTATAGGATGGCAGATGATCCAGTGTATTTGCACATCATTTCCTGTCTATAGTATCTGAGAATTTAAATCCAGCAAAAATACATGGTAACACAATCCGAAAGCCAATTGCTTGCACTTGTAAATAATTTTATACCTTATAGAGTTATATTTGCAAGTGTGTTCATGAATACTTTTTTTTTTTTGAAAGTCAAGTTTGTTATTTTATCTATTTTCAAACAACTTTGCTATGAGAATAAGTTTCATAGTTATTATTATTATCAATATTTTTCTTGTCTGTGTGGAATGGAGAAGACAACTGCAGACTGGAGCTGAGGGTTACTGATTCTTAAATTTTGAAATGCCAATCAAATAACTGAAAATAATAATTGTTCTTTGTCAGTAAAATATTTTCGGCAAGTAAAAATTGGGGTAGTTCAATATCCAGCTCCATTTTAAGTGTATCATCTCTTTTCTTTGGTCAGTAAATAATTACCAATAAATCATGGGCACACTGTCAACTTTCTAACACAGAGAGGTGATGTGACAGATACAGTAAAGCCCCCAACCACACTACTGATCATCTGATTAAAGATCTGAGACCAGAGATCATCCTAATCCAGCATGGTTTTCTCAGTCAAAATCCTCAACTGTTCTTTATTTAAACTGGCTCAGAAGAAACCTTGATCCACCTGAAAAGTCAAATTTATATCAATAGCTTGCCTTGCATGCTTCTGGGACTGTACCAGGAATCAGATGCAAAGTGTTTGAAATAATCTTGACTCCTATGTTGACTTTGCTAATTGTTTTATAGCATTCATGGTCTTACAGAGGTCTACAAAAGACCATTCTGTCACTTCATCTAACTGCCTATAAATTTTAATCATAGAATCATAGAATGGTTTGGGTTACAAGATACCTTAAACATCAAGATCCAACCCCCCTGCATCCAAATTCTCTCTTACCTGCATATGAGCAAAGACAGAACATGTCTGTCTATATGAAATTCCTCTAAAAAAGGGTTTCACTGATGTGATATTCTTTAATGCATAGAACAGAGTAATCAGTATAGGTCAAGTAAGAAACACATGTTAAAAGAAGGAAAAAACTACTGCTATATCGTAAGATAAAAGTAAAAATTTTCATGCTGCTTTAGTCCTAGTCTTTTTCAGATGAGTTGATGGAATGCTGGTGGCTCTTAGCATCATTAGAGCCCACAGGGCTGCTTTTTTTTTTAACAATACACTGTTAAGAACACACACTGTAATCTCTTGTTTTATAAAATCTCTGACTTTTTAGGAAGTAGAATTCTACAGGCTCATTCCCAGTAAGTAATTTTCAGCTTCAGGTGGGTCAAATCCTTATTGGCTTTACAGGATGTGCTCCTGTAACATAGATTTTTTTCATTACCATCATCTACAGTTCTAAAGAATTGAGACCTGTGTTCACAGATATTGAAATACTTTCTTCTCATCTCCATTGCTTTAAGAAATAACTGACTTTTAAGTAGTGCAGTGACCTTTTATTCTCTGGAGTAATTTCTCTCAGTATCTTCCACAGAATGAGTTTTAGGTTTACTAGTTTTACATTTGCTTGGTGGTTCTCAGGAACTATACACAATAAACTCATCCTTATGATTCTTCCATTCTTTATTATGGCAGACCAAATTTTTCAAATATATATAAAATTTTTCTCTTTTTATATTTGTTACTGAAATCCTCATACATTTGGAGACTCTGCAAAGCTTCATATGATTGCATTCATCTATTTTGAAAATTCTTACATTTTCATGAATATTTTCGTTCTTTTAAAAAGATTTTCTAGGGGCTTTGAGCTCTTTCTGATGATTCTTCATGATCGTTCATTGTGTTTTCCAGCTTTCCCTCTTGGGTGAATATATTCTGTGGCTACACATTTTTTTGTGTCACTATACCAATATATTCACACGAGTATATGCATTAGTATGGATATGTACAAGTACTCATGCGTTCATGCATAACATATTTAGAATATACATTCATGGAAATTCATAATAGCATATTTAGGCATATAAGGAGGCACACAGACCCTAGCTGCTGGAGTAACTAGCTCTGTAAGGCTACCATGGAGCATAATTTCCTTTCTATGCTCTTTTCAAGGACTGCAGCTCCTCATTGCACTTTTCGAAGTCAAGTTTATAGTAGTGTCTGTTCATCACTGTGACAAAGCAATTTTTGTCTCCTACAAATTGAAGTTCATTACATTAGTACTGATGTTCTCTCAGCAGGTGGTCGATGTCAATTATTTTTTGCTTCTGTGTAATGAAAACTGCTACATATTCATTTCAATTCTATTACAGAGCTCTGAAGTTCTGACAAGCTGTGAGCAGTTCTTCAATCAGGTAATCTTATGAAAAGCTTCATACTAGTTGGAATCATCATGTCCTGACTAACCTGGATTTCTCACAAGTTGTCTATATGTTTGCCTCATATGCAGTGGCTAGGTTGTTCTTTTCTCAATTTTTAGAGCTTGTTGCAGAAGCCAGACATCCCAACCTTGGATGTTCAAACCAAGCTGTTCACTTGCAACAACTGTTTCCAAGTGTTGAACAAGGTGATTTTATTTTAACAGGCACACACACAAGATAACTTTCAATAATCTGAGACTTGGACCATGTTCACTTGAGCAACCTACCTTGCTCTTGTCGAAGTCAGCATGAAATCTCTACTCAGATCAAACTGAGTTCTCTGGGAATAATAGTTCTGACTTCAAGAGTAGCATCCTGGCTGCCCACATCAGTCAGATGGATAAAAAACCACCTGGTTTTAAGTGCTTCTTAATAATGCTTTATTCAGTTGGAAAAAAACAAAACAAAACAAAACAAACCAGGAATATGATGTTACATTAAAACTCTCTTTCAACTCTTTTACCTACTGAGGATCTCAAATTCCCGATTCCATTTCCAGAAGTTTGCCATAGCTTGGATGTATTTTTCACATATATTTTTATATGTGTATATATAAATGTATTTTATTTCTAGCTGTAAATGAATTGAAAAATATTTTTAATTGTTTAGGTATTCAACAAGTTTCTGAAAATATAAAGGTTTTATTGTTCCAAAGTATTTTCCTATGACTCATTGGGGGACAATAATAACTCAGTGTGTGCTCATATTACATTGACAACTAAATCTGTCGAGAGAGATGAGTGTCATGCATATAAGTCCCCCTTAGTGCATAACCTGAGCATTCCTTTTACTATGTGCACATAGATTGCCAGTGACTACTGTGTGTGTAGTATCAAAACATTAAAACGCCAAACAATTGTTCTGGTTAATAAGTCATCAAAATTAATTTTTATGATGCAGAGCAGGCTACCACTGTTAAGCAGAATTGGTTATCCAGACTTAAGCAATAGTGTCTGTGTTAGATTAGTAGAAATTTGTTGTCAGCAACATAAAAACAACTGCCATAGTGACAAGTTTAATGAGAGGGAAGCATGGAGATTGCAATTTAGAGATACAACTAGTCCTGGAAAAGAAGTTTAAGAGTTGTATAGCTTGCTCATTACAGCACAGAATCACCTTTTCACAGACTGGCTGAGGAAGGAAGACACCTCTAAAGATGGGACTCTCTGGAGAGGGTCCAACCCTCTGCTCATAGTGGGGTGTGGGAGAGCAGATTGCTCAAGGCCATGTCCAGTTGAATTTTTCATACCTCCAGGCATCTCCACAGCCTCTCCAGGCAACCTGATCCAGTGTTGAATTAATTTTATAGTAAAAAAGTGATGCTTAAATAAAATTTCCTATGTTTCAGTTTGTGGTCATTGACTCTTGATCTGCCATTGTGCATCACTGAGAAGAGTCTGGCTCCATCGTCTTTACTCCTTCCATTAGCTATTTATGATCCCTCCTCAGCCTTCTTTTCTCCTGGTTGGGCAGTCCCAGTTCTCTCTCTGCTTGTATGTGAGGTGCTCCAATCCCTGTATCCTTTTGCTGAACTCCACCTCGGAAGTCCAGCTTCCTTGTGTTGAGACTGGTGCTGGATCTGACACCCCAGATGTGTCTTGCCAGTGCTGAGAAGAGTCCTCTCCTTCAAATTGCTGCTGAAGTTGCTCTGCCTTATGCATCCCAGGACACCATCATCCTTCTCTTCTGCAGGGGCACAGTTTACTCATGTCCAGCTTTCTCTTCCAAGCTGCTTTCCAGTTGGGGCATATACAGGAACCTGGAGATATTCTTCCCCAAAGCCAGGACTTGTTGTTTCCCTTCATTGAGCTTCATGAAGCTCTTGTTGACATATTTCTCTGTTGAGGTCCCCTTGAATAGCAGCATATCAACAGGTTGCAACAGCTACTCTTCCCAGTGTTGAATAATCTGTAGTCTTACTGAGCATGTTCTCTGTAGAATCAACCAGATCATTAATGGTAATGCTGAACAGTATAAGTGCCAGTATATTTTCTTGTGTGAAGACCTGTGTTATGTTGTAGAACCAACATTCATTGGTTATTAAAAAAAACATTCAGATCATTTTAAGTCTGCTTGCCATCTTGATTATCAGATGCAAATGCTTCCAGGAGTTTTTTAGAGCTGTCGTTTCCATTTCTGAAATTTTTGAGAAAGCTCTTTTGCATGGATTAAAGAAAAATACTTCCCAAATATCACAAACTAGTAGCTTTTAAGTTAATTATCATAATATGGATCTTAAACTATGAAAATTTTAAATAGCATTGTTCATGCTCTGTTTTGAGCTTCCAGGATTTATGTTTCCTGTATTTCAAGCTTTTATTCAAAGCTATAAAAATTAGAAATGTAGCTTTGAAAGTAAAAGCTCATATGCTCATAGTTTTTATTTCTGTGGTTATTTGTTTGATTTTTAAGACAAAAAAAAAAAAAAAAAGAAAAAAAAAAGAAAAAATAATGAGCTTGTAAAAAATTATAGTGTTGACATCACCAGAACAAGCACTCACCCTTGATTTTATGTAGGTTTGCTTTATTTCCCCCTGGTTCTGGACTGCTCTGATTTATTTTAGGATTTTCTTTCTTCTTCTTTTCTTCCTTAACAATTTGACCTCAGTCCCCTTTAACTCAGCAGCAGTGTGCAACAGTCCGTGAGTTTTCACTCGATGTTCATCTAAAAGAGACATTGTTGTCAAATTATGAAGAGATAGGTTATTATAGTTTATGTTAGTCTTCCTTTTCAGAGCTCAGTGGTCACCCTATTTTTAGTTCTCATAGCTTTTTGTATTTACTTTGCTCAGTTTGTAAAGTGCTGTAGGTGTTCTGATGGAGTGATGGATTCCCAAAGGAGCCAGGAGGAGGAGGGAGCATTTAGGATTTATTGGAACAGCTGTCTTTTTCCACCATTTATAAATGTGCATTAGTACTACTCTTCTGTCTCCTTCCAAGTGCAGTGACACAGTTTGACTTTTCCTGTATTATTGTGTTGGGTGATTATATATTTGTGAGGTTTCTTTAGACTAAGACGATTTTTCTCATTATCCTCTTTCTTATTTTATCTGTGCTCTCATGTAGGAGGGGAATATATATACCCAGACTCCACATTTCAATGTTGCTTCAGTAGCAAAACTTCTTTATGCTAACTGCTAGAGTTCTTTCATTAGACTAAAATTAAGCTGCTATCTTTTCAAATTACTTTTGTTCATATTGTGCAGTTGGAAATCAAACATTAGAAAACTTAACCATCTGTCAAAGATGACAAAGTGATAGACAATGTTAATAATGAGGTCGCAACAGATATAAAAGGAAGTGTTGTGTATATCTGTAAATAATGCTAATTCACATCAGAAAAGGTTTTAGCACCAAGCTAAAGCACCAAGTTAAGTCCTGCTCTTTGTGATGCCCATATGAGCCTTTTTTTGCAAAAACTGCATGTATTATCACATAATGTATTGCTGTTGTACTGTACTTATGCCTTATGACTAGGCAGAATCCAACTGCTCAAGGTAGCAAATCCTATTAGAAAACCTCTACTCTAGTGCTTCACATACACTTATTACTTATAGATCTGAAAGTATACTTAAATCAGTATATAGACAATTAGTATATAGACCATCAGTATTTAAGTTTTCTACTGTCATGTAATAGGAGAGACACTCAGATAATCTTGATTTTTCAGGACATGAGAGGACATACAGGGTAGTCAGGTTCAATTCTTTTGAATTCTGGGATATCATGCCTTTTTGATAAAGCTCATTAAGCCTCACCTTAGTTATATCATCTACCTGCCCTATTACAAAACTGGTCTAAAAATCACATTCCTGTCTTCCTGGCTATTTGCACCCATTTACCAGTTACTGGTACCAAGTACCAGTCCTGTTCTTTGGTTCAAACAGCAGCTTTAAATTCCTGTTTGCTCTTCCCTTTCACTCACTCTCTCTCATTCCCACTCCCTGCCAGAAGGAATTTTACAAAGCCATCTTTCTGCATCGTTTCTGTAGCCTAGGCTATCCACACGCTACCCTTCTAGCCACATTATTAGCCTTCTTTCAATGAACAGTGATTTCTGTTTAATTATCCTACAAATCCCCCTCTGTACTGTGCCAGTGGCTCTTCACATGGGTAATGTGCAGACAGAGAAATACAGACACTGTAAAATCATTACTAATGCTAACTTTCATGCATTCAAGTTCTTAAAAGACCTGTAGGCTAACAGTTATGGTCCTGTTCTAAGGAGATGAACAGCACAGAGAAAAAAAAAAGGAAAGGACTACACTCACATTTGTATACTTCATGATTGTCTTTGCTCAGAATGTCTTCAATTATGAAATTTTTTTAATCCAGTGAAGCTCCAGTAAAGCCCAGCACAGCCCAATGTACCCACTTAGCTCAGAGCAACATTTGTTTTTTCTGGAAATAAAGTGGTGGTCACTTAGCATTTGCCTGTGAAGTCTGAAAGAAATTTTCAGAAGATGCCAAAGGAAATTTATGTCCCCATTGTTGTGTGGGTCTGGATTTGCACCTAATCCCTAGTTCAGCTTCCTTTCCGACCCCTCTGCCTACATGACAAGAGAATGGTCTCTGTCATAGTCTGTGCAATGAGAAAGTCCTGCAGGGCATGCATAGTAGTTACGTTTCCAAGCAGTCTGCTTATGTTTTGGATTAAAACTCAGGAATACCGTTCAGCAATGACAACTGAGAGATCTCTTACAAGGCATGTCTGTAAATAGTGCAATGCATTGGATTCATAGAGGAAAAAAATAGAGCTACTTTCATCAAGCTACGTAGAGCAATGTTTATTAAGTTGTGGTTTCTGGATCAATGATGGTCCACAAGGACCTTTCAGAAATAGTGCAGCAAAATTGTTTTTTTTTCCAAGAACATAATACACATTTATGGAGACATAAATGAAGAAAGTAGTGATATGGAAGATGAATGTTTGTGTGTGTATCTGCACATGTGTTCATCTGAGTGAAAATAGACTAGACAAACCAAATTATTCCTTCCATCCCTATCACACCATGCAAGTGTTGCAATGAGGAAACTCAAGAACTCTGCATGCCACCAGCAATATCGATGCTGCAGAATTCATGCAGCTTATCTGAGACTTCATCAATTCTTTTCACTAGTTCAAAAACTGGTTAAGAGAACTGATTCTCTTGAATGGTGGCAGATGTGAGAGGATGTGCTCATTCTGTGCTCATTCTTTCTTTTTCCTTTTAGAAAGTTAGAACCAAAGATAATCCCACATTCCCAAATGACTTCTTTTGGGGCCAGGTTTGAAACATTTTGACAAGCATTAAGACAAATGATTTCTTATCATTTATAGTTCACAAATAATTGATAAACTTTACCCATAAAGGTAGTTTTTCCAACTTTAAGAAGAGAGCCTGCGTGTCTCTCATTTTTATTAAGAAGTATTAGTTTCATTTTTCTGTTTGGATCATAAGTTTGGAGAAAGAAATTTTAAACCTGTATCTGTTTATGAGACTCTATTAAGCCCATAAGACATTAAAACCTGTTCTAGCTCTCTTCTTTTCTTCACTCTACACTCTACCCTCTAACTCAAATTACTAATATATATTTTCTTGGACTTTCTCTTCACTCTGCTACTTATGACTTGAGTATATTTATCTATGTATTAAAATTATATGGAGAAAATTTATGGAAATTCTTAAGGGGAAAGGCCACACTTCAGTGACTATTTTGACTTAATTAATATATCCTTTTATACTTTTATTTATAATTTCTATCCATCCTATGTATATTACAGTTTTGGGGCAATAGAATAACGTGCAGAATGATATTGAGAGTTTTGTGTATGTTTAAAAAAATTAAATTTCTTTAGTCTCTTAACTGCAATTATTAAAGAGAGATAAGAATGATTAGGAGACTTCAAGTACTAAATCATGTTTATATGCATTAAAAACTACAATTGAAAATTGCTGCTATCTGATTGTATCTGTTCCAATATGTTTCTGATGAATTCTGTAAAAATCATTGTCCAAATGTTTCTATTTAGTGCCCTAGTGGTCTTCTCAGTGGATCAAAAGCCGTTCAGCTAAGCCATCTTTTGTACCTTCTTCGTAGAAACTGGAGACAGATCTCTGATAAGTAGGCTCAGAGGAAATGTATAGTACAACAGGCCTGCTACTGTTGTGAAATATCTTCTATTGATAAATATAAAAAAAAAATTTTCCAGGTTCTATCAATCCATTCCATTTCATGAGAAGTAAATTCATTTGGAATAAAGATTTTTTTTTGAAGATTTTTACCAGACCCAATGCTTTACATGTCTGTGGGACTAGCAGTATTCATCCTGCACTAAATAGCTTTCTAATTAAAAATATGTAAAATGACATAGAAATAAAATAATTAGTATTAAAGAGGCAATCAGTGGAGTCACCCAAGAAGAGATTGAAGAAGGCGAATGTTACGTGAAATCCTAAATCTTAATTTTGTGAAAAGATTTTTTTCTAAATAGGTTTTAATTTTCGTAATTGGAATACTTCACAATAATTGTGAAGAGTTTAAAGGATAATCACAGAGGATGTACTTCTTATGTATGTTATGTAATTGTATTAGTAGAATAAACATAAAATGTCTGTTTTAAAATATGCAAAATCGAGTATGTGACAAGTTTACCATCAGAAACTGAAGCTAATACAGGTCACAGCAAGCATCATCTCTTTCTCAAACCAGGGAGAAGAGTGGGAAGAAGAAAACTTCATGCTTCTGAGGCATCTTTTAGAGCAGTTCAACCAAGTCAAAATATGTCACATGCAATGCTGTCTAGATCAATAAGACTTACAATACAGTGACTTGCTGAAGTTACTTTGGATAAATTATTCACCAAGAACTTCAGACATTTTATAGTATTTTAAGACAATGATTTAGCAAATCTCAAAGGCAGGGCAATTCAGACTATTGATCCTAAGCTTGGATATTCCACTAATTATACCCAAAAGTCACAGGTCGATGAAGTTTTCAAAGTAGCCTGAAAAGTTTGGAGAACTAATTCATGTGATATATAATATTCCCACCTTAGGTCAAATTTGAAATACTGTAGAAATACTTTTTACAGCAACAGCAGTATTTTTTCCTCCTACCAAAAGTGGAAAGTATAAAGCCTGAAGAGAAAAAATATGTATATTAGGAGAATTAAACAAATTTCCTGGAACTTCAGTCCTCTCTCATGTGTTCAGAAATTTATTATATTATCGTATAGCCCTCCAGATATCATTTAACTTGAAATAATTCTGCTGTAATTTCAACTTTTTTACTCCTTTAAAACTTTCTACTTTGAGAGTATATCTGTTTCTGAGCTTCAAATGTCAAGCATGTATATCTGCATTTAGAAAAAAGCTACATAGACTGGGTATTGTAATTTTGCTTTTCTATTTCAAATTCAGAAATGCATACAGTTTAGGCACAGTTAGGGGCAGAACCATGGAGCAGAGAGCATTTAGAAAATGATGCAAATAAACCCAAAGCTACTTGACAAGCTTTCTTTTTACACCTCAGAGCAAATATCTTAATTTATTTTTATTATTATTTTCAGGAGTCTGTATGTTTTAAAAATATATTTGTAGCTGTCAAAGGTATAATCTTTTACAATATTCTATATCCTTTTGCTGGAGGGAGTTTTTAATAAGTACTACTTTGAAATTGAGCTTGAACAATGACAAATAGTACAGCTAATTTTTTTTTCTCTAATCCAAGAACTCGTCTGTTCTGCCATTGTCCGCTGTTGCCTGATACACGTATAGCTGAAATGTGTGAAAAATAAGTGGAGAATGAAATAATTTGTATATCAAATATCGTTTTTTGTTAAAGAAAGATAGAAGGAAAAAGGAGGAGAATAAACATGTTTTCTGATTCTGGTTTTTTATTTGTTTTGTGGTGTGGTTTTTTTTGTTTCTATATTGTGTTTGGTTTTCTTGGGTTTTTGTTGTTTATTCATTTCTGTTATATCTTGTTTTGTTCCTATATGCACCAATTACTGACAAATTTAGATGCTGGTGGCCTGAAACCCTAAGGATCTTGTGATGTGTGTTCCTGTTTGTCTCTAATCCTATATTCAACATTGTGCTGAGGTCTGTTAAACATTGATAAGCTGTTTTTGCACTGTCGGTCCTCTGAGACCCTTGTGCCTAAATGCTGTAAAGGCTGGGATTAGGTTTATGCATTGTTAAGGTGCTTTAGATACATCTTAGAGCTCAGTCTGTTCTTTCTAGGGGAGAAAGTCAGCCCGAGTCTTTATTAATCATTGTAATGATTAGCTGGCTAGACTCCTAAAAATTTAAGTAATTCAGTGCAATTTTCTGATTCTCATTCTTCATTACATCGAATGACTTCTGCCAGCCTTAATATGGGAAATACGGGAAAATTTTAAAAGTTTACAGATTTTTTTTCCTCAATTTTAAAGTAGCAGACTATTTAAAGAGACTATTTTTTTAGAAACTCATATAATACATGGGTTCTGAATCATTGTTTCTCTTTTTCCTTTATTATTTACCAGAGGAAGAACCTTCTTTTTTAGCTAAATGTTTCTTCATTGCAATGGCAGGTGGGTTGCGATTAGATGATCTTTAAGGTTTCTTCCAACACAAATCATTTTGTGGTTCTCTCATAGAATCATAGAAAGGTTTCAGTTGGAAGGGACCTTGAGGTTCACATAGTTCCAACCCCCCTGCATGGTCAGGGACACCTCCCACCAGACCAGGTTGCTCAAGGCCCCATCCAACCTGGCCTTGAACACTGCCAGGGAGGGGGCAGCCACAGCTCCTCTGGGCAACCTGTGGCAGTGTCTCACCACCCCTCACAATGAAGAATTTCTTCCTAATGTCTAACCTAAATCTACCTTATTCCAGTTTTAAGCAACTACTTCCTGTCTTATCACTACATGCTCTTCTAAAATGTCCCTCTAGCTTTCCTGTAGGCCCCTTCAGGTATGGAAAGGCCCCTATAAAGTCTACACAGAGCCTTCTCTTCTCCAGGCTGAACAACCTCAACTCGCACAGCCTCTCCTTGTGGGAGAGTTTTTCCAACCCTCTGATCATCTTCATGGCCCTCCTCTGGGCTCGATCCAACAGCTCCATGTCTTTCTTGTGTTAGGAGCTCCAGAACTGGACTGCAAGTCCAGGTCTGCAGGTGAGGCCTCAGAAGAGCAGAGTAAAGGGGGAAAATCATCTCCCTCAATCTGCTTACCACTCTTCTTTTGATGCAGCCCAGGGTATGGTTTGTTTTCTGGGCTGAAAGCACACATTGCTGGCTCATGGGCAGGACCTTCTTGCACTTGGTGTTACTGAACTTCATGAGGTTCTGTAATGCTATGATTTGCTTAGTGAGGTTAAAGAGAGCAAAAGCCTGATCAACATGGAACACATAGCTTTCATTTCACACCTTTAAAATAGATTCTACTTATGAAATTAGAAATTTTATTCCATACTGGTTTACTTAAAGTGTATAAAGGAGTGAAGAACTTGTTTAAACTACCTAGAGAAAAAGAAGAGTCTTATCCAATAAAAATAATAAATTTTAAGTTTCTTGAATTTAGGCATGGTAAGGTACCCGTTAAAGTTTGGAACAAGATAATGACTACTTTCAATATCAACTGAAATTTTTTGCTTTGTCTTGGAAGCTTGAATTATAGAAAGACTATAAAGTATTGAATTTAGAACGTTTTTTCTTGTAATAAAACAAAATACATAAAAACCTTTTCCAGAATTCTTCATTTGTTTTGAAGAATTTTACAAAATAATTTCCTTATTTACTAATTATTCAAGAAACTGTGACAATCTTGACATTCAAAACCTGAAAAGATATTGAAGTAGATTAGCTTAATACTTTGTTCTAAGTTATGTCAGTAAAGTGATGATGGTCATATTTTTAGATTCACTCTTTTTTTTTTTTTTTTTTTTTTTTTTTTTTGCCTTTTTTGAAATTTTTTTCATTGGGATTCTGTAAACTCCCAAAAAGAATCATTTGACTGGCTCCTGTCACTATGTGGAGGACCAGTGTTTTCTTACTGTGACTGCTAAATAGGCCAGGCTACTGGCACAAAACAAAACACAGTTTATCATCTGGCTGTTGCACAAGCATATGGACTGAACACAGAGAATGAAGGGAGATAAACGTAAGGCAGCTACTAAAACAAGAATGTAATTGTGCTCTTTTTTACCCACCCCACCCTTCCTCTTTCTTTCTGGCCCTTTCTACTACTGTTACTTCATCCTGTAACATAATTGCCTTGTTTTCCATCAGGACAATATATACAAGCTTAAAAGCTACCCTCATCATTATTAGAATTCCTGTAGGAACACTCTCAAAATGCTTTGCCAATTGCATTTACTGTTGCAATCATTGACTGATTTGACCTGTGCTGAACTGTAGGTATTTTTATGTTGCTTCTCCAGAAGTAGGAACTTCTGGATGTGCAAGGTTTTTTTTTTTCCCAATTCAAATTCACAGAAAGAATGGCAGAATGTATTTCTGTTTCTTCTGCTTAGAGTATTTTAGTATCCATCTCCAAAACCAGCAGCTGTTGTTTATCTTTGTATGTGTCTTTTAAAGCTAGACTTCTAAATACTCAAGAAGCTTGTCCAATGTGTCTTGACTCAGTTTTAGATGTGCTGGTGTGTAGATGACTTCAGGATCTCTAAAATGAGCTTAATCCAGGGAGATTGCTCTCTATCTCAGGATCACAGTTGTTCAAAGCAATCTCCCTAACAAGACAGATATATTTGTTGACATCTCTAAGTGGCTTACTACCAAGTGGTGTGTTAGACTGATTATCCTCTGTTGTTTAAAGGAATGACATCAGCTCTCTTCAGACCATAAGATTTCCTAAAAAATATATATATATATTTGTATTCTTAACTCTTTTCTCTTTGGTTTTGTTTCTTTTTTGGGGGGGTAGGGGGTGGGGGAGAGGTGGAGGGGTATTAGTCTCACCCTCTCAGGATCAGAAAAATATGTAATTTTTGCCAGAGGGCACTCAACTTCCTATTCTCTGCTCTATTTTCTAAGCCAGAGAATATAGCATGGTAATTTTTTGAGCTTTAGATTGTCTAAGAAACACATATGGGAATCTTGTGTGTGTGTGTGAGATTACAGTAGTATTATTTTTTTTTTATATCCTCTGACTTTATTCTACTGTGAATTTATTAAGGTCAGTGTTTCAAAGCATCAGAAGCAGATAACAGACAGCACCTTGGCTTTTAAATTATTTGCTTGAAATGATACAGGAAGATTTGGCATCCTGAAAAAAAACAAATGGAATGAGATTTTCCACAGATCACTTTTTTTGGTTTCTTTTTTATATTCTTCAAAATCTTCGACTGAGGGACTTGATGAAATATGAATTTTTCTTGAGATTGTCATCTGACAGGTTGCAAAATATTTAGGTTACACCTGTATGGAAGCTTCTCTAAAGCCCAGAGGAAACAGATAAAACCATTTCTGTGTGTGTAATGAACTGCCCTGTCATTGGCTGCTCAGTGTCTCTGAAGTCCAGTGCTGTGGATCAATTCAGTGAGGTATTACCATAGAAATGGTATTTCCATTGTAACATGGCAATGTTCTTTTTAGCTTCCCTCTTCCTTCCCTTTCACGGAGACCTTCCTTCAGATACTTTTTTTTTTTTTTTTTTAAAGTATCTGTCAGTCTGTATTCCTGTCTGTATATCTAATGCTTGGATGCACACCAAGCCTCTTACTCCTCCTTCGACTCATGCTGAAGATCAAAGGACAGATTTTCACTGTAACTGCAGAAAAATCGGGCATTTAACCTGAAGTCACATCTCCTTCCCTTTGTTAATTGTTTCAAGAGTTCAGAAGGCAGACAAGGGTGGCTGTTAACACAAGTGACTCTGCATGCCAATGCAACTGTCTCAGTGCCTTGAATATTGGAGGCGCAGTGGGACGTAAAAGCCGTAGCTCTGGAATCAGCTATGTCAGTGTGACAGGTACTCTTTGTTTTTATTATTTCCATCAAATTTCATGTCAACTGAGGTGCACTGCTGACTAAGGCTTTAGCTCCACAAACAACTGAGTTGTTGGAAGGGATTACTGCCACTAAGAGTGAAGTCTTACTGCTCTTCCCATCTTCCTGTATCGTCGCAAAAATGCTGCTTCGTTTCTCTCTTTGATGCTACCATTAAAATAAATTTCCACCCATAAAGACAGGAGGTAAATATAACTTGGGTTTGAAAAAAGCAGCCAGGCAAAGACCAGAAAACTGGTCTATGCTCATTTTAGTCGTGACAGTAGGAAATTGAAGGGAGGGGGCAGGATCCTGCCCCTTTTCCTGAGACAATACTACTCTTATCAACATTGAGAATACAGAAAGGGCTTTCTAATTCTCATTACTTTAAACAAAACTAGAAGTATGTATTTATTTTCACTATGAGTACAGAAAAATATTAAACCTATATATTTATTATAGTAAACACAGGAGAAGCATAAGGAGAGTATGTGCAACTTCACAAACTGGTAGAGCATCACTGAAGCTTAACCTCTATCTCTCCACATTTACTCTCTCAATTCTGTAGAAAGACTTCCAGCAAATCAGGGCCCACACTTCCATTTTGAAAGTACATGTAAAAGAAGTGTTTATTTTAGAAAGCTAATAAAGCTCAAATTATATCTATGAACCTTTGAATTATAAAGTACATCTGTGGGCAACTTTCTGCTCACTGACTGAAATAAATTATTGTTTTGCATAAAGGCAATATACTTGGCATATTATCAACCACATTTTTCAAAATGCTTGGCCTTAAATTATTTTGGTGGTGATTCATGAAGTTTAATATCTTGTCTATATTTGAAGAAAGAAAAATGAGGATCTAAATTGTTCATATTAAATTGGTTTTATTGTAATGCATTGCAATAGGCATTCGTATGTTGCTGACATTATAATTTGATTTATGAGAAAATGCAGATACAGGCTGCACATTGGAATGTTGCTTTTTTATCTAGATGTGTGAGTGGATGAACTTTTCAGGTGAAATTTGAAGAGTTCAGGTTTATGGCAAACATAGCATATCTTAAAAGAAAGTTATAGAAATTGTGGTTTTTCTTCCTAGTATCTAGCAGAAAAATATGTTCAATTCATGTTTCCTATATGTGTGTGTATATAAATATATTTTTATATTTCTTTCAATTTATGTTCAGTAGGAAAAGTCTTAAATTTTTAACATATTGTTAAAGAAACAAGTATGACTTGAAATTACTCTTATATGAATTAGGTGTGCTTCCACAGCTATTTGTTTACCTTTACACAGAAAAGAAAAAATATTTTTATAGAACACCAAATATTTTTTTGTATTATTTCTGTCACAGAAATGCAAGAACATGTTCATGTTTTTACTGGGAAGCTCTTTTGAGTTATTTGTGGTACTGTCTTTTTGATCATTTCAGGTTACAATGGCTAATATGCAAGTCATGTATGTACTGGTAATTTTATGAGATATGATTTGCAAAGTGTCTTTGTTTCAGATATGGAATGCTTTAAATTAATAAGAGCTCTATCTAAGTCTAAATGTTTGGATCTGCATTTTCTTTATTTTTAAAAAGTTTCAGAATTGGGGATTCTTTTAAAGTGATCTTTTTGTATCATAACACATCTTAAACTTTGGGAATAATTTACAACTACTAAGATAAATTTACGCTTCTTTCTTCTATTCATGTTGAATACTTCATATATAGGATGTAATTTTGCTGAATGAGAGAGATTATTTATCATACATATTGAAAAGTATCACTCTGTAAGGGTGATAGAATCAGTTCCTATTGGTTTTTTGCCCTACCAAGCAATACCTTTTGTTACATATGAAATATCCGAGGTTCCAGAATGCTATTATTTCTTGAAAGCAAAAATAATACAATTTCTATCCCTATTCAGAATCAGATCTTTCCCTCAGATGCACACACCCAACAACAAGGATTGACATCAGTAGCAGCTGTGCATGTGTAACTACGGGCGAAGCTTGGCCTTTAATCAGAATCATTTTCTGGTACAAAAATTGCCAGTTATGATCACTCAGTTTATACTCTAGATGAGCCAATCAGTTATCTTTCTATCCATTGGTTTAGAATAAATCGTAAACCTTCAGTAATTATTTGATGTGCATTATTTGGCTGCCTTGTCAAGTCAATTAATATGTATTTATAATAATCTACAAAAATCAGTCTTATGTTCTAGGCAAGTCTTGCTATTCTGAGTTTATATTAAACAATCTAAAAAATGAAGTCTGAAGCCCAAAAATACAGTATTAACCTTACTAATAACAGGTTTCAGGCTTTATAATAGCTCTGGAAAGCTTTAGAACTTTTTAGGCTTTGTCAGGACTTCTCTTGGCCTGCCCAGAGCCATGTTTCACATTTTTTAGCTATAAAAGCAATATTCTAATGACCAGATGTCTCTTTCCTAATTTGTTTTACTTTTGCTGAGCTTTGTGTAACTGTGTAGTATAACCCTAATTTTAGATAGATAGTACTACCAAGTAATTATTCTGTTTAGAATGAGCTATTTATGACCCTAGCACAATGATGTAGTGTAATGGAATAAAATAACAGTAGTGGAGCAGAGGCCTTAGAAGTGGGAAAACAGCATGCAGTGTAGAGAGAGTGCAGGGGTGGGATGAGGTGGCATGTGGTGATGCTAGAATTCCCAGGGCTATAAACAACTCATCAGTGGTCAATTACCTATTGATAAAGAAATTCAGCCTTCAGAGCTGGGTAAAAGTGGTTTTTAGAAGCAGAAAGGAGAACAATTAACAAGTATTCAATGTATGAAAGATGTCTGCCATATTGTCAATACAAATATAGAAGGGCCTTTCCAGACATTAAAAAAACAAAACAAAACAAAACCAAAAACAAACAAACCCCCCCAAACCAAACCAAACCAAACCAAACCAAAAAAGACCCCCACAAAACCCAAAACCACTCAAACCCAAAAAACAAACCAGGTGCAAATAACTGTTAGAGACATGTGCAATTGACCCTAAAATGAGGAGCAGGAAGCTATCACATGACAGTTCCTCAGGTAAAGACACGGGGTACTGATGGCATCTGTATCTTCAACACGTTTCAACCATTATGAATTAAGAAACTTTACTAACCATCACTAGAATCTCTCCTGATAGATAAAAATATCCAGGCCAATGAAGGTAACTCTATTCCATATTTTTGTATATCTTTCAGATCATAGGGGCTGATATAAAACCTTACTTTAATTGGTAGAGATGGTATGACCAAGTCCAAGCCAGTGAAGATAAATAAGTAGAAGTGGAAATGGAAAACACTAAATATTATCATAATCTATTTCCTATTTATTTTTCTGTCCATCCTCTTAGTTTGTATTGTATTGTATTGTATTGTATTGTATTGTATTGTATTGTATCCCCTTAGTTGTACTGCATTGAAAGAAAACAACACATTGAATGTCAAGAGCTGAACAAGAACTGAAATTCATTTCTAGGATGAGAAAAGTGACATGAAATTGAATTGACCTTTTACCATCAACATTATCCATAAGGACCATTTGTTGATTAAACCATATATTGTATTCTAGGCATGACAGATCACATCAATCACACATGAATCTAAAGTAAAAGCATATTCCAAAAAATAATGATTGTGAAGTTGCCACATATACCATCTGAGTGCTAAATTTAAAAATTTTGCAGTACTTCAGCAGCTGCATGAGCCTATGAATAATTCATTAATTGTATGAGACAGTAGATTAGAATTAACCAACTAGTTGCATATTTTAGCTAATGTTTAGAATGGAAGAAATATAGCTAGCTAATTCACCAGATGCTACCTAAAAAAAAGCAATTATTTTATGCAGCTTTTTTGAGGATCTATTTAATCCTTAATATCCACTTTTGGAAAACAAATAGGAATTGAGCTAAAATTCAGATTTACAAGAAGAAATTAAAAAACTGAAAAAAGGTAAAAGGGCTTCTGCTAGGAAATGCACAAGTGGCTTGTAACACAGCTCCCTTATTCTTGGGCTTCTTAAAAGGCATCAGATTTTATGAACTTGCCTTGCATGATTTTAGTGTCCTATTTTCAGACTGTAGGAATAATTACATGTTTTCTATATGAATTTGGAATGTTTTGTCTTTCTTCTAAATAACAAGCATGAAATTCCATATTCCCCATTTTTTAATTGCCAGAGATAGATTGCTACTGATCTTGCATGCTTTTTGTGGTTGGTAAACAGTATAAAAAATCTGATAGAAGCAAAATGAAAGTTTGCTTTGCAGACATTCTTGTTCTCATACAAACCACTAACAAATAAGCAGCTCACTTTATATTTACAAGTTCAAAAGTAATGTATGTTTAAAGCCAGGAAAAAGTTGTCTTGTCTCACATGAGGTGTGTCTGGAATCACAGTATTTTACACACTGATCTTGGAGCCTAACTGAATGAAACTGAATGAAATACAGATACTTGGACCAAAGTATATTTTCTAGCAAGAATATTGATTTGAAACTAGGAAAGACTCAGGAGCCAAGACAGAGGGATGACTGCAGTCCACTTTGGACTGCAGTCTTTTGATCATTGTCTTAATTTTACTGGTTAAATAGCAGTGTGTAGCAAAAGCCACACTGTCTGGAGAAGTGATACCCCAGATAAAGATTTCCCAGGAATGTGCTGGCTTAGGAAGCAGTCAGGGTCTGTGTCATCCTCTTCATAATGGGCAATGGGTCTCTTGGATCCTTTATTGTATGTTATGCTGACCTCAAATCTCAGGGTGTTTCCCTAGATCTGTGGACATATGTTATTGTAACTGGACTTTTTTTGATAGTTTTTAGGATGGTGTTCCCTTTAGACTGAGAGAACAGGTACCATACCATATTATGCAAATTTGTGACTGAAACTGTAACATTATTACTGAAGGCAAAATAGAAATTAATAACAACATAACCGAAGATGGAAAGGAGAAGCCCCATCACTGGGCAGAAATATGAAGCCTCATTCCTAAGGGGTTCTTTGCCTGCTTTCTTTCATGGTCATTCTTTCACACATAAAGCAGGATGGGAAGGTCTTTGTGATATTGTGTGTAACTTGTGTGGGACTTAATGGGCTTCAGCCTTTCTTTTTTTTTTTTTTTCTTTTCATCAACACAGGCGTTTATTTGGTCTTAGGAAAATGTAACTTTAAAATAATTATTCTTTTTGAATGATTTACAGAAACCATAGTCCAGCCTTTACTTTTGTATTTTTCAGCTATCTGCAGGTAGGAGACAGGCACTCATCCCACCTGATATGAGGGTGTCCGCTCATGTCAAGTAGACTTCAGGAAATTTTTAAATTAATCTTATGAAACAAGAATGACTTTTCTTGAGTTAATATTACTGTCCATAATAGTAATAACAAAGCATATTTTTGTGGGTTTTTTGGGAGAGAGGGACAGAGAGGAAGGAAGGAGGAAGCCCAAGGAAGGTCCCTGTGTGTTATCCAGCATTATTAATTTTTAAAAGGTTTTTTTAAAGTCCCCATTTATGTGAAGGAAAACTGCTTCTCAATTAGATTAAGCATCACAGGCAATGCAGTAGCTAGTGTCTTACTTTAACGAGTGCTTTGGGATATCTTATGTCTGTAAGACTGCAAAACCAAATCCTGGGATTTTTTATTTTTCATCATGGGACTACAACTCTTTAGGTTTTGGACTTAGTCTACATGGTTCTCATTTCAAGTCTAAACATCAGAATGAATTTCTGGGGTGCTCATTCTTCTTTTTGTATTCATTGTCTTTCTGTACTTCCATAATTCCCCAAGAAGCCATGAAGGGAGGAAGGAACAGAGGGAGGAGGACAGTGTGGGAAGAGGGAGGAAGCAACAAAGGAGGAGAGACATAGACAATGTTAAGAGTGTATTAGAAACAAGATAGTAATAAAACAAAATGGTATTACTTCTGTTTACAGTAATATATAAATCCTTTGGTATAAAATAATTAAGATGGAGCAATGTCCTAATAAAGAGAACTATTTTGAAGAGATTAAGGTACTCTAGGATTGCTTTTCACAGAATTGCAACTGCTTATACATAATATACCAGGGTTTTGCAACTGCCAGTGCTTTAAAGATACCTAAATGAGGGAGCTCCTAGTCCAGGCAAAACACTCAGAAGGACTAGGTAAAGCTGAAGAGGCAAAATGAAGGAGCAGTGCAGTAGGTATTTAATTAAAAGCAGTAGGTGGAAGGTGATGATTGGTCTAATTAAATGGCAAAACCATTGGTCTGGTGCAAAAGGTAATTCATAGAAGTTAACAGGAACAACTTCCTGTGTAACCATAAACACTCTACTTCGTTGGCCGTTTATTTTACTTCAACATTCCTTCAGCTTTTTTTTTTTTTTTTACTTCACTATTTTGTTTTACTTCAACTTTATTTTACTTAAGATTTTTCACTTCAGTTTTACTTCAGTACGTATCACTCTGTTGAAATGACTGAGTCAGTCATAATTCAACCCAGTTTTTTAAAAATGCATTACTGTTCCTGACTTCATGTTTTGGCATGATTTGTTTTTACAGTGTTATTGGGCATGTCTAAAGAGAAGTTATTTGTTCCATCACCTAAGCCTGTTTTTATAGCACTTAAAAAAATCTCACAGTGTGCTATCTTTCTCAGGATCTCAAATAATTAGGAAAATTGGTCAAATAGCACATCCCTGATTCCACCAGCCTATATGGCAATTAAGAAAATTGTGCTCAAGTAAGGTAATTTCATAGTGACAAAAGGATCATATTACTATATATAATTATGCAGTAATTATAATAATGTTGAGAACTTTGAAGATGCCATCTACCTCAAGATTTCAAAAGTTCTTCCGAAGAATTAGGTTTATATTCAGTCTGTGGTACATCTGATGCTACCCTTATTTTACAGATAATGAAAATTAATTAGAGTACGTTAATATATGTTCAAAAGCCTATGAAGAAAGCCACTGAAAGAAGCTGATAAAAGAACTGGACTGAAAATTTTGACTTCTATTTTTATTCACTGATTCTGATGCATTCTGATGCATGCAACTTGGTCTGTATGTCTCAGGCATGTGTCCTTGGAGATCTCCTCTAGGACATAGAGGCAAGTTTTATTTGGCTTTAGCCCACCTTACAGGTGCTTCAAAAAGCAGAATCCAAATTTACACATCATAATTCAAAGCTGAGCAAAATGGCAAAATCATGACCTATAGGCTTGTCTAAGAGGGGCAGCAGCTCTTAGAACCATTCTGTCCATGATGCACAGATATCCAGATATAAGGACTTTGAGTTATGTAATCAGAAATCAATGAAATCAGTAGTGCTGAGTGAAAAACTTCACTCTTGATAGATGAAAAGTGAGTAGAAACAAATAATTTACCCATTTGCGTTAGAATTGAAAGATGATGAATTATGTTTTCAAGTTTTAATTTAGCCTGTCTCCAGAGCAGAGGTGCTTCAGCCCTCTGATCATCTTCATGGCTCATGTCCTGAAATATTCCAAAAGCTCCACATCCTTCTTTTGCTGGGGCTCCACAACTGGACACAGCACTGCAGATGGGGTCACTATTAATCTCAGTATCATTAGCATCAACATCTATGTAGCCCCAAAGTCTTATGATGTCTCTCAGATACTGTCTTTCAGTGTAAATGGTTTCATTCCTACCTGTAATAACATTTCAATTACCTCTTAATAAAAAGATATTTCAAAGGTATATTTGCCATGTTAAATAGTAATTTGGGAAAATGAAGAATCTGTGAATCAAACACAGAAATTTCTCCCCATCATCGTCTTTTTGAATAGATGCCAGGAAAAGAATCTTCATCAGGCTGAAATTTAATCAGTGTTTTAGTCATCAAAAAATACACTTCAAGGATGACATACTGAACAATCAGTATGGAGGGAAATAAACAATAAATCAATACTCCACATAGCCCATGCTTCAAATGTTTTGTAGTTATTAAATCTTTTGCTTTACAAAGCTATTGAAGAATAGATTTGTGAGAATAAAATGATTAGAAAGAAAAGAGCACATTAAATAAAGGGTGGGAAGATGATATTATTTTAGATCAGAAAGAAAAAAGATAAAATGGAAAAGTAAATATTTTTTCCCCACAATAATAACAGAAAAAACAGTAATTGAAAGAAGAAATAGTCTTTAAAGGATTTTTTCCCACAGCATGTGCAATCCATGGCTACTGTTTCTTCTTAGGTATTTAGAAAAATCATTGATGTAGAATGCAAGACTCTTTGATGTTAAAAGATTGTACTGTTACTTTGGAAATGTGTAAAGCAAGTTGTAGGGCACAAGTCAAACTTACTCTGATTATGCAGGTTTAAGAGGAAACTTTTCTCACAGCTACTCTATGACTCAGGCAACCTTCCGCTGAAGTGACTTGATGCGAGACAGGATGTTTACCAGGATAAGATAAAACAATTATTATTTCTATTATATTATTTTTCCATTGAAAATCTCAAGAAATGACATTTATACACAACATATTTGAACTCATGGAGACATCAGAATTGTGTCTTACACACAATACTTAATTAATTATTTTGAAAAAATCAGTCACCCCACTAATGTGGGAGAAATGAAACATCAGTTCTTCGCTTCATGGGATTGTGAACTAACATTGCCTATAAATGAAACATTCATTACTAGAATATTCTTCAATATCCTTTACAGATAGTGTGGTAGGTGGGAATACAAGTTAATCTTCAGCAAAGACAAACAAAGGGCATTGGTCAAGTGCAGAACTTGCCTCATCAGGCAGCATATTTATGACAACTAAGTCTTTGTTTTCCCCATAGGTCACACAGTTTTTTACATCAAAACATATTTTCTCACTATTATCCACTACTGGCTGCAGGGCAGAAGCAGATGAGAGTTTTGATCATCAGGAGAGTAAAATATCTTCTGAACACATAGATAAGCATTTTTGCTTGAGAGGCTGGAAATTCATGTTGCTTGTATATGAAGTTCACTGACTGTTATAAAAGATTTCATTCACACTTTAAGGAGGTATTGCAAACTGTGAACGCAGTAGTTTCCTGAGTTCTATCACTTTGGGTTGGTGTGCCTCACTCCAAGGTTTACTGCTGAAGGCAATACAATCACAGGTATGTTCTCTTATTTATGTAGTCTGTCTTGTTTAGATGACTGTTATCTCAGTATTATTACATATGTATTTCCAGAGAGGAAATTGATAGGAAGGCCCTTTGAGAGAGACAGGAAGTAAAGAATTATGCCCCTTTATCCTCCTAAGTTTCCCTTCTCTCACCTCTCTGGAATTTATCTCTACATATAGCTAGACAGCTCTAAATAATTCTAGATAACTCTAGATGCATCCTCCAGTGGTCCCTCGCACTGAAAATATTTGTCTGAATTATTTTACCAGTTGCTGCTCCTCAGAGAGTTTCAGAGAGGTCATAAGCTCTGGAAATGCAAATGGATTCCTTTTCAGCTATTCTAAAAATCTGAATGAAAAGAAATATGTTCAGGAAAACAAAGCTGAAAGAAAAAAATTTGTTACTCTGAGATTGACTTAGCAAATAAGGTTTATTAAAGTTTCATTTATCTGTAAGAAACTTGCCAGAACTCTAACATCAGAATTCTGCCAAAGCACCCATGTGGAGGTGGGATGAGAAACAATATGTTGTATTGATCCACTGTCAAGTATTGCATGCTTTCTCCTACGTATCTGTAGGATCTGAGAAATAAAAAATATCCTGGCTTTGCTGTGCTTTTTTACCATATGGAGTCAAAGCAAAGGATTTGGGTAATGTTTTCAATCATGCATCAATTCAGGACGTAGTTATTGCCATGCTGAACTAACCCTTTGTCCATAGGGTAGATACTTTTTCAAGGTACTCACAGTTAAGTATGGTGCAGAAAAGAACTGCTCAGACTTTTTTTACTTTCATCATTTCAAACCTGAGTCCCTTAGTTCAAGTCTCTTGTTTCTTTCCAGCTGAACTGGAAAAACATGCCAGTTTTGTGATGTGAACAAACAAGGACAAGGAAAACTTGCCTAACATAATTGTACTTGACACTTAAATTATAGTCATGTTTGGACTCGAGAAATAAACAATGCGGCAGAAATCGAATGGGCCATTTTTCCTTTAATGCCATTGTATTTTCTGTTGTCCTTTTCTGTATACCAAAAATAGAAAGATTTTGTTCTTTACCTGCTGAACAAATAAAAAAAACCTAAAAGTTTAGTTCAAAGTTTTCTCTAGACTTACTTGAAACTTTCTATTACCTGGTTAGCTTAGAAAATAGTAAATTTTAACCCATTAGCCCTAATGTTGTGGTAGGTTATCAGTGAACCTGCTCCCTTTAATTTTTTATGTTAGATGGAGTCCTCATCCAATTTTTGCTTGATATAAATAGGCTTCAACACAAAGCAAATTAATACATTTTACCTATTAATTTTAAGTAAATGGAATTTTTCATTAAATCCAGTGAAAAAGTGGATTCAGGTCTTATGTACCTCTAACATTTTGGCTACTTTTCAAAAGAAATATGATTTTCCAAAATTATAACGATCTTTGATCTTTTAAAATGTGTTATACATAGTCATGAATCTAACCTGGCATAGAATGCAGACGTTCATGTGTGAGGTGAAAAACACATTTTCAGAAGTATCGGATACGGCAAATAGTTACACTTTCTAGAGATATTATTCACCTTGTCCACCTAGGACAAGGCTGAGACCTTGTCCACCTAGATTAGGCTGAAACTGACACAGAGACAGATCAGGAGAGTTGTTGCCTCTTGTATGACTGAAGAGTACAGTGTTGCTCCAAGAACCATAAAAGACAGAAGCATCCCATTTTATCTGCCTCTCTGTATCTTTGAACAGCATCATCTCTATGGGCTTCTCTAACAAAATCTGACTCTTTCTGATATTGTTCCAAACTCCCCATTTTGTCAGTTTTCCCCACCTGCAAAGTACTGGCAAAAGGCCTTCATTCTGGCTGCCGAGGAAATTAATAAAAGGTTGTAACTTCAGCTTTTCTTGCCAGTATTAGTTATTAAAGTTTGAGGGATTTTAAGGCTATAAAATTTTGATATAATTAGCTAAACCTGCAGCTTTAAGGAATCACAGCCCTAATCTATCAAAATGCCAATGCATACATCAAGCTTCTTAGCATGTGGAAGTGAATTGACATCAGTGGGATTTTTTAGGAAAGAAAACTGTCTAAGTTTAAAGTGAGCTTTTAGAATTTAACTGTATTTGTATAAAGTTACAGAAAGTTAAAATTTGCACAAAACATAGGACAATGAAAACTGAAACTTGTACAAAATATCAAATTTTTTTTAAAATTCTGTTCTGATATTTCATTTCCAGGTATTATCAAGTTAGAATTTATTTTTCAAATAAATAAAAATAAATAAATAAAAAATAAATAAATAAATAAAAATGTTTCTGTTTCAAAGAACGAGAAGTAGGGAAATAAACTGGAAAATGCTGCTCTGATGATATTTCATTTCCTTGCAGTGCCCCATAAAGGAGTTTCGATTTAGTGTCTGATACTTATTTTCGGGCATATTACAGACTTTTCATCAAGGCTAGAGTGATATCACCATGTTGACCAGAGATATGATGAAATTCCTATTTACAAGAAAAATGGCTGTACCTTGTCTACTGGGGAAAAAAAACCCAGTCTGATACATCATTGTCAACCTTTTCTGCCATTGTTTATTCTTCTCTGTTTTCTGTGGAAGTTCTTCAGCTCTCAGAGTCATAGATCATTGGTTATTCTACTGCTTGGAGACACTGGGACAACAGAGAATGTTCAAAATCGTTTCATGCAATGATTGGAGGATATTTACTTAGAAAACACAGAGATTCATGTATTAATGACCTTTTCTTTGGTACTGGAAAAATGTGTGTTAAATACATTATTTACACTGATTCTTATTTCAGAGGTTTTTTGTTTTGTTCAGCTTATAAAAGTACAAGATATTATGTCTTTAGATGTTGAATTTTTGAAAATATTATTTTTAGAATTTTTTCATAACATGCAGACAGGTGATTACAAAGTTTTATTGGTTTGGAAAGCTGTAAAATTAACCACTTTATCTAGAGAAGGAAGAAGCAGTTGTCAGGAAAAGTAGTTAAAGGGAGAGAAGTGATCCACAGGGGCTAGTTAGTTGACCCTCTCCCAACAGGATGGGACTAGGTGACCCGTTTAGACCCTTCTCAGCCATGTGATCTTGTGAAAGAAGAAAAAGACAGAAGACAAAGAAGTTTGTGTAGTAAATAAAAATAATGGAAAAAGGAAAGGTGATAAAGGGGGCACAATGTGTAACAGCGTGTGATTGATTGTACAACTCAAAGAATAAAGATGTCTTGTTTGAGGCTCTTAATCTTTTGTAAGCAGCCTTTTTGAAGAAGACTCTGTAGGGCTGACAAAGCCCATCCTCTGTGTCAGGTGTATAAAACTTTTCCATCATCCTTAGAGCAATTTTTTAGCTACAATGAAATACATTAAAGTTACCAGGTTTTGTTTGGTTGTGTGGTAGGATGGAACAGATATTACAAGATATTTAGCCATCCAAAGGTTGAATAGATCCCTACTATATTAATAAAAAAATCTTTCTTTTCCTAACTCACTTTAAAATCATGTTCAGTTGTGGATGTGCATTCTTGTTCTCAGGGCCTTAAGCTGTGGTTACAAAATCACAGTGTTAGGGGTTGGAAGGGACCTCTGAAGATCACCTTGACCAACCCAGCTACCAGAGCAGGTTCAGCTAGAGAACATTGAACAGGATGCCATCCAGGCATGTTTTGAATGTCTCTAGAGATGGAGATTCTGCCACCTCTCTGTACATCCTGTTCCAGTGCTCTGCTACCCTGAAAGTAATGTTCATCCTCATGTTTAGATGGAACTTCCTATGTTCAAATTGGTGCCCTTTACCTCTTGTTCTGTCACTGGGCACCACTCAAAAAAGACTGGCATCATAATCCTGACACCACCCACCCATGCTTTGACAGCACCAGTAGAGATCTCTTTTATTGCTTTTTTCTGAGGCTACTCTCATATTACCAAACAGGAAATCTGGACACTTAAAACAATTTTCTAAGAATTCTTGAGTTGCAAGACCCTTTGATTTTTCTTCTCTGAGTATTGTGTCAATCAGGAGTCCTGCACTGAACATCCTGTGTTCATAATTTTGAGGTCCTGCATATTTTTAAAGAGAGGTGCAGCTTATTTCAGCACCCTGTAGTCTCTGATCAAGCTTTTATGCTGCAGAATGAGCGGAGCTTCATGCTCACAATTTTGGCTCTCACCCAGCGTAAAAGTCGTTCTGTACAAGTGCCCTGACATATTAAGACTATATAATCCTACAGCATTGTCTGCTCATTCCTGCTATTGACAGTTTGTCTTTTGCTTAAGTCACAAGATGGAGATCTGTCTTATGTTTTCTTTCCTTTCCCTTTTATACCCCAAATATATCCACTCGTTTGATATGCTCGCTAACATTGATAGCAGTTCATTAAAACATTTTTTTTTTGTTTCAAACTTATCAAGAAGGAGAGAACTTCAAAAGCATGAGCCACTGAAGGGAGATGCATGGGCTTCATGGCCATATCTAGTTTTGGCAATGTTACTATGCTGCTACCATGCTTACTCTTCTAGTATGTGATTATCCTAAAAGCCAAATTCACACTGCAGTTAAAGCAATCAAGCTGTTCAAATAAAGTTGCTTCAACAAGACTTGGACTTATTTTCCCTGGTTGTGGATTGCCTTACAGAGAGCACAGATTAGCAATGCCTTTTGGAATGAAACCCTCTTCTGGTGGAATTTTCTCACCTCATTTTCTCTTTATGAATTAGATAAACCTATTACTTTCACTGAAATAGAAGACCTATGTCACATTTTTGAAATCCCTTGGTTCTTGGGCTGCCAGACTGTGCCTGTTAGGGGATGTATCAAGTAGGGGTGATGCAGGTGCCTGTTTGCCTTGTGGGACCACCAAGAGGTTTGCTTTTTGGAAGCACAGAATGTCTCCATGTTCCATGAGATGTTCAGGATACATAAGGAGCATCATATATCTTTTAGCATGGTACAGTGTGCCCTGCATGTCTGACACCTCTGCTAGCCAGGGGTCAGGAGCGACAGCAGAGTGAGACACTGACTTTCCTTCTCCACACTCTCCAGTCTCTTCTTGAAGACAGGAAGCAGTGCAGAGACTTTGGGATGAAGAAACACAGTAGTCTCTATATCCATTGACAATCCACTTTCTGCTGTGTTACTTCTTGTAACTTCTGAATTTGGTTCTCTTTGCCCACAGAACTGTCATGCCCTGTGACTGCAAGGTGAGTGGTCACAGGGGAATTTAATTTTGAAAATCCAGTGTTGATATAAAGGCCCTGGTGCTGCATTATTGTGTGGCCCTTTGACACGAAAGGCTTAAGTTTTCTGGCCCTTTTTTGTGGTTTCACAACTCAGTGAATATAGACTATATTAAACTATATTTTCATACTGAAACATAGGTGCTTTCTCTGCAGTTTTTCTGGTGTCTGCCAAATGAACAGGCTTGTTCTTATTAATGTATATCTACTGGCCATGTAATAACCTGAATAGATTACCATACAACAATTATAATACACAAAACAGACTTTGAGATTACTGAAGTAGCTTTCTGAAATGTTTAGGGCAAGGTGTTGGAGCTATCTGAGGAAACTTTAAGTGTTTGCATTTCTATTTGTAGACTGTTATATTTATGGCTCTAATGGAGAAACGCTTTATATACAGGAGAAATAGTTAATATGCTTAGATGAGTCATGCATTAAATCTAACTTAATTGAATTTTTCTCCTGCTTCCATTTCATGGGAAATCCAACTCTATTGTTAAAATATTCTGATATGGAAGTTATATCTTCCTGATGTCTGCAACACAGTTCACACTTTGTTAGTTCTTTTATCATTGTTACCAGAAAATGGAAAATATTAAGATACAGCAATGTAAACACTTTATATTCACTTTGTTAAAAGAAACAAAATCAGTTGAATTCTGGAAAAGGCATATACAAATATACTTTTACTGAGCTATTTAAGACTCCTCTGTGTTAGACCAGGCTGCAATACCCTTTGCAGAGCTGTATAAGAAACTCATGAAATGGAAATCAATAAAGCTTGGAAGCACATTGAGTGTAATTATGTGAGAACCTTTTTTTTAAGAGAATTTCTGAGGGCAGCAGTTACTGGGACTGTGGCAGTGTATGAGCTACAGTACTCACAGCCTGCAGTAGAGGATCACTGCCATTATGTCCAAAAGAAACAACTTTTAATAATCTGCTCAGGAAGTTCTGATGAATTATATTTAAAGGTTCTCTCAGAATATGAAACATTTTCTGGAACACCATGGTATTTGGAATGCCACTGTTGGTTAGAATTACAGCTGACCAGGCCGAAGAAGAAAAACATTTCTGAGGACATTGCTTCCAGCTGAACCATGTCACTTGGTCCATTCGTGTAAACTGACACATGTGTGTCACATTTGAGAAAGGCTGGAAAGTTTGAACTAATCTGACTGTTAAATACCAGCTGCGAGTATTATGCAGGATTTTATTGTCAGTCAGTCTCATTCAGAGAAAAGATACTTTGTCAAAGTATTAATTGGACAGAAATATTCATCTAACCTATTGAAACTAAAGACTCTTGAGCACTCATTCTGTAGCTCAGGGACATTTGAAATTGTTCGAAAGTGAAGTCTGAATCCTATGTTTGTCACTTACTATTCTCAATATGATTGCATCACACTAATTCCTATATTCCTCAATTTGGTAAACAGTGTGTTATGTATTAGAACACGTCCATATTGCAGGCAATAATATCTTAAGAAGATTTTATGTTATTTGACACTTGTCCCCATCCTTTTGTTAATTATTTGATAGGCTCCATAGTGGCAGCTTATATTTTAAAAGCCTCTCTGTTTTCTAGTCTGTAACTTATGCCCTTGTATACATAGTTTCAGGAGGCACTGTCCAAAAGCATTACACAAAGGATGTATTATTTAATAGACCAAAGGTCAAAATGTTCATGATTCAATATGCCATAGGTCATACATTTCAAAATGACTGCGTATTTCCTAAACGATGCCTCGTTCTAAACTATAATTTAGGAACTGACAACACTTCAGCTACATTGGGAAAATGCAAGAACTTCAGAAATTCTTTGAAGCATGAGTAATAGGGCTTAGACAGTGTATAGTTATTTTTCTGTGTCCTTGGTAGGAAACTGGATTTTCAGATTCTCTATTACTGTTTAGCACTATATTTACATATAACATGCTCCACAAGGAGTTCTGCAACACTTGTGGGCCATATTTTTTGTTTGCATTGCATTTCTTAATGACATTTTGATGGGTCCATAATGGGTCAGAATTTTTTGTTATGCAATATGTCTTTTCATCTTTCAAAGGGATAAATATAGCTGTCTGGCTGCTCTGATGTAATAAATTATAGAAACCAGCAGTCATAATATTGTTGTGAGTTACAGTCCCTTCCCTCTCTTTGCCAATATGTATCATGAGGTGGATTTGGTTGCCGTAGTTGTTTATTACTTTGTTTTCAGTATGGGCTACTAGTCATTTTTACTTGATGATTCAGGGCATAAGAAAAAGATTTTACGTAGATTTTGGACTGGAGTTTTCATACAGTTTATAATGTTTTATTAAATGACTACTAACTCCTAATGGGTGCTCCTAATTTGCTTTTATTTTTTTTTCTTTCCTGGGGGTAGTATTTTTCAAAACTCTGTGTGGACTACAGCAGGCCCCTGAAGATCACAGAAATAAAAAGTTTTGAAGTGATTTTTTCTCCTACGCAAAAGAAAACTATATATTTTTTGAGATGCTCCAAAAGGGTATTCCATCTTTCACTGAGTGTAAATGTCGCCACTAGTAGCCATTTGATATTAATTTTTCACTTGCCTTGGATATCCTGAAGGACTAACAAGAGATAAGTTTTTAAAAAAATATATATATTAAATAATTAATCTCGGCATATTTCCCAAAAATTATACTTAGCAAATTCTTTTCTAAACTTTGCTGGACAATTTTTGGCAAAAATGGTGCCATTACATGGACAGAATTGCAGAATTGCCTTGGTTTGAAAAGACATTCAAGATCATCCATTAACCATCAGCCAGTCCAGCCATTAACCTACCACTGACAAGACCTAAACCAGGCCATATCTCTAAGCACTATACAACTCTTAAATAGATCCAGGGATTGTGACTCTGCCACCATCCTGGCCAGCCTGTTCCATTTCCTAATAACTCTTCCAGTGAAGAAATTCTTCCTAACATTCAATCTAAGCCTCCCCTGGTACAATTTGAGCACACTACCTCTTGTCATATCACTTTTAACTTTATATGAACAGACCAATTCCCACCTCTTTATACCCTCCTTTCAGGTAGTTGTAGAGAGCAATAAGGTCTCCCCTCAGCCTCCTCTTCTCCAGGCTGAACTCCAGCTCCCTTAGCAGTTCCTTGTAAGATTTGTGCTCCAAACTCTTAAACAGATTCATTGTCTTTCTTTGGACACACTCTAGCATCATAATGTCCCTTCTGTAGTGAGATGCCCAGAAATGAACACAGTACAGGGGGACTCTCACCTCCCTGGTCCTACTGGCCACACAGTTCCTGATACAATCCAGGATGGTATTGGCCCTTTTGGCCACCTGGACACACTGCTGGCTCATGTTTAGCTGGGTTTCAACACACCCAGGTCCCTCTCTGCTAGGCAGATCTCCAGCCACTCCTCCCCAGGCCTGTACCACTGCTGGGGATTGTTTGGGCCAAAGTGTAGCACCCTGTATTTGGCCTTAGTGAAACTCATGTAACTGGCCTTGACCCATCGATCAAGACTTAGGTCTGTACAGAAGAAGGATATTTCCTATTTCAGTGCATAGTAATAGATTTGTTGATGCAACAATTGCTATTTTCCATTAGAAACTGATTGTGAAGATATGAAAATTATTAGTTTTCATGAGGTACATGGGATGTATTGACTCAAGATTACAGAAGTCGGCTGACCCTATGCTTCCTCTACCTCTCAGTAATAAGAATGAATTTTCAGTTGTTCACCACACAAAAGCACAATGCTGTGTATCTAAAAGTTATTTTCATTGTAGCCCATTATATTTCCTTTCTATGAAGATTACTTTCCAACAGTTACTAAATATATGCCAGTGAAAGTTCTCATTATTACTGATCAGAAAGCCTCTTTCACATCTTTCCGTGCACAATAATTGTGCTCGTATCATTGAGTATGCAAATGTACTTGAATGCAAACATTCTTTGAAAATGTAATTTATACCTTGCTTTAAGTATCGCTTAATAGTCAGTTATGTTAGCCAAATCTCAGAGCTCAGATTTCCTTTTTTAAGTTTAGCAAAAGTAACTCTCGAACACTGTAAAGCAGTGAACATTTAACATGGCTTTCCAATGAAAGACATTAATACTTTTGCTGCTGCAGACATTCAGACTAATTAACCGACTCATTAATATTCTTCTGCAACTTGTACAAAGTAAATTAGTAAAGAAAATCTGATTAACATGTTACATATACAATGTATTCTTTAGTCTAATGAATTTTATCTTTTGCTACAGATAATATTATGTCTGAGTTTTATAGATTAGTAATATTTTTTTCTGTTGCTACTAAAGTCTATGTAAAAGTGTATACCTGTTGTAACTGTGTACTTATGTACGTATATACACAAAATACATACATTTACATATGAACATATGTACTTATATATATAAATATACTAAGCAACTGTGTATGTGATATATAGTCACTTATTTACCTGTTTGTAAGGGGAACAACATATGCAAGAACACTTAAAGCTACAGTTAGCTTTTTCTGGAAATTAATTGGAGGCAAGATTGATAATTCTCATCACAGCACTTTTATCAGTCAGTGTCAACACCCAACAGTGTGATAGTTTTTGGTCTATGATAGTCAAGGCTGATGTTCTTTAATCTTGTCATGCTTAGGTAACGTAGGTTGGAAAGACACTGTATGTTGAAGATTCCACATAAAAAACACTGAAAGAGCAAGAGGGTGCCTAAACTATGTCTGTAGATCACAGAGTCAAAGACGCTGTATCCTCTTCTACAGTGAGGTGAACCCAGCTCATAGAACACTACAGAAAGATTGCTGTGGATAAGGCTTCTAGTTGAGTGTCAGAGATGATTAATGAGGGAGATAAGAAAACATCCTCCTTCTGACATTAAGGGGCAGCTAGAGGAGAATGAAAGTGAAAGAAAGCAAAGCATTTATATCTGGTAAATGACAGTCAGCAAAGCTCTGGTCTCACATTAGAGCTGTGTTTTGGTCCATTTGTTGTTGGAATTTGACCCCTTCTATCTGATAACAGACTTTTAAGGGAAGGTGGGAAAAACTGTCCCCTATAGAAATGCAAAAAGGATGAAATGCTTTGATGGAAGGAAGGTGCAAAATGAAAATGGAGTGTGAGCAAAAAACCCAGAACTAGGTCATTCTCAGAAAAATAGAAGTTACTATTTTCTTCCAATCCGAGATAGACTTTGTAGAGACGGGAGCAGATTAAGCCGAATATCTTCACCAAAGCATACTGAAAAAAAATTACATAAAAGATTAGTAACAAAAGTAAGTATTGCTGAAGGTACTTTTATAGTATACATAGCATGTTCTGACAACACAGGAATGTTCATGACCCATCCACTCAGCTTCCTGAAGGATCAAAAGGACAGAGTCCATGTAAATGTCAAAAGTAATGAAGAATCTTCCTGTTAATATGGTTATACCATCCACTGTGTAGAAGAAAAAGGTAATTCCTCATTCAGTTAAGTTATTCAAAGAAGTACTTTCATTACAGGTCGAAAAATTATTTTGTTAGATGTGCAAGTCTATCATGATGAGAACCATATTGTTACCTGAATGTGTATGAACTTCAGATTCTGCTGCATGCCCTGGCTTTATTAGTTTTAACAAAACAATAAATATAATTAACATTATCAAATTAATGCAGATTATTTAATAATAATATAAATATTATTTTACAGTCAATTCGTAATTTTTCATAATGCCATGTTATATTAAGTAATCTGTCATAAGTGCACTTTTCTTTTTAAAAATGTCTATCCTCACTTTGAATTTTATGTGAAACTAAAATGATATTAACGTTATGTGCATTAAGGCTCAAAAAAAAAATTAGTCTAAAAAAAGTTTTAATTTATGAAATACAGCAAGAAATTAACTTATGGACAACATGAAAATGAAAATGACTTCATGAGTTAGTTAAAACCTGTATTCATCTTTACTGTTCGTCAGTTGAGCATTTCAGCTGGAAATGCACAATATTGTCAAAACATCTTAAAATGAAGATTTTTCCAGGATAGTTTCTTTTAACATATTACATATATCCAGTGTTAATGCAATCAAATCATATTTGTTTAGCAAGCTGTTTTTGGAGCATTTTTAGCATGTTATTTTCTAGTCATCAAACATTGTATAAGTTTATTGAATCAGTTAAGTAGCTCATATGAAATAGAAGCAAAATGTCAGTGTATTGTTAAATAATATGGTTATCTCTAAATCAGACATACCCTTTCCAAGAGATAAAATATGGATATGCTGTTTTCACAGTAAAAACTGTACAGCGTAATAGTTTTCTTCCTTTTTTTTTTTTTATTTTTTCAATTTTTTTAATCTGTTATCTACTTACTTATTCATATGTGTAATCAGTTCAAACTAGTTTATATCAATATAGTTGATATCTTTCATTTTTGTTTGGTATGTTTATGAAACAGATCAGCATGAAAATGAACTTTGCCATAGCCACAGATAACAGAAAATAAGGTATGCTGTCCAGGAGAAATGAAATAAACATTGCTGTTGCTACTTGCATCTGTTTGCTCAAATCCATCAAAAGAAAAGCACAGTTAAAATAGACAGAATAATTTCTTCATTCTGTCACCCCTGCCCTCACCACTTCTGCCCCCCAAAAAATCAAGGAAGAAATATACATTTGCCTGAAATATAGAAGATATAAATTAGCACGTATTTTATCTTACCATGTTTGAAAAAGGGAGTTATGTGGAAGTTCAAATGTATCTATTCTTAAGTTAAAATATTTAGTGGATAAAAAAGAAAAGTCATTTCCATATAGCATGCTGTAACATTCTAGTTAGGTTGTCCAAAGTTGTTCCAGGTCAAGATGTCAACATGTGACAGCCAATAGAGCTACTTCAATATGAAGAAAGAGAACACAGTATAAAACAAAGTCTAGGTCTGTAATGTTCATTAACTTAGAATTTTGTTTTAGCAATTAGATCACTAATACATAAATTACAAAACTAATACCAAGTTCTTCCTTGTGTCAGGAGGAGAAACCACACCTTTAATTTTTAGTCACCTTTTCGAAGCAATTCCTGTATTCTCTTCCTCTTTGCAACAGAATAATTCCCCAGCTCTTAAAACCATGGAAGTGGCCTCAGTTTTGTATTTGTTTTTTAGAAACTCCCACAGTTCTTTTTGCCATTAAAGAAACACCATTTTTTGAAACTTTTCTTCTAAGATTACGATTTAATGAAGCGCAGTTTCACTAGACTCAAACAACAAAGAAGGTAAACCAGGAGCTGAAATTTTGTTTTGCAATAATGAAAGACAAGCAAGTTATGAAGTCTTGAAAACCAGAGGAGTGTAGGCCTCTTGAGGGATCTGTACAATAGGCTGTGTAAGAAAATATACTTTGTTACTTTTACAATTGCCTGGCTATAATGAAATAAATTCACGCAACAATAACATTGCCCGTATTTTTTTCTTTTAATAATTTCCAGTTTGTTGGTTTCTTAATGTATAGTGTAATTAACTAATAACAGAGAATGCTAAAACAGACAAAAATCTGATGGATAGGGAGTTCTTTTTCTGATTCAAACAGTTCATTACTCAGATTTTTTTCACAGTGTCAGTTTTAGTCAATAACCAGGCAACAGATGCACTCTGTAATCTCTACACTACGCTCCCAGGGGAAGATAAAAAAGAGGAATAAGAGAGACTTTAAGGTTGAAAAACAAACAAACAAAAAAACAATTAGAATGAGTTTAATGAAATAATAAATAGTAATAGAAACAATTATGAATTACATACAAATATATGTAAATATGTACAGAAATTCAAAGATATAAATGAATTTTTAGGTACAGAACCCACATTCCTCAGTTGGTAATTATTTCCCTACCAGAAAAACCCCAGAATGGACTTGGCAGCAGGTGTAGTTGCCTGAGTCCCAGATCCCAGTGACAGCCCAACAAAAAGCCTTGGAGCAGCTGAGTTGGTCCTACTCGAGGAAGCAAGAGAAGGTGACCTGACTTGATGAACATCGTTCTCCTCCAGCGAGGAACCAGCCCAATCCAACCCAATCCAAGCCAAACCAAGCCAAGTCAAGCCAAACCAAGTCAAGCCAACCCAACCCAACCCAACCCCACCCAACCCAACCCAATCCAACCCAATCCAATCCAATCCAATCCAATCCAATCCAATCCAACCCAACCCAACCCAACCCAGAACAGCCCAGCCCAGCCCAGCCCAGCCCAGCACAGCACAGCACAGCACAGCACAGCACAGCCTGAGGGCCCAGGGCCAGGCTCCCTGAGGAGCCATTTTGCAGTGGGTGCCCCGACAGGAGCGCTGTGACTGGTCCATGTGGGTCACCTGACCCACCCTCTCCTCCCCACAGCCACAACCACAGCCCCAGTACCTGCTGGGGGGCCTGGCTGGGAGCGGGCATGGGGCAGCTTGGGCATTAGCCTCTCAAAACATCATAACTTCTGTTTACTTCATGGTAATAGCAGTGCTGTATAAGTACTGCAGAGGTGGAAAATTTCTAATTAGCTGTTTGACAAGAGGCATTAATATCTAGATCAGCATTTCTTCTACAGCATAGTTGGAAATTTAGCTCTTTAATTTTTTTTTTCTTCACCAATTTTACTGGTAATGCTTGATTTGAAGTCAGTAAGTGTACACGAATGCCTTCTATCATATTAATAGTGCATTGTATTCTGAAGCTCTGCTTTTAACATTAATTGGCCAGGACAATCAAAATAAGTTTTGATTCAGAAAGACATTCATCAATTGAGAAAACCTGGGATGGAGTGCAATAAACAATAGAACTCAGATTTTGTATACTAGTATTTTCCTTTCCCTGGGGAATTCAAGTGTATCCTCTTTATTTCCACCAGATGGTTAAGAAATACAGAGGTTTATGATGAGGAAAGATAAAGACCAGAAAGAATCCAGAGGCAGTTCACAGAAGACTTCAGACATCAAATGCCCAGCATTTAGCTACTGTAACTGGGTGTGAAATTGTTCTGACATCTTGACACTTTTCACAGTGAAGCAGAAGAATCACTAAATAAACTAATTAGGAGAACAGATGTTGTCAATATACCTATATTAACCTGGATTATTTTCTTGCCCGTTGAAAACTATTTCTTCTGTTCCTAGTCCCCTCAGCACATTTTCATTTTGCTGAATGTGTTTTAATAATTAATGACTTTAGAATTGTAGATCATTTTAAGTAGGAAATAAGGGGAGAATAATACCAGGTGCAAGCTACTTTATTTCTTTAAAATACAAGAATATATTTTTTCATATTATACAACCCTGACTTGATACCCTTTTTGCAACATACATCCAGCATAACATAAAAAGAACCATAAATAACAGTAACGGTATTATCTAAAGATATTATTGAACAGTGTTTGAAAATAACATTTTTAACCTCAAACTGAAAAATAAGCTTTAAATCAAAAGCAAACTTTCCAATACACACCTTGTTCTTTGTCTCTGCAGAACACAAGTAGAGTCAATATTTCCACTTTTTTGACCATAAGTTTGCTTGAAGGATTAAGAAAACTGTAGGAAAACCAAACCAATAAGAGGTCAACAGACCTGGTGAAAATGCCGTTGAGAAAGGGCATTGTCTATTCAGCTTTTAAAAAAACAAATAAATGAATGAATTAGTAATTTTATTTAATGGTATAAAAAGCCTTTTATGAAGATAAGAAATATAGAGAAAAAACAAAGGAAAAAGCTATAGAAGGAGTCACCACCTACCAGCCCCAAATTCCAACAAAAACTAAGGCCCAATTTTTTAATACTGAGTATGTTTTCCTTTCTTGAGAAAACTACCATTTATTGTATTTAGTAAACTATTGAAATATAATTTCCTGTAATATACAAAATTTGAGGAGCTTTGCAAAGTTGTTTCTTGACCTGATTTCCATTCATGTGTGATTCTGCTCCATGGGGGGAAAAGTGTAGTACGCTTTGTAATATCAACTGGCTGAATTTAAAATGAAAACTATAGTCATAGTCATTACAAAGAACCAATAATGTCTAATTGTGCTCTCACACATTTTTAATTCTGGAGAAATTCCATTTGCTTCAAGTTGCTCTTCATCAACTCTAAGAATATACTTGGAACTTGGTTTAGATGTAACCAGCTTTCTTTTGCAGTACTTACAGGTACTTATGGTATGCTATTTAGCATATTTAGCAGCATCTCCGTGTACCTTATGAGTACCTTATGAGTACCTATCCAAAGTATACATTTGCCCTTTCCTTTCAAAGCAATCCTGATTCAGCTGAGAGGTAGAGGAAGTTATGCACACATGGGCTTACTCTGATATGAAAACAGAATGTGGCTGAAAGCTCCCAAATCCCCTAGCTCAGATGTAATTCTGTGTCTCTTACAGTCTTCATAGCAAATGAAAATCATCTTGTGCTTTCATTGCAGGGATAAATAGATCAGAAGTTGTGGACACAAATGCCTTACAGAAATAGTAGCAGTGAGAAGCATTCACTAAACTTACCTAGTAATTGTCAAAAGTTTCAAAATTATCTTAATGGTAGATTAGGATTCAAAAAACTTTCTTGTTCTATTAGAATAATGATCTCTGCTTGCCATATTTAGTATATGGATACCATAGGAAAGAAGGACTATCTAACCTTCATTTTAATTCATATTAATGGTTTGTGACCGGAGTGAAATATTTCCCACAAGGAGAAAGAGGGTGTATGGTCTGGTCATGCTCTATCCTTTTGCTGTCTGCAGATGTTAAAGTATAGGGCTGAAGCAGCCAGATCATCTATGGCCTCAAGCAATATGTGTGCATATTGGTTATATTTTACTGACTCGGCTCTGAATCTTCTAGAGCCATTCTGGAGAGATTTTTGTTCAAGTTAGGTAGATGCTGCATTTAAGTCTGTAGATTTCAAGCTGAAAACTGTGAAATCTTGTTTAGAATTACTGTGACAAGAAGCCATACATTTAAATATATTCAGGGACATCCTCTTCAAAAATATGTGAAGCTGCAGCAAAACAGTATGAAAAGCTGTAAGAAAAAGTGGATTTCATAATATAACAAATTATTTGTGTCTTCTCACATGTCAGAAAGTATGCTTGTGTTCTTCCTTGTACTGTCTTTTTCTGTTGCTATGCTGGGTAAAAGTATTTTAAAGCTTGAAATAAATATATGGTCTACCAAATTCTGTGATATTATTAGATACTCAGTTTTTCACTGAAATAAAAAGCTGTATCTATTATATGGATCCATATAACTGAATGGATCAATAAATACCAATAAGTTCTTGGATGCCTTCAATTAAATTTTGTGCATTAAAATAGTGGGTTTTTTCTGGCCAGTACTCACTTCTGTTCTTAACATAGTTTCAGAGAGCTTCTCATATGTGTCTATATAAATCAGGAGTGACTCCAGTAGCTTTAATGGTCACACACTGGAGAAACACCAGATTGAAACTAGAATGAGGAGTTAAAACTTCTTCATTACCTTAACTTAATCAATAATGAATTTGCATTAGTTTTGGAAATGTTAAAGTCAGGAAATGGAATCAGACTTTAATTTATTTTAGAAGATGCATGTGAGTTAGTCACAGGGTCCAGAAATCAAAGTAATGTACACCTGGGAGCTCTGCTACCACATGAGCTCATCTAAGCGTGGGATGCAAATAGAGCAAACCTGGTGAATAACTTGCCAGCCTGCAGGCTGCAGCCCCGGAGCCTTTACTTCACAAGGGGCCCAAACACTTTTCTTCAGCTTGAATTTTTATAAAAGTAGATTCTGCATGCGATAAGCAGAGTTAGACTGGGCACTGATTCAAAATGAGTTTGATAAAAGGCCAGGAGTCATTCCATTTCAGCCTCTTGAAAATGACTCAACATTTTGTTCATAGGGATTGGATTTAATGATCTTGATAGCTACTGACACATCAGACTTTTCAGAATCCTTTCTGTCTGTATAATTAAATTGAAGGTTGGCACCAGGGAATCTGGTGCTCTGTCAGGTAGTATATGTTTTTTCCTAGCCTAGAACAGAAAAACTGTAGAGGCGGCAAAGTATTATTCTGCTTCATTGGGTCAGAAGGAAAAGAAAGAGAAAGTGATGGTAGGCTTTCTGTACTCAGGTTGGTTCAGTCTTCCATTCAGTAGGCTATTGTTATGAAGGGTTTCTGTCTGAGGACTGTTTTCATGTAAAGCACTCTATTTACATACGTTTGTTTTAAACCACTCTCTAGGTTTCTATGTAAATTCAGTTCGAAAAAGACAGTATGCTGGTTTCTTGTGTAGTGAAATCCCCTCCATTTTTTAATCTTTGTAGCTGTTGGCAGGCCTGATTTGTCAACAGTGTGACCATAAACCTTTCATAGTCCAGCTGCAGTGTAGATGTAAAACAGAGCTGACAAGTTAGAAATCACATGCACTGTTGCTTCTAGAATATAATTTCTTCATCTTCGTTTGTCAATTTTCTTTAATAATTATTTCTCCGTTTCAATGCATACACATATATAGAGATATGATCAGAAAATTATTGTTTACAAATGTAATGACTGCACAGATAGATGTGAGTAACAAAATGCTTCCGAATATCTTCAAAACAGTGACAAACAAAGAAAACTGAGTGATGATAATACATCTGATTTTTTTATTTTAAATTTATTCTTAATGAAAATTTTCGCTGAAAGGGAAGAATGTTCTTAATAGTGGTTGGAAAGCTGCCCAGCAGAAAAGGTCATGGGGCTATTGGTTGACAGCAAGCTGAACATGAGACAGCAGTATGCCCAGTTGGCCCAAAAGGCCAATGGCATCCAGGCCTTTGTCAGGAATAGTGTGGCCATCAGGAACAGGGAAGTGATTGTCCTCTTGTGCTAGACATTGGTGAGGCCACACCTCAAATACTGTGTTCAGTTTTGGGCCCCTCACTACAAGGAGGACATTGAGGTGCTAGGGCGTGTCCAGAGAAGGGCAACAAAGGTGGTGAAGAGTCTGGAGCACAAGCCTCACAAGGAGGGTCTGAGGGAACTGGGGTTGTTTAACCTGGAGAAAAGGAGGCTGAGGGGAGACCTTCTCACTGTCTACAACTACCTGAAAGGAGGCTGTAATGAGGCAGGGGTTAGTCTCCCAAGCAAAAAGTGATAGAACAAGAGGAAGTTACCTCAACTGGTGCCAGAGGAGGTTTAGATTGGATATTAGGAAAAAATTCCTTCACCAAAGGGGCTGTCAAGCACTGAAACAGTGGGATGGGACAAGGAAGTGGTGGAGTAACCATCCCTGGAGATATTTAAAAGACATGTAAATGTGGTGCTTAGGGACATGGTTTAGTGGTGGACTTGGCAGTGCTGGGTTAATGATTAGTCTTGATGATCATAAAGATCTTTTCCAACCTAAACAATTCTATGATTCAGTGATTCTGCAAAGTCTGAGTGAAAGTAATTTGCAAAGAGATAGAGTAATAGACCTGGCAGAAATAAAAGTGCTACATTTTTAAGCATTCTTTGTGTTCAAAAAGTTGAAAAGATTGAAGAGGGAAAAACTGAACTACATTTTTTGAAAACAAACTTTATAGCTTCCTTCCAGATTTGCAATCAGGTCATTTCAGGTTGTCTTCTGATGGCATGTAAATCAAGCCAGTAAATATCAATATAATATTAACAATCAACAATTGCAAATAAACAACACCTAAATATTTGTGAGAACAAATTTTACAACCATAATACTCAACTTGTAGGCTGCTTCTTTTGAATTTACAATACAAGTTTTGTCTTTTGTATAAAAAATATGCATATAGAAAATTATAACAGGTCATAGAATTGGCTGGGTTGGAAGGAACCTCAGAGATCATCAAGTCCAACCCTTGGTCCACTACTGCAGTTACCAGACCATGGCACTGAGTGCCACATCCAGTCTCTTTTTAAATATCTCCAGGGACGGAGAATCCACTACTTCCCAGGGGAGCCCACTCCAATGCCTGATCACCCTCTCCATAAAGAAATTCTTTCTAATATCTAACCTAAACTTCCCCCGGCACAACTTAAGACCGTGCCCTCTTGCGGAGAGTTGCCTGGGAAAAGAGACCAACCCCCCCCTGGCTACCCCCTCCTTTCAGGGAGTTGTAGAGAGTGATGAGGTCTCCCGTGAGCCTCCTCTTCTCCAGGCTGAACAGCCCCAGCTCCCTCAGCCTCTCCTCATAGGGTCTGTGCTCGAAGGTCACCTGGGACAGTTGTAAAAACTACCTGTGCTCTAAAGCAGAACAGAATTTCTAAAACAATCTCTGTTATGATATACAAATGTGCCATCTGCAATGCTTATCCACGCAAAATTTAACTTCTTTCTAATGGTGTACTGGCATGGATTTTTACCATATCACAGGCCTTGACCCTCAACAATATCTCTGAAGATTAGGGGCCTGTACTTACTATGATGGAGGCAGAGAATTCATTCTCTTCCCTCAAAGGGAAGGAGTGTGACGTGATAAAGAAGGTTATGAACAGCAACAAAAGTTTTAACTCATTTTTGGAAAATTTCTTTCTGTACTCATCCATTTGTGAGGTGGCAGCCAACTGAAGAATGACTGGAATTTGCTGTCTTTCTCTGCTATTGCTTTGCTCAGTCTGCTGTGTCTGGAAAGAGCCGAGTGGCACCTTCTAACCTATAGCAGAGCTTGAAGGTGGCATCAGGCATAGTGGTGGTACAAAAGTGAGACCATGTTAAGGGTTCTCAGTTTTATATATACACACACATGCATGCACTATTTATATCTCTTGCAAAGATACTATAGAGAATACACTGTCCTAGCTAAAAATGCACATCCACTTGAACATTTCTGAGTAAGTACTGCTGAAGAAAAATGCTAGAAATGAAAGTATATAGTATTTTATAGGGAAAAAATAAAAGCTGTCTCTATGAGAATTACTTAAGCAACCTGATCTAGTTGAAGATGTCCCTGCTTACTGCAGGGGGATTGGACTACATGACCTTTAGACATCCCTCCCAACCCAAATTATTCTGATTCTATGATTCTATGACTTAAGCGAGACACATTGGAAACTGTGCCTCCCAGAATTGATAAAACCTTGTGATCGCGTATACCAAAACTTATATATTCTATTTTTAGATTTTAAAAAGTTATTCAGATAGATAGAAACTCTCATGTCAGACATGTCATTGTTTTCTGCTTTCCTGTAGTTAGTTTGATGCGAACCGATACAGCTATATATTCCTCAAATGGTTTAGAAGCAATATTATTTAAGGAAAAAAATAAATAATGTAGAGATGTGGAATTCTGTTTATATTAAATACAGCATGAAGACCTAGTTTTTAAAGTAAAAAGAGAATACTAGAGTATCCTTTTTGGAGCAGAAAAAGTTCAGAGAAAGAAGTTCACTTTATCTTCTGAAGACAAGCGTAGTTCAATGCTATAGGTCCCAAGAGATACGCAAAGCAGCTCTGCTTTAAATTGCAGTGGTAGTATGCAGCTTTATCTAAAAAGGGATCAGTGATTTGACTATTACCATTACATTATATCAAATGTAATTGTTTTAATAATAGGAGAAATCTAAAATGTTCTTAATATTCAGTTGGTTTTATTATCTTCTTTGCCCTTTTGAATTAATGCACAGTAAAATCAGCTTCACTTTTATACTCTTTGTGTTGCATATGTAGGCACTTATATTTTGTCAGACCCAATTTCTGTGTATCATTTATGAATATTTAGATGTTCCATTGTCAGCTTATCCCATTTCACATCTCACATATTCCACTATTCATCCCACAACTGAGGGGAAGAATAAATCTGGAAAACATGTAATAAACATCTGAAAGCTTTTAGTGGGGGGGAAATAAGGGGGAGAATTATTTTTTTTCAGTTACTAATAATGAATCAGAGCACATCCAGAAGAACAAGAGGTTCATGTTTCTCTCTCATTTGTTTTAATAAGAACTTTAGAGACCTAGAGATAGTGGACAGACTCTGTTGAAAGAACGGAGACCATGTAATCTTTCCTCAAGTTGCAATGGATCCTTTCATTTTTATTTGCCAACAGCAGAGTCAGGAGCTGAATGTTGTACTAACTTCCTATTGATTAAAATCTTTGTTCAGGTCCCTTGGAAGTTCTCACCCTCCTCAGATCATTGCTGCTCTCCCTAGCACAGAAACTTTTAATATGGGCCTGCCTGAATCTATAAGGCAATTCAAATGATTTTTTCCTGCTGGGACCAGTTTTATACAGTTGTGGTTTTCTGATCTGAGATTCAATGCATTGGCTTGTCTTTATATGGATCTGACATGTTGATTTGAACAAGCAGAAAACAAAAACACAAAATGGCATAATTATTAAAAGTTAATTCGTATTTACTACTAAGCAGAGGTAGATTTATAATCATTGATGATATAGATCTAAAATTGTATCTTTATTCCTTAATAGTCTTAATAGTAATATTTCCCATAGATTACCTGCTATCTTACAGGATGTGTGTGTGTATACATATATATGTATATGCACAAATAAATGTGGTTTAACCTCAGACAACACCTAAGCCCCACACAGGCGTTCACTTACTCCCTTACAGTGGAATGGGGGAGAGAATCGAAAGGGTAAAAGTGAGAGAACTCATGGGTTGAGATCAAAACTGTTTAACAGATAAAAACAAACCATGGATGCAAATAAAGCAAAGCAAGGAATTCATTCAGTCACCACTTCCCATGAGCAGAGAGGTGTTCAGCCATTCCCTGCCTAACAATTACTTGGGGAGAAAAGTACCATCATTCTGAATGCCCCCTCTTCCTCCTTCTCCCACCTTTATTTGCTGAGCATGACATCATAATAGTATGGCACACCCCTTTGGTTGGTTTGCGCCAGCCACCCTGGCTCTGTCTCCCTTTTTTGTTTATTTCTTATGATTGTGTGGCAAGTGAGAAAGTTAAACTGTGGATGTAGTGGAACAGCAGTAGCATGCAATTTAACCTTTAAGGTAGGGTGTCTCATGTAGTTATTAGTATTTTTTTCGTTCCATTGACAGTGATTTAAACGGCGAATCCTTTATACTCATTTATGAGGCTTGAAGTTTTTTTCACGAGAAAGAACTGTGAGAGCAAATTGTGTATCCTGTGTTCTTGAGGGCCATCTGTCCCTTATTTTAAGATGTGTTATTTAAGACTGGTGTTGTGTCTGAGCTTCTTCATCTTTATTCCTCTCTGTAACACATGATCTAGTGAAATATCTGAAGATTAGAAAAGCTATCTTGAGGAAGAAGTAGGAATACTTTTGTGTTGATTGATGTCAAGAGGTTAATGAATTATTTCAATTATTTGTGTGGAAAGGCGAACTTTTCAGTTTCAAAAGATTAAAAAACAAAGCTAATATTCCAAGGCTGTAATAGCAAACATGTCTAAAACACAGAAGATGTGCATACATTATGCAAAAATCTGAATCTGATAGAGTTGGAGCTGCTGCAGCTCCATGCCCCCAGGTTCAGCCACTAGCAAGGATGAGCTCTCACTTGTATTAATGTGTAACTGGCCTTTAAATGCAGAGTCAGACTCAGTCTACCCAGTAGAAGGCCCTGGGCCTTCTCAACCCCAGTTGCTTTACATGTGCACAACCATGTACTCACTTCTTTCTCAAGACTCTCCAGCAGGTGGCACAGAGCCCCTGCTCCCTACAGACCTCTCAGACTCTCGTCTTTCCACCACTTTACCCAGACTTATGGCCTCTTTGATCCCTGGATCCCAGGTGACTTTCCCAGCTCACCAATCAGTCCAACCTGATGCTTGCTGGTGACTTGCACTTGACACATCCCCCTCATGTGCTTCAGCCGTGGCCCACAGGCACATGGCCCCTGCATACCTTGATCCCGCTCCAGCTGCTACCACTCAGACAGCCCCACGCCTACATGCACACAGACAGAGAGTTCCTCACACTGGAAAATACCCAGAAATTCAGTTTTATAAGAAAACAGGTCAGACCAGGAACAGGTTAGACCAGACAAGTACAGTGACAAGCCCCTGTTTCCATGTTACCAGCTCCTTTAAGCACTTTATCCCTCTATTTTCCGACGATTTTTCCTTCCCAAAACACCCAGTTCCAGAGGTGCCTTGGAGCCTTTCCTTGACCTGATAAAGTGCAAGGTTCCCTCCTTCATGTTGTCACAGAACGCAATGAAAGCATTTGATCTTCTCGTCAGGCAGAAGCTAATTTTTCTTTATTTAACCATGCTGAATGCAGCTTGCTGCGGCTTAATTGAATATAAACAAGACAAATAAAAACTCCAAAATGTATAAACAAATTCCTTAAGCATTTAGGTTTATGTTGAATTTATAAGGTATAAACAATCTAAACGATATAAACAATTATGAACAACAATTATGAACTGATTGGAACCACATGGACAAAGAGCATGTAGGATACCAGTAGGGCCAACTGAAAGTAGCATAAATTGTAAACCTGTCCTGTCTGCAGTAGTGATAATGACTAACATTTTTTTTTGGTGTTATTGAAAACTCTGACATGGGTATTGTGATGCCCCTATATGTAAGGAAAAAAGCAAATGTGATCTTTCCTCATGCCTTGTCATGCTGGTGAGAACAGAACAGAGAACAAATTCTCTCTCATCTCTTCCAAAGCGTATAGTCCACAAACAAGGTGTGAAGAAGTAATATATATATGTAGAAAATTCTCAAATTTTTAAAGCATGAAAAACTTTTACAATTAGTTAAATTGGAATTGTATTGGAATCATGGTTTATAAATGGTATTCATATGTTTTCTTGCTTAAAGTGCAATTTTCAACCTTTTGTCCCTTCAGAGAGCATAAACACAAGGTCATCTTATTAAATTATGGGCAGCATATATCATCATTTTAGAATTTACTATTCAGTGAATGCACATATAAAAATTAATTTATAAACATGGGGGTTATTATTTATCACCCACCAAAACATAAGTTGATGATTTAATGGATTGGAAAAAAACTCTGGGTTGTTTTAATTAGCTAGTTTTCTGAAGGCATTGTTAGCCTGAAAACAGAAATTGACATTACTAATATCATGTACTGTGGGAGCTTTTTTGCGTGTCTTTTTACAAAGGAAGAACATGTTGCTTTGGAATTTGGGCAGAGTAAATACATCTTAAAGCTCAAACCTGAATTTGGTGAAAAATATTTGAAAGTAGCTTAACTGCAGATGTTTAGTAATTATTTCACGTCTAAAAAAAAAAGTACAAAAACATAGGTGCCCTTTTCAAATTCTTCTTTATACAACTTAGGTTTAATCTCCAATTTTAGAACTTTTCTACACCTGACTTTTAGATGACAGAGTTAGATTATATTTGAAGGCCAGCACTGATACATTTTCCTATTTCTCTATATGCCTCACTGCCAGATAAACAGAAGGATAAAGGACACAATTAAGGACTCATTCCTCCAATAAGTAGGATTTTTGAAATGAAACTTGAAGGAAAAATTTGGTCTTTTGTTTTTCTGCAGTCCCCAGTGATTTCTCAGGCCAGAAATAACATACAGGATTACTCTTTTTTTAAGAAAAGCCACTTTTTTCTTTGGTGTTTGTGGTGATTTGGGAATCCATGAGAATACAAATTACATGTTGGTTGTTGCAGCTGACTTTAAGTATGACAGAGGAAAAGAAATACAAAAGCACAGTCATTTCCAAAAAGCAAATGGACTTGGCTTCCAGAGACTCAGCCACTGAGCTCCAGCAGAAGCTCTGGCAGGTGACTGTGAGCAGTAAAGGTGAGAGGATGCTCTGTACTAACTGGGATATGGTGGATCTTATTACCAAGCAAAGTGGCAAATAGAAAATGAAACTTTTTCAGTTTCCACTGGAGCTTGTGGTGGAGTAGGACACCAAGAGGTGAGTGATGGTTGTTGTTGCTTTCACCAGCCTCCTGGTAGTGGTCCCCGAAACTTCTGCACCCTTTCCAGTCCCTTATCACACACCTGTGTGTTCAAAATAATGTAACTCCTGGCATCACAGTTGCTAGTTTACTTAAAAAAATAAAACAAAACAAAAAAACAAAAATAAACAAAAAAAACCAAAACAGAAGCAAGAAAACCTTTTAAAAGTATTGCTGTAAGCATCACTTGCAGTTTGTCTTCTCTCTTTTCTGCATGTTAGCTCAGCATGAACAGACTTCAAGATGCCAGGTTTTCTGCTTTGGGGAGATGCTTACAAATTACTTGAAAGAAGTTAGCAAGGTGTAAGTGAATAGAGTGAAAGAGCTGGGTTTTAGAATATGGCTATTTTTAATTCTTACTTTTTGGTTGGTTGGTTGGTTTTTTTGTTAGACTGGCATAAAATATGATCCACCAATCCTCATTTCCTCTCAAATATGAGTGATTACTCATTTTTAAGAAAAGGGAATGTAAATATCTATGAAAATAGGTGTTCAGGATTAAGATCATAATTATGTTTACAGGAACCATTTTGCATTCCTTTCAATTTTTTTTTTCCAGTACTTTTTTGCATTAATCTAAAAGACCAGAAACTTTTGTCAGAATATTTCTGAGATATGTTTAAATTAAAATTAGAAATATACACAATGGTTTATAAAACTCACTCATAGTGGCAGAGGGAAAGCTATTCAAGGTTTTCAACAATGAATAAAGGCATGCATATAGCAAAAGGGAAACAGTAAAAGAAAATATGTACTGGGTGTATTCTGCATGGAAGTTTTCAAGGTCATTTTTGTCTCACAGAAACTCTTTGCAAACTTAAGGAAAGAAATGGAATTCCATATGCTGTGCCTATCTTTGTGTTTGCCTTTCAGATAGTCAAATCAAATTTTTGTCAGCATAGGTTTTCTTTTTCATGTTAGTAAGTTGCTTATGCATAGAACTATTAACAGTTATTGCTAGAACACAGTAACTGAAAAATTATTTAGGGCATAGATTATAAAAGAAAGTGCAAAATAGAAGATATGAAATGCATTTTTATCAAGCCACAACATGATGTCTTAAGTTTTTTGAATGGAAACTAGAAATTCATACTACATACTAAGAGACTTTCAGAATTGTTCTCATAGTTCTGGACACTAGAAACTGTAAAAATAAATATGACCTGGCTTGTTTCATTAAACTGCCTGTTTTTCCCTCTGAAATTTCCTGGAGGAAAGTGTGATCACAAGAGACAGCATCCACTGACAGAGGTGGAGCATTATTTGCTGCAGCAATTGATGAGTTTGTAGACCTTCTGTTTCCGAAGGATCCAAATACCTCAAGAATCTCATTTACTGCATCCTCATATCAACTAAAGCATATGCTGTATTGTGCACTGGTTCTCATCTGTAAGAAAGTCTCTTAAACCTCCTTTAATCTCCCTGAAGATGTTTTAATCATCAGAGTATGAGACAAGACTTGAAAATGAGACCCTTTATTGGAGTATTATTTCTTCAAATTCCTAATCAGAAAAAAAGCTTAGGAGAGGAAGCATGCCATAAGAGTTAAGAGTTAACATGTAGTAGTGGCTGTGAGTCTTCCTCCTCAGCAGGCTCCTCATTTTACTATAAGGTTTGCTCTACTTACACAGGTTAAATACTCAATGCAAATCATGAATAACTTTTGTTTGACACTTTCATCATATAAAGTTGGTAGTTAAAATGCTGGCTAATAGTCAGAAGTCTATCAATTCCTAAGAGTGCCACTCTTGTTTTGCAGACTTTACAGGTAGCATAACTTACTTTCACAGCTCTGAGTTTTCAAGGAATATAATTTTGTACAATTACATCTCTGGCTGAAGCTTCTTACTGGGTTAATAAGTCATGGGTTGTTTTTTGCATATTAGGGATTTGTTAACAGGACTATTAATTACTAAAGTAAACTGAAGAAGCATTCTGGATGTTAGTGAAGTCCTGAGGGTATTTTCTTCTCTCCCATGATCATCGCACAAAATTAAGGGATTATCCAAATAATAAACCAGATTTATCTTTATTGAACTCTTCTAATTCAATCTGTTATCTTCCCTTCTGCTTCTGGTAAAATATCTCTCTAAAATTTTTAATTTCCTTCAGAGAACATGTTATTCAGCTCTACAGCATATTCAGTAAGAATTTGTTCACCAGTGGGGGAAATCTTACAAATTTGAAATTTTTGACATTGGAGACACTCATTGTTGTGTTGTAACTCAAAATTATACAAAAAAAAAAATTTAAAGCTCAAGAACATGTCAAAAATATATGAATTTTAGCCCTCACTGCTCTAAGTTGTTTTTTTTTTTTTAAATGCTGATACTTTACTGGTTCCTACTGTGAAAGTCTGGGTCTGATTTTTCCTTAGCTTCAGCCCAGAAAATTAGTAAAGCCTTCTAGCTGTGGCCTAAGGTGTAACAATGAATGGTTAAGAAACCTTCCTACTATTTCCTACAGATCTCTACTGAGTGTGACAGTTTTAGGAAGGCCTTGTGGTTCTTTATGAGCCTGATAAATGTGCCAGGCTGTAGTGGTAGCTGATCCCTCCCCGTGCTTCAGTTTCTAACTATTACTAGAGACTTGATCCCTGTATTGCTTCAGCTATGACTGGAGTTTATATAAGCTGTGGCTTTCACTGAAATTTCTTAATGGGACTGGAATTGTGTGGATTCCTGCACAGAGCTCCCCAGTCCTCTCTTTCCAGAGCTGGATGGAAAGTTCTCAGTGGGCTGAGATCAGGAGAGGAGAACAGAGACAGACAGCACAAATTATTCTGTAATGAGTGTAAGCTTCACGGTCTTCTTCAGGTATTGACTTGTTAGAAATATACAAGGTACACCTGAGGTTTGTAAGTGAAAAAAATTGAAAACGTAAATCAGAAAATTCTTAGTTTTCATATGGAAAAAATGAAGACTGGAGAAATTCTGTTCAACCTTTTTATGCATGAATATTTTGCATTATATTTGAAGTGATGTGGTCCGACTTTTGTTAGGCCCTCAGAAGTCCTTTTTTAGCTGCTAAAACAGCATTTCCTGATCACAAGTGGCTCTCTTCTGAAAGTGTTTCCTAATTCGGCATTTTTCAGATTGCATATTTGCTGCATGTCATTGACTTTCAGCTCAAAGCTATTTGAATTTGCACTTCATATTATGAAGATTTAAACTGCAGAGAAGCCAAGAAAAAAATTCTGCTGTGTTCTGTCTTTGTTTGCAATGGATTTCATTGTGCAAGCCTAAAACTGCTGGTATCATGTTTATTAACTATTTATAGATGCAGATTATGTTGGGTTTTTTTTTTGTTCAAACTAGCTAATGTTCTCCTCCAAGAGCTTCAATTTTCTTCTGGATTTAAGTTTTCTTGGGGGGTATAATTCTAAATAAATTGCAGGACTTCATTTTGTGTTGGAAACTATGAAATGACAGAAGTAGATAACCTAACCAAACTATCTCTGCTCTCTCAACCACAGAATACTTGTCTTTAAATTTTGTTCCCCCTTTTCTTGTTGATATCAGTGATCCTACATATTTTAAACTGAGGTCAGAGTTTTGCTTTACCAATCATAAAACAAGAGATTCCAACTGGCTTTCCCAACAGCAAAGTAGCTATGCAAGGCCATCAGAGGGGAAAAAAAAACAAAAAACAACAAAAAACCCAAAACAAAAAAGAAAAATAGTTTAGTCAGTAAAACAAGTGGATAAATGTATATATTTATAAGATCTATTTAAAAGAAAAAAAAAGACAAATGTCTAGACACATTAAAATGTGTAGACACATTTTGTAAGCTGAATCACTACCTTACAACGCATTAAACTTTTAAAGCAAATCGTACACCATTTTAAGAACTTAAACTGTTTTAAGGCCTTGGCTGAGTTAAAACAGCTTAATTGAGTTTCACTATGTTAAATTAAGGTGATACACAATCTGGGACCTAATTAAGGAAGTCCTACATAAGTAGTATCACATTTACTCCTTGTTTATTGTCTAGCACATCTCATTTATTTGAGAAAGAGTTCAGATGTTACTATTATTTGTCACTTAGTCAACTCTATAGATCTAGCTCAGCTCAGGGATAAAAATTTTCTTTTTGCTCATGAATCACTTAATTCCTGTAGGCATTGTTAACAAGGTTCTTTATTGCAGGCTGTCCCAATGTGGTGCTTCTGAAAGGTTTTTTTGTAATCCCACAGGTGGAGAGAGAAATCAATTGGCTTTGCATTTGTGGTTACAGATCAGGTTAATCATGAGAGGAGGTGGGGCAATGTTTTTTTTTCTTTTATTTAATATTAAAAGAACCAGAGGGGTAAATACTTCGAATTATATATCAAGCCTTCTCTGAAATTTGTAATAACTGCTATTAAAATAAACTTGAGTTTGAACTTCCCAAAATCTGAAAAAATAAACTACTTTAAATACTCAAGAACTAATTTAATTTAAATCAAAACCGATTCCTTAAGGCCTTATACTAAAAAAATGTTAGCCAAAGAGCTTTTATAAAATAATTAATTCCATGAGAATTAACTAGTTTGTGCTTAGGTGTTAAGCTCCTAAAATATCCTGAACTGTTAGGGTGGGCTTAAATACCTGAGTTCATCAATAATGTCTTAGTAAAATACCAGGTCAGTTCTGATGTGCCTAAAGGCACTTCAAAAATTAAAGTGTTTTCTCTCTAACTTTTGTCATAATTAGGTCAACTTGACTAAGAGATCAGTGAGTTCTCTGAGAAATTAAAAATCTGAGAGATTTTCATAGGCTGTCAAACTAAAAATTCTATCTTTGGAAGTATTGGTTTAAGAAAAAATAGGAAGGCATAAAATGCAGGAAATGTGGTAAGTAAAGACAAGAAATAGAGACTCTGCTAGACAGAGTTTTAGTGGAGACTGGGCAATGTCAAGAGTTGATAGGGTAGTGGAATCCAAGTATCTATTAAAAATTCTGATTTGTTTATGAAAATTAAATCCTCATCAGCCTAAAATAATTTAATTAATTGAATCTTGTCATACTGCTTTTACTTAAATCATTTGAATGCATTCAATGAAATACTTGAAGCAGAGATAAATTCATGACTGTATATGCATTTCTTTTAAAGCCTTGTCTTAATCTTTGTGTTTAAGTGTATTTTTGAGCTGGTTTACGCCATCAGATTAATAGCAGAAATGCTCCATAAATCATAAGTAGGATGAAATTTGCTTGTATACAAATGCAACATTCTCTTTGCATGTTCTTGTTTAATAAGTTCTTTATTTTTTTGTCTTGAATGTGTTTTTATATACTTAAAGAAGATATTTGGTACATGTCAGGTAGTGGAATTACAAACTTCTGGATTTGTGTTGTAAAATATGATCTGTGATCTTACAGTACAGAGTAAAATAATTGGGAAAATGAGAGATGCGTTTGCAAAGAGAGAGTGGGAATGGCATCCAGGTATCTTTTTGTTTCCCTGTGATAACATTCATTGGAAGAATGGATATCAATTGACCAACTGCCAGTCAGGATTATCAAACTTAACTGTACTGTTAGTTATGCAAACAAGTGAAATTTTAGGATCACCAGAGACAATTTATTAATAGATCTCACAAAGGAACTGTAATTCTGGAAACTCAGCAAAATCAATGCAGAAAAGCAAGATAACTTATTTATATCAAGCCACTCTATTACACCATCTGTGTTTCCTGACACTTACGGAACTATTCCTGTAGTTGAGCTTGCTGACAAATAATATTTTTCAGAGAAAACCACTGTAAAGCTATTTTTCTTGACTTCTTTGGAAGTATTCCATAGCAACTATGGATTACTATCAGTCCAATGTTTCATGTATATTAATTCTATACTTATAAGTGTAGAATCATCTGAGGTGAAATGATTTTGTTGCAGCTTGGGTCTTAGGCACGTATACCTTTCAAGGTTTGCCTGGAGCAAGGAACATTCAAACAAAATAAAATATATTCTAACTTTACAGCAAACGAAAATGATTCAGCATCAACTTATTGAAAAGTTAATCATGAGGTCCCTGTCACAACTAGAATTCAAACCAGATGTCACTTAAAAATATGACTAGAGAAATCCGGCAGAATGCTATCTCCCCCCCAGCTATAAGAGATGAAATTATTGCTCGAGAACTCAGACATTTAATTTATTAAAAAAAAACCTTACTTAATTTAATTAGAATTCTAACATTCAAGGTGACCACTGTAATTTGGTACAAAATTATTACAGGCATGAAAATTAAATTTATCTTCTTGACTTCAATATATTCTGCATATTCTAATCACTAGAAGAGGTAGTAAGAGAAGAATCAGTTTAAGTTTAGAGACTTTAATCCAGTACATTACATATTTTATGTCACTGATTATATTTCCAAAGTAATTGAAGTGCCTTTATTTGTATTTGTTAGCTAATGAAATCCTAGCTTTGAAACCTTCAGCTAAATTTTATTGTCATTTGTATGGCTAATATATTTTAATGTCTTTAGATATATTCTTGGTTATTAATGTTGAGTATCATTAAAGACAGTAAACTAGTATTATTAGCATTATTCCTTAAGTCAGAGCTCTAAATTAAATCTTGCCTCAATTCAATAGTATTCTTGATTGTTATAATAAAGGGTTTCTTGGGTATCGTGGCATGAAAACATGATCTGGGGAACTTTGGGCTCAGTCTTTTTGAACATTTTGGGTAGAATTAAGCAAGGGATCAGCTTAAATCCAGTGGACCTCCTTCTCTGCAGGAAAAAAAATCTTGTTCCTTGTTTAATGCTGGGAAAAGTAATATAACCTTACTCAGTTATAAAGAGAGCAAATAGTCATTTAGAGATAGATTTATCGAGTCTTTCAGAAGCTAATGTTTTTAAATCAAACTAAAAAAGGCTTGGTTAGTAGAAACACATAATAAACCTTTAATATCCATTTGGAAAGAGAACTGCTGTTAATCGTAATAATGTTAAAAATATACAAGGGGATTAAAAACTTTCGGCATTTGTTTCATCAGTGTACATGATGTTAAATATTCCTAATAGTTCATTTTATTTGTATTGTGAGTTCTTCTATGGTCTGCCTATGAAAATGTACTTTGCTTCAAAATAAAATAAACTAGCAACTTAGAAAGTCCTTCCCCACACCTTAGGTTTGTAACTACCTACTATGTAACCAGTAACCAAACATTATTTAATCTATTTTAATGTCTGAACAGAAGTGACAATTTTACAGTACTAAATTAGGTCTCTTAATTTCATATTCTTGTGATACAAAAACCTGAGAACTTTACCTTCTAAGTGTCAAGAAACTGAATGCTTCTTTAGGATGTAAATGATGTGTAATTATAACATGAAATGCATTGTGTTTAGATTTTAAATTGCAACCAAATACTTTTTTTGACAGCTTAAACCAAAAATAGATAATTGCTCTTAATAATATCTCCTATGGTTTCTGATTTAAGGTGAAAATAAAAGTACAAGACACAACTTTGCATGTTTAGAGAAGATGGCATCTGGTGAGAAACCAGCGCTTTCTTACAGAGTTCTTTGAGATTTCTTTATGATTTTCTTTAAAGATGAGATACTAAATTGTGCAGTCTATAAGCTATACAGATTTTTTCTGTAGTGTAGGTGTTGCTATATTTTGCCATGATAGAAAGAAGGACACTGTGGAAGTCTAGAGAGAATAAGTTTAAATTTAACAAAGTCTGATCTGGAACACTATGTAAAATTACAGGTTTTCAGAATCAAAATTAGTAACTTAAACTTCATAGATTAAGATCAGAGCCTTTCATATGAGAGAAAACAGTCAAGTCATCAGCATTCTTAAAGATTAGGTATTTATGTGATTTGTTGTCCAAAAGGTAAACATCAAGGCAGATGGGAAATAATTTTAAAAGGCAATGTTTGTAGAGGATCATAAATATATTAAAACTGAAGGTTTTTCAAGCATTAGAGGTTTTGGAACAGTGTTCTGACAATAGTTGTAGGGCAAATGTACTGAATTAAAAATTAAACTTGAAGATTTAATATAATTCCTTTGTATTAAAAAAAAAAATAATTCTAAAGGTTTATCTGAATCCTCACATTTTCTTTCACCAGACAATTTCATCAGTAAGAATCACAACTGTCACACAGCTATCTCAAAAAATGGGTTTTCATAATCAAACCACAATGGAAATCCAACAAAGGTTCTAATTGTGCTCTAAAAATAGGCTGACATTACCATTTGAAGACTTCTTGTGTGTTTTTCTGTCAATCCACCACATAAAATATTTTGGCTTTCTTGCTTCTTCAGCATCCTTTTTTATTGTATTATCCCACACTGAATGTCAGGTTTACTTCTGGAACAGATTGCATTCAACCTACATTTATATCTGTCCTCTAAATAAATGTCATCTCAGTATATTTTTGCAGTGGCAGAAAGTAATTTAAAAGCATTTAGATTGTAGCATTAAATTTATACTCCTAGGCCTTAATATTTCCTCAATTATGATGGAGGGAAGGAGAAGAAATATATATTCTCTATTGTGGAAGGCTTGATGGCAGTAGATTGCCTTAAATGTTCTTGAAAAAAATTAAGCAAATCCTCCCTATCATACCTGTCTTTTAAGCATTTAACAAAGTATGTCAATTTATTACTTCCAGAACTCTCTCTATATTGGATATACATTACTAAATCTCAGTTTCAGTGATACTGAATTCCCTATGATGGGATATTTCTTTGTTTTTTTTTAAAATTTGTATGCATTTGGTAAAGTTTTCATGATGTTTGATCTTTATATTGATTACATATATATTAACTTATATAGAAGTATAAGAGACCAAGATTGGAATGATTTCCATGAATACCAATGGACCAGGCTTTCTGATTTAGCTGAAAACTCACCCTGGGAAATATGATGTGTTGGGCTGTAATGAACTTTACATTGCTATTTCTGATTGCTTCCTTACATGACAACTTAGCACACTGCATGTTTTAGAGACACTTGATAAAAGGGTTAAAGTTGATTAATACAGCATTACCAGAATAAATTCATTTGTAACCTTGTAGATATATGTAACTTTTCTCTTTTAGATAGTTAGAGATTTCTATTTGATGATACTTGCAGTACTACTTTTAGGGATTTGTCACATGATTATATTCCTAATACTAAACTGTTTTAATTACCAGTTTTCAAATACTCTTTTCTAACATATTTCTATTAAGGAAGCATAATGTATAGATACACACATATATATGTACATACACCTTAACATTAAAACCCCTCTGCCTTTAGGTAATGGAACTTCCTTGGGAAATGAGTAATGTATATTCAAATTACCTGCATCTATTGCTAAGATTACAATTCAAATTTTAATTTTTTATGAGACACATTTATTGTTGTTTTAATTTGTGTTAAAATATTTGGAAATACTTACTACCTCTCTAGCTGGCTGTGTTTTTGCATTTTACATATCTGAAATCTGGATTGACTCCCTGTGTTTCAAATGTTATTTTAAAACCGACATCTCTGTCAGTGTTTCAAGAATGTTTAGCATGTTAAACAGTATTTACTAAAAAAATGGGTGCCAAACAGTATACTTTCTATATGGTAAAACTAATACTTTCAATAGATGAAATGATTTATCATTAAGCTGAGGCCTTGGCTATCAAAAGCTAAGAAAGGGAAGAAAATAATCTCTTGAATTTCTCATCCTCATAGGATGTGTTTGCATGTGTGTGCAGGCTGGGGTCATGCCTGTATTGCTCTCTCTACTTTTCTTAGAAAATCTCTAGGGCAATAAAGCCTTCTAGTCTTCTTACTTTCCTCCAAATTTATTTTGTGTTGATCAACCATATGTCCCTTTTAGAAGAAAACTGAAAGAAAAATGAAAATCTAGGGAGTCTATTTTCTCTTATATTTGTGATGGTGAAATTCATAACTTACATAAATATGCTATTCCTCAGACAACTGATAATTTTTTTATCATGTCAGTAGCATTGGTCTGTGTATCATCTTTCTGGTATACTGTGGAGAAAAGTTCCGAGCCCTTGAAAAACTCAAAGTTGCAGCTAATGAGTTGGTGGTAGGCTAGAAGTGGACAGCCGTGTTCTAGTTTGGGGATTTTTTTCATGTCATAGACTCCTAATACTAATTTGGAAATTATGATCATAGGTAACATCTAGCTTTGTTACTAAAGCAAGCATTCTAAAGTTTTTTTCTGAATTTCAGATTGAGCCACTTCATACTACTAATATAGTAGGATTATGTGGTTATATCACAGCTCCACTCGTAATCACTGTGATTTATTTGTGGTTTTGTTTCCTGGGTTTGTTTGGGGTTTTTTTGTCATCATTTTGGATTTTTGGTAGTTTTTTAGTAAATAGAGCATTCTGAGTTTTCAGTTGAGTAAAGTTTGTTGGACCATTAAGTCTTTAGCTGTATCACAAGGTATTCATATATTACTTGGGGGGGACTGTACAGTCACACCTAGAGAAGATCTTGGTGTGTAAAGAGCAGTGCAGCACCAGTGGTGTCTCTGTTAGGGACCGGAGTTAAAGCAGAATGTTTGATTGCATGTGAAATGCAAAGAATCTGGATTTCCTCTGCAAAGAAGTAATTGGAATATCTAGCAAAATACAAGATCACCCCCACAGAAAACAGTCACTACAGCTAGGAAGTCCTCTTGCCCCATGTTGTCTCCATCCAGGGTTCCTGGGGCAGCCGTGAAGTCTGTTTCCAGCCTCATCCAGTTGCTCTCAGGCAAGAAACACACAGGCAGAGCCAAATGCCTCCCCACAGCTCATTTCATCATTGAGTCCTGTCTGGGAAGCAAATAGCTTGCCTGTCTCTGCTCCCAGCATGACAGAGCCTTAGGGTCCCTAGGCACACATAAGCTGCAGTCTCACTGAGCTTCAGAGACATGGGGCACCTGGGTCACTGAGCAGGGGCTCCCTGAAGGGCTGATCTCAGAGCTTGCTGGCTCCATCCTGTTGCATATTTGCAGGGCTACTGACCTCAGAAAGAGGCAGTGAAACGCCTACTTTGTCGGGTTTTGGGGGGTGAAAATAAAAGGCAAAGTTATGTTCAAATTTTAACCACATTTTCTCAGTAAAACCTGGAAAAAGCTGCTAACAAAAAATGTCTTTGATGAGGTGGCTTTTTTAAATGAAAAACTTAATTTCTGCCTGTTAAGAAGATTCACTCCTCTTTATAAAACCCTTCTTCATGAAGTTCTTTTCAGAATTTTTGTGCTTACTTCATTATACTTTAAGAAAAATGAAACCGACTTCCTTTGATTGGAGCGTTTATCATCACTATTACTTCAAGTTTAGTTTTGCATGTGTGATCAATCTATAATAATCATGGAGAAAATGTATAAGGAAACTCAATTGATAAAGCAGAAGATAAACACTTTTAGTGTTTAATAAAATTTAGCAAGAGCTTTCAAGTAGCAGTATTCTGCAGGGTCTTAAACATAAAACTATTAAACGTAAAGTTTTTGGAGGTGAAATGCTGTTGATGTGTTTTTCTGTGGTGATTTTTGGTTCCATAGTTTGTTTGTTTTTTACTATATAGTATCAATAAGCTATTTTTCATGCCCTGCTTTGTTTGAAGAGCAGTGTTTGTGCTTTTCTTAGAATAGTAACTATTACTGTACTGAGTTCAGATGTTCTACATCGTAAGAGAAAATCTGATCCATCATCATTCGTTGGAGAATACACATCACCTGTATTTAAGAGCTTGCATGTCTTTGACTGTCAGTTTTGTAACATGGCCTAATTTGCTTATTTGTTCTACAATTTAAAATATACCTGTAGTGTAACAAGGCAACCAGGTGCCCCTAATTGCCAGGGAGTGGGCATGAGCTTGTGTTAAGCCCACCTGTGCCTAATTAGGGTGGGCCCCCACTGCGCATGAGCAGGACCAGGGGGCCAATAAAAGGTGAGTCCTGAGACACAAGCTCAGCTCAGTCCTGAGCTAGCCAGCAGAGAGGCCAGTTGCTCTTGGAGTAGCAGCTCTGATCTGGGCTAGTCAACTCTGAGAGCCGTAGGCTTGGAGCATTGCTCGTGAGTCTCTGCTGGAACATCTGGTTGGACCTTGAAGCGCCGTTCCCTAAAAGAGGCTCGTCTTGCTACATATACCTTAGACACAAATACATTGACTGTCCATCTGGGTATCATGGAAAATTTGTGTGCTCCTCAATTTCCTTTCTAGAATTAGCCTGAAAGAAAACTTTATATGTACAGCAATTGCAGAACTTACTCGCATCTACTTGTGCTGTATAATAAATTCTCATCATTGCCTTGATCTTTAAGCAAAACGACTGAAGCAGGAAGACCTTTACTGCTACTTTAACTTTTGTTCCTTTTCATGTAACAACAGGGGTTGGAGACTGGTCATTTTTCTTTGTGGAATCATTCATAATCCTTTTTAAAACTAAAGATGTGTCATTATGTTCTACGCTCAAAACAAAAATTATCATAACCTTAAAAATTATAACATAACTATTCTCCCCATTCTGAAAGTTAAATCAGATTGGGGTTAAAAAATTAATTCACAGATTTCAAAGCCAAATTTGACCTCACTAAGACTATTCTCTTAAAAAGTTGGACATTTAGTAATGTTAAAAACACTGTGCTGAGAACTGAGGAGTTAAAACATCAATCAAGAATTCTTCTTTCATGAAAAACATTTTAAAATCTTTCCTAACCCATTTATTTCATATTCCCCAATGTTTCTTTTCTTCAGGCTTAATCATTGATTAATCATGGCATTTCCTTTTGAATTAAGAAATGCTTTTCTTTCTTTGCTGAACATCACCACTGTGACTTGTTCCTGACACAGCAAAACACAGTATTACCTTTTCCCCTGGGAAAAGACAAAAGTTTTATTAAAATTGTTTCATCCTAAGAACTCTTATACTCATTAATGGCTGGAGGGAACACTAAATGATCATGTCAAGTTTGAAACTCTTCTCCAGAGGAAGTAATTGCAAAGATGTTTCCATTTTTCAGCATCAGCATTACAAGGTATTTAGGTATAAAGATGTTATGGTGAATAAAATACTGTGACACAGTAATTTTAGTATGCATATTTGATTTCTTTCCTGTCTTACACTTTTCAAACAAGAGTGATATCAGACCATTAGAGCACAAATTGAGACTTCAAAGGACATTGTGCTAATACTGTGTTTTGGTATCAGGAAGTAGAAGCATTCAACTTCGGCTGATGCAACTGTTTTGGACTAGCATGCTAGCAACACAGAATGATGTGAGTGACACTTCAACCATTGCTCTTCAACATGCTAACTGCCATACTTGGGGTAAAATCTTGTTTCAAGTCAAGTTGATGATTTTTCTGCAAGAACTTTTTTTTTTCTTGACATTTTTGAAGATTGCAGTTAACTTGTAGTTAAAACTTGTAGTTAACTGAGCATGTGTAAGATGCTATATCCATGCTGAGCTCTTCTTAGAGTAAAGGGAGCTCCAAGCAAGTGTGGGACAGACCTGCCCACAAATAAACAATTGCTGAATTAGGATGGGTGTTATTACCTTCTTACAAAGACATATGTAAGAAAACCTTCTCATTTTTAAAAACCATCCACAGAATTCAGCAGAACAGATAGGAATTGAAGTTTCTGTGTAATCATGTAAGTGTCCGGACATCATGGCATTCTGTAGAATGTTTGGTTTTGGTTTTTTTTTTATTTTTACTCTATTTATCTTCACCTCTATAATAAAATGTTTTAATACTGTTGCAATAAAAAATACAGGTTGCAAAGAAATTTGTGTAAAAAAAAAATCTAATTAGTAAAAGATATTTTCACAGTCAGAAAATCACAGACTCACAGAATTGTCATGGTTGGAAAAGGCCTCTGAGATCACTGCATCCAACTGTCATATAAGGAAGTAAGCTCCCTATGTTTGTCCCACAATTGTGGAAGTTGAAGAGAAAAAGGATGCCTATCTTTGCAGAGGAAACTGAGTATTTCTGCTGTGCATCCTGAATTTAGATATTTTTTTTTCTGCCAAGCTACAGCAAGGAACCACATGCATCTCCATTAGGTAATTTCTGTCTGTCTGCATCATTTGAAGGCTGCTAGTAATATTTCCTGCACATTAAAAATATTCCCCTAAAAGCCATGTAGCAACTCTTTGACCTCCATCAAGTTTGACCCGGTTCTACACAAGTCATCGGCAAATCCGTAATGTTATAGCACACATCCAGACATCTTTCCCTGACTTCAGTACATAAATATCAGTTTCTTAAATACAGTATGTTTATTCATGACTATTTGTCAGATCATTTGCAATCTCCTCAGTAGGGAGATTTCTGTAGAAAATGCTAAAAAAAAAGTAAAAAAAAGGTCTTACATCAACTTACATCAATCTATTTGGCAGTTCATTGAATCATGTATGTACAAATAATACATGCTGCAAACTTCCTAGCTCCTGAAGAGCTGTTTTTTAATATTCTTCCTGAAAGGTTTGGATTTTTATTCCCTTGTAGTGTTGATATCTTATGCAGACAGTATTTTGAAGCACTAAGTGTTTGGCAGCAGAAAGAGTGTTTTTTGTCATAAAAGCACTATCTGAGTTGGTGAAGGCGTTATGAAGGAAAGGATTTTGTATTAGTCTTTACTGCTAAGCATGGCAATGAAAACTAATTAAAATATCTTGAGATTTATTCATGCAAGGATCCATGACTTGCAAGAATTTTTGATTTTTATAACCATGATCACTGTAGTAAATCACAGCTCACATAGCAAGTGAAATGCTAAAGAGATCACTGGAATACTTTAAGATGTCTTCATTTTGGGAGTTCTATACATAACTAAGTGATGTGAATTAATGGGTTTATTTAACAAAATAATTATCAAAGTATATTCTACAATCTACTTTCTACATCCATTAGATGTTTTGTTTTAACAAGTCTAATTCCGTGGTAGTGAGACAAGAGAAGGTGCTATAACAGCAGTAAGTAATTGTTGCCTTTATGATTTCTGATACAATCTTATTACTGGCCATCTTCATAGAATCACAGAATCACAGATTGGTTTAGGTTGAAAGAGATCTCAAAGATCATCTAGTTCCAAACCCCCTGCTTGGGCAGGGACCCCTCTCACTAGACCAGGTTGCTCAAAGCCCCATCCAACATCATCTTGAAAACATCCAGTGATGAAGCATACACAACTTCCCTGGGCAACCTGTTCCAGTGTATCACTCAACTCACACTAGCATCTATCCTAAATCAACCTTCTTCCACAGAATTATCAGTTGGAAGGCACCTCTAGAGATCACCTAGTCCAAGATCACCTGGTCCATCTAGTTCCAGTTTTCAACTTTTGTCCCTTATTCTCTCACTATATGCCTGTGCAAAAAATCCTACCCATTTTTCTTGTAGGCCCCTCCAGGTACTGGAAGGCTTCTATAATGTCTCCCTGGAGCTCTCTTCTCCAGTTTGATCAAACCCAACTCTCTCAGTGTGTCTTCATAGGAGAGGTTCTCCAGCCTCTGATCATCTTTGTGGCCCTCCTCTGTACCAACTTCAGCAGGTCCATGTCTTTCTTATACTGGGAACCCCAGCACTGAACATAATACTCCAGGTAAGGTTTCACAAGGGTGAAGTAGAAGGAGAAAATCACCTCCCTCAACATGCTGGTCACACTTCTGATGCAGCCTGAGGTATGGTTGGCTTTCTAGGTTGCAAGTGCACATTGCCAGATCATATTCACTTTTTAGTCTGCCAGGTTTTCCAAGTTCTTTTCCACTGGGATGCACTGAATAGACTCATTGCCCAGACTGTAAACATGTCTGAGATGCAGGTCCTTGGCCTATCTGAACTTCATGTAGTTCATAGGGGATCACCTCTCAAGCCTGTCAAGGTCCCTCTGGATGGCCTCCCTTCCCTCTAGAGTATCAGCTTGCTGAGGATGCACTCAATCCCACTGTTCATGGCCCCCCCAAAGATGTTAAATAGTACTGATCCCCAGTAGAAACCCAGAGGAGCGCCACCTATCACTGATCTCCATTTGGACATCAAGCTGTTGATTGCAATTCTTTGAGCATGACCGTCCAGCCAATTCTTTCACCAAGTGGTCCATCCATTGAATCTATGCCTCTCTTTGTATGAGTCCAGGTAGATGATGCTCAGTTGCTCTTCCTTTACCCACCAAGCTATAATCCTACTGTAGAAGGCTACCAAATCTGTCAGGCATGCATGACATGCCCTTAGTAAAGCCATTTTGTCTGTCACCAGACACCTCTATATTTTCCATGTGCCTTTAACATAGTTTCCAGGAGTATCTGCTTTATAATCTTACTGGGTGCAGAGGTGAGACTGACTGGCCTGTAGTTTCCTGGATTTTCTTTTTTTCCACTTTTAGAAAATAGGATTATGTTTCCCCTTTTCCAGTCACTGGGAACTTTCCACTCTGCTTCAGCTTTTCAGATACAATGAGAAGTGGCTCATTTGCCTCTTCCCTCAGGACCCTTGATACATCTCATCAGGTGCCATGAATTTGTGCACCTTCAGGTTCCTTAGGTGGTCTTGAAGGTGATCTTCTCCTATGCCTGAATGGATAGAATGAAAAAAAAGTAGGTTGTAACCTCTTTGAATTACATAATGTATAAATTTTATTATTAGATATTTTTGTTTTCTCTTTTACATGACTAATGAGGATATTTATCAGAATGTCTCAGCGGAAGTATTGAATGTAAGAAGAGGCTCCACTGAAACTGATTTTCTTAAGTAGCTTATTTTGTCTTTAGCTCAATTTATTATTGTGAAATTACATCCAAATACAAATTTTAAATCTAAATTAAAAAATCAAAGCAAGGCAAGAAATAAACATTTGTCTGAAGCTCCTAAAAATGTGTGATGATGGCATATGCTGGGTGTACTGAATGTAATCAAAAAAGAGGAACAGATGAGCTAGTAAATGATGCAGAGTAATATTACTTCAAACTAGGCCCCTGTGACCTCAGCAATTTAAAAATCAGGAAACTATTACTGGTGTTAAGGAATATCAATAAGAAGTGGTCAGAAATAATGAAATAAAGATTAATGTGGTGTAAGAAACCATACTTGGCAATCTAACTGCACAGTGTAAAGCTTTCACTTAATATCTAATTCAGTCAAACTAATGCCAATGGGACTTTGCTATACAGATTAATAAATATAAAATTAAGTTCTAACTAAATAAGTTTAAAATGATGACTTAATTTTTCTTTTCTTACCTTTCTGTTCTTTAAATGTTATGTGTTTTGGCAACTGAACTGTGACTTGTGAAGCAGAAACATCATACTGGCCCCTATATTTCAATAAATCACCTTTGCATTCAGTCAGTTTTAAGAAAAGTTGTGTGAAACACTGTATTTTAGGTATATGGAGGATGTCCAGCGTATTCTAAACCCGAAAGTTTTTTACAAAGAACCATGTATTCAGCAATTTTTCACAGTTTAAGAAATCCCATTTGTCATTTTCACATTAGACAAAAAGATGCAAATAAAATGCTGCTTAGAACTGGTTAAAAAACATATATCAATATACATCCATCTGATAACTAACATTATTTCAGACTTTATTAAACTTTACCTGAATATATTCCATTCTAATTTGTGTGAATGAAGGGCAACTTATTCCCACCTAATGCTAGCAAAACACACAGCTTTTAGGATTAAAATATTTATTGCTGCAATTAAGTTGGAGCTATGGCATGAAGTGCAGATTATATATAAAACTCTCTTAACACATTCTTTCTTGGAAATAATTGATAGTACTCTCCGTATTTATATTTTAGCCATAATAAGAAATAAATAATCCTTTCTGGGCATGCGAAGAATTGAACATGCTTGCAAATCCAAACCAGTAAGTTTTATGAATTAGTTCTTAAGGTTCATTTTTCATTACAAAAACCATAAAGAGCAAAGACCAACTGTTACTCCAAACACTTGGTAATGAAAACCAGATGTTATAGTACCAAAGAGGGCTAGACTTCAAATTCATTTTAATTACTCTTGAGTGCACCTCCTGATGACCAGTCTTGTTTACTGCTCTTCTTTCTGAGTAGAAGCCATAGCAACTAGCTGCTTTTGAATGCATCATTAGGCCAAAATTTTGCTGGTTTTAAAACCCAATAGCCTGAGGCCAAATCAGGTTTGGCCCATGAATCTTCAAAAAATGAATGTGTGATGAAACATATTTTCAACAGATAGCCAACCACAAGATTCTCTCACATGAAGTATGGTTTATTCATTAAGCCCAAGTTGTATATCCTGCAGAACAAGAAGATTTAACTTACAAATACTTACAAATTTAGAATACTTCCAATTTTTACATGAAATGAAGTATTTCCTTCCTGGTTTTGACGATTCCTTATAGCCCATTTAACCTAATTTCTTTCTTGGATAGAATGGCTTTGTCTTCCAATAGGCTGTTTGTAACTCAGCCCTGGTGCACCTCTCTTTTCTTCCATTGCTTTGCAGACTTAGCAACTTTATGGTTGTAGTATTTCTTTCCATTTGAGTAAAAATTACTGCCTGACTAGGTGTCAGGCTGAGATTTATTTATTTAATGTACCTCATGAAACAGTTTGGGGAATGTCATCTTTGACATTGCTTTGTCTTTTTCAAAACTTCCTCATTTTATTCAGATTTCTGTATTTAAGAAGGGTGGTAACATATAAGCAAATATATGCATGTAACATTCATATCATCATATGCTCAGTGTTGTCAATCTTTACGGAAACATTTCAGCCTTTTCATAGATATTTGAGTTTTTAAGCTTAAAAATAAAAAGAACTTAGGTCAAAACCTTCTGAACTTAAATAACGGAAATTATATATACAGCTAATAAGGAAATGTGACTGTTGACATCAGTGGAACTGCTATTACTGCAATTTTTAGGGGTGTTCTTTTCCCTGTCAAGATTAAGATTACTGTTCAATAGCAGAAAACATTTTAAATATAATACCTTACCTTAAAAGCCCTAGATACATTGTTTGAAGACAGAATAAACAGGGTTTTTTTTATGAACCAAAAATGATATGTTGAGATATTTTTTTTTGCATTGAAGCAACTTAATTCTCACATGCGTTATAATTAGATCATTGAATAAGATTTTTAGAGGTGTGTGGAAATAAAATACGAAATGTTTAAAACAGAGATGATATTTTTTCATGTTACATTGATATTTGGCAAAAAAATAGATTCAGAGTTAAAGGCTTGTTTTGTTTTGTTTTTTTAAAGGAAATGATGGGCATGAGCAAAGGAAATATATGCATCTATTCTGAGTTTCATGTTAACTCACGCAAGGATTTCAGTTTTATTCTAGCACTGGAATCCAGTAACTCATTGTAAGTCAAGAGATGTTTTTCTGTCTGGGGAACAATGATTCACAGCTGTGTGGCTGTTTTCTGAAGTTCAAATCCCATGAGCCATAGCAATAATATCAGAAACCCAATGTTTCTGCTTTTCCCTTTATTCTCAGAAAGGAAAATATTTCCCGTGGAGCAGATGAAAGGGAGGTGGAACCATCCTTCAACAAACACTAATTTCATCATGTTGTAAAGATTGGAAATATGGCTTCCAGTCATGCGAATATTGTTGTGTTTAGCTGCTCTGACTTTCTCAGATATTAATTGATTTCTAGAGAAATTTGCAGCAGAGGACTAAAACATGCATCAGCAGATACTTCAACAAATAGACTGTTGGTACACACATCCTAACAGTTAATACGTTAATAGGATATTGCAAGCTTACAGTCTTCTTGAGTAGTTGTTTTTTTGCTTTTTCTAGGTCAGAACTTGTTCCCATTTATGTAAGTTAGAAACGTGTCCTAGGAGACACTTTGACAGACTGACTTGGTAAGGTGCTTCATGGCAAGGACTGTCAAAATCAGCACAGTCCCTGCAGGGCATAAAGGAGAGGGAAGCCAAGGATTTCCACGTGTCTTTGCTCGTCTGCTCAGAGCTGTTTTATGTCCTGTGTTAGAATTGACAACCCTTGGGCAACCCACACCTCTGCAAAGTAAAGCATTGGATGCCACTGCTTCTTACCAGAATTTCTACATTCCCACACTTAAGAGCTTCTCTTAAGAGAAGCTGACTTAAGAAACTGTTTGTCACTGCAGGGGGACCAAGAGGCTCATAATGTGGCAGGAAAATGTGGAACACAAAGACACCCTCATTCTCCCCCTCTTCTTCAACATCTTGAGGGGAAGGACAGAATATGTGTGAAGTACCTTTTCTTTCAACTTAAATGTAACTTTGTCACTTGGCAAGAGAAATATTTCAGTGAGAATTGGTAATAAATGAGGAAGTCTGTGCGCAAATCACAAAACCTCAAAAATATTCCCTTAATACAAATGGTTTGGAAGTATGCTAATTTGCTTAAGTACAAAATCAGGGTTGTCCTGGCACTATATACAATGATTGAATGCTTCCATTTTACATAAAAGTAGCACTGCTTTAACCCTTTCTGGTTTTTAATGGCTGATGATTTCATATATACCCTCTAGCTAGGACTGTTTGAGATTTCTACCTAAGGGAATACATTAGTTACTTGTTTCAGGCCCAATCTGGAGGAGGACTGTGATGTCCGCAGAGATAAGCTGAAATGGCTGGAACAAGGACTGCATTTCCAGAACTGAGCCACATTCCCTAATTCCTGTAGCACCAACCTTACCATGCCTGGGTACAGGAAGTGAACTTGCAGCTGATGAACACCAGCAGAAGGAGTGTGCTTTCATCAGTCTAGCCAGAGCCTATATGTCAGTGAAATCATACTAGAATGGAGGCTTAAAATGAGAGGATTAATGCATAATTAAAAAGTTGAGACTGCTTATCATCTTGTCATTTTAACCTGGTTCCATTTACAAAAATAAAAGAAGTCACTCAAGAGCAACTGCATTTGAAAGAATCTATTTTAAACTCATGTTTTGAGTTGTCTGTGAGTTTAGAATAATATGCACTGGGTTTTACTGACATCAGCCTTTTGTCGCTATGCTTTCTGTACTTTTGGTACTTTTCTGTACAATATACTGTGATATTTCCATGTATATTGAGCTAGAGAAACACACTTTACATGCTTTCAAATTGATGTAATGTAAACATATTCAACAAGTTAATGAATATCCTATTTCCATTTTGGCTTTTTCTCTTATATTCCAAAATCATCACAGGCATTTAAGCAAATTACTTACTGCCCTACAGACACAATAGAGGTGAATTAAACAATTGAATAACTTCTTGGAACAGTATGAAGGTCTTTCCTGTTTTCACATAAGGCTCTCAGAAGACGTAGAGCTCAGTAGTACAGAGGCAGAGCTACAGGGATTTTACGGCAGTTCTGTGAAACTGTAAAAGTCAGATCTGTTTAGTTATGGGTATTACATGTCTGTATAAATATTTCCTGTGTGGAAGTTGTAGTGGTTATGTAGACTATAGTAAAAAGCTCCAAGTTATGTCATAAATGAGGGGGCAATTTGTGCTGTCTCACAATGTGAAGATTCTCCAGCAGCTCTGCTTCTCTGATGGGAACAACTGCAGGCCAGTTTTCAGAAACAAGCTGAGTATACACAGAAACTTTTTAAGATGACATGGTTCTCAGTGGTGATAAATACCATAACATACTTTGTTCTTTGTGGTGTTCCTACATTAACTACATAATTCAACAAAAAAACAGGGCTAAAAATTTGAGATTTAAAGGTCAGTAGGAGAGTTATTCTTTGAACCTTGGGAAAGAATGGCAGAGTAGTTTGATTTTCATAGAATCACAGAACACTTTGGGTTGGAAGGGACCTTAAAGGTTGTAACCTACAAAGTTGCAACCCTCCTCTCATGGGCAGGGACACCTCCCACCAGACCAGGTTGCTTAAAGCCCCATCCAACCTGGCCTTGAACACTTGTAGGGAGGGCACATCTTCCTTGGGCAACCTGTGCCAGTGTCTCACCACCCTCACACTGGAGAATTCCTTCCCAATATCTGACCTAAGTCTACCCTCTTCCAGTTTAAAGCCTATTGCAACATGCCCTTTTAAAAATTCTCTTCCCAGCTTTCCTGTAGGCCCCCTTCAGGTACTGGAAGGAAGCTGTAAGATCTCCCCCAGAGCCTCTTCTTCTTCATATTGAACAAGCCCAACTCTCTCAGACTGTCTTCATAGAAAAGGTACTCCATTCCTCTGATCATCTTCATGATTTTAGAGATGATACAAGTGGGCAAATGGGTAAGCTTGAGGAACTGCACTATTCAACTTCTTTGTAAGGTGCTTCCTTCTTGAAAGATATAATGATGCTAAATAAAGCTAGTCTTCTTGCTACGAAGAATAGAATCACAGAGCCAAGCAAAGGTTCCATACACGCACACACAAAAAAACCAACCAACCAGACAAACAAAACAAAACAAAACAAAATACCCAAGAAAAAACACCAAACCAAATCAATCAAGAAACAACAAAACAAACACACAAAAAAACCAGTCTCAAACCCAAACGGAAACAACGAACAAAACAGAAGGAAAAGAGTAAACCAAATGTTAATTTGGGATCCAATGCTCTATCACTGGATTAGAAGAGACTACTGGGTTTATTTCAAAACATCTAATTTCAGTAAAGTAAATTGCATGCTTTAAATTTCTGAAGCAGACAAACTTTGTTACAGTAGCATCATATGAAGCCATTGATGACATTTTTCTTAGTGCAAACTTAAAAATTATTTTACTCAATCACCTTCTACATTTCTAAGACAAGCATAGAAACTGGGCTGTATTTGGGAGAATTAAGGAAGTGAAACTGACTAATCAACTTCACTGATATGGAAGTTCTTTCCCTTTCTCTTGTTATGGAAGTTCTCTGAAGTTGTCTGGAGCCTGCTATAAATGTATGAATCTTTCATGATTTATTTTGCCACTCTATTATCTATTTTTTTCTAAATTGAAATTCTCAAACTATTCAAAAGCTTTTCTTAAGATAATTTCTTACTAATGGAACTTTTAAATATAGTTTAGGTAAGGCAAAATTTTCTACCAGAAGTAAAGTAACAACTAACCAAACAAAAATTATCAAGTTTTCATGTTTTTCAGGTTCTTCCTTGAAATAGTTACAAAGCTCTTTGTTAGTTTACAGCTGAATTCCGGGTTTTGGAGGAAATTAAATTTTTTAGCAACTTCTCTATCTTAAAACAACATGAAACAATTTTCTTGCATAATGCAAATAACTTTACCTCTAAGTTTTTCTGCCTGGTTCATTTTGTCAAAAATGTCGTGGCGAGTAAGAATTGTAGAATAAAAATTTCTTCAGCTTAATTACTGAGGTTAGATTATTTGATGATTAAGGAGAGGAAAAATTTTGCTTGTCAAATATTTTGGTCAAAGAACATAAAACATTAACAAGATCATACTCTGCTTCTTGACTAGAGTGAAACTTTCAAAACTGTTTAAGAATGTTAGTGACTAAACAGCAGGGAGAAACAACTTCATGGAGTAGAGATATTGTGTAGCAATGATCTCATCACTTCCATGCACTGGTACCAGACTTACCACCTGTCACAAAAAGTGACAGTCAAAAAAAGATGTTCCAGATATTTATGGTGCCATCATGTGGAGACTTCTGAGCGCTGAAGAGGCTGAAGCAGAAGAACTTGATCAGAAGAGAGTTGGCCCCCAGACCAGTACTGATAACCTTGAGCTGTGAACAGGTGCTTGAATTTAAGAAATTGTAGCTCGTTTCTGAGTTGCCAAACTTCTGATCTGCTTGTCCTCTTTGGATGGCTTCTCACAATCCACCAGGACTCAGGTATTTTACTTTAAAATAATAAACATAAAAACAACAATAACAAAAATTCTGAGAGGTTTTGTCAAACAGAAAAGAATGTAATTTGGTCTTAGCCTAACATAATTAAAGAGAAATAATGAATGAAAACTAATTCTCACCCACTGACCAAGTTAAATAAGTGTAAATGTAAATAAAATACTAAAAGATTTTCTTTAAAGCCTTAATGCTTTCCTCTGGCAAAACTCTTCTTGGGTTAAGATTATGCAGCAACATGCAGGCTGAAACTATAATAAAAAGACTGGGTAAGAGTGGCAGGTATCCAGACTCATTTGGGTGGAGGGAGAGAGTTCTGATCTTTTATACATGATCTTAAAAATCAGAAAAACCTTTGTCTAATGCTATTTTAATGTCTTTGTATCTTTTCCAATTTTTGAATTGAAAAAACCTCTAATCCACCAAGGGAAGGACTGAAGTAGATCTCTTTCTTTTTTCCTTCGGTTAAAGATGAGACATTATAATAGTTTTAAAACCACCTTTTAATTCAGCATACGTTGGCCTGCACAGATGGCTGTGATGCATCATGAGAGTCTATTTATGCTCTTTTATTTATCTGTGTAGGACAAGTTGTTCTTTAGCAGTTTTTTTACGAGCATCCCATTGGATATCTCTATGCATGCATAATGTTACATCATTTCCTAGACTCTTTTTTTCTTCTCCTTCCAGAGGAAAGGTAAATTTGACCCCCCCTAAATATAAAGTGGATGTTTTATCACTTTTCTGCTAAGAGCTTTTAATTGTCCTGATCTTTCTTTACGGAAGGTAATACTCAAGGTGATTTATACAAGGAATACAAATGGGGGAATTTTCTTCCCTGTAGTATACTTACTACTGTGGAAAAGTAACCTTTTGCACAGGTTAATCAGAATGTCCTGTATCTTATGATTCCATATTGTTGTGGAAAAGAAAGCTTGGGTTTTATCATTAAAATTTAATTTTCCTGCATTGGTTTTACCAGTATTCCTGTATTTAGCTTATGGATATGGTATGGAAAATTGAATTGTTTATATTTAGTCTGTGTGCAGAATTTTGGTAACATCAAAGAGCTTAGCAAGAAATGAAGATTTATGCAAGAGGATGACAGGCAAGAATTTTGTCCCTCTAAACTTTTATAGAATTTCGATAGTGATATATAGGACTTGAGTGAACTATGCAGGTATTCCTGTATGTGCATATCTCTTACTGCAAGTACATGTTTTGCATCATCAGTCTCTTTTTCTGCTGGATGTTAGTTTTGAAAGTCATAGCCAGAAGGCTGAGATAAGATGTGGCATGGTATGGCTTATTAGAAAACTTTTGGTGCCTTGTGAAGAGACCCTAGGGAAGGCAGGAATTGTATACAGGAAAAAAAAAAAAAAAAATTGCAGTAAATAAGTTGCAAACTAGCTAAGAAAGTACAAGTGATCAGTAAAGGAAATCCTACTACATAAAGTGAATAAACCCAAGAAGTTTATTTACTTGGGAAAGATCTTTTACAAGCAGGTAACTAGACTATATCTTAAAATCTTCCACCTGCTGATTTTTTTCCCCCAGTATATATTATTCTTACATACATAGTCCCATGGGACTCTTAGAATTTAGAGATATTTAATTATAACATTACTTCTTAGTCTTGGGTAAGAAAAACTGGAAATCTGGGGAATTGTACATATTTACTGAGATGTCTGTTTTTGTGGTTTTCAGGTTTGGTATGATGGTAAAAATACAAGATTTGTGATGAAAAGCTTTATAGTTAGCCGAAGTGGAGAAAACAGTATAAACATTGTGTTTTCTGGTTGTCTGAGACTTAAGGGGGGAAGGTAGTTTCCTTTTGACCTTATTTTTTGTGCTGTTAAATTAACTTTGGGCTGAAAAGTGCTTTGCATTTCAAATTAGCTTTTTGTACATTTGCTTCAGCAACCCAGTTACAAGTGCAATGAAGAGACACCTCCAAAACTTTCTGAAAATACCCAGTCAGATTTCAGTTCGTGTCAGTGTTTCTCAAACTACCAAAGAAAGGTTTATTAGGGCTTTTTATATGATCTTGAAGCTGAGTTCTTGAAGAAATACAAGCGAGAGGAAGAAGAAAATTAACTTTCTGAAGAAAATTAACACTAATTTTCTAGAAGGTTACTGATGATAACTTATTTTATTAGCATTTTTTATTATACTTATGAAAAATAGCAGGTGGTAAAGATCATAATTTAGATGCTTTATAAACCATATGCTTTAGTGGATGTATATAGACATGTAAGATCAACACAGGGAGACAAAGGTGAGCATTTACTGTTACACTTTGATGCTTATATTGTGTTAGTGCATCCAGAGTTACAGGGAACTGTGGAATGAACATGTACACAGGGTTAAGAGAGCAGCATGTTAGTAAAAAAAAAAAAAAAAAAAAAGATGTCTCATGTATGTCAGCAATGTTTTCAGAATTTACAGCTTCAAATGAAAAAACCAAACAAAAATAAACAAAAATAAGAGAATTTTTACACATTCGAGAATATTTTGGGGGGAGGAACAAAGAAAAAAAACCAGAAAAACTGCAGCTTGTTGAATACATAGCAAATAACTACTTAAAAAAAAAAAGGAAAAAAGAAAGAGAAGAAAAGAGAAGAAAAGAGAAGAAAAGAGAAGAAAAGAAAAGAGAAGAAAAGAGTAGAAAAGAAAAGAAAAGAAAAGAAAAGAAAAGAAAAGAAAAGAAAAGAGAAAAAAAGAAAAAAAAGAAAAAGAAGATGTATCATTCAAATGAAAATTGCAAAATTGCAACTGAGCAGCCTGCCAGGAGCTGACAGGAAGGTATATCACAGTCATACCTGGTGAAAGAAAGTACAGATTTGCTGCCGAAGGATATGGGACTACTTCGGACTCGGAGCACGAGGAGGTCAGAGATTATAGAAATACATACTGAGATAAGCTGATATACATACTGCGATAAGCAGAAAGTTTTGCAACACTGTTGGGATATACAACAGTAAAATCTACTTCTGAAATAAGGTGTTGCAGAACAGAATAGCCTTATGTCATATGATCACAGTGGGAGAAAATAACTGATGTGGGTCTTTCCCCTTCTTTTAAGGCAAATCAATGGAGAAGCTGAAACATGAGCAAGTGGTGGTGTCTTGCAGTACTGGTATTGCAACTGCTCCTCTTCTTCTGTGTGGCACAGGGAGTGCAGGAGTGTGTTTTCTGACACAGCACAGATTATGTACAGCTTGATTTCTGGAAATAGATAATCTCTATAGGTAAGAAGAGAACAATAGGATGACTGTTATCCAACATTTTTTTGCAGTTGAAAATCAGTTCTAGGTCAAATTTACCAACCTGGCTAAGTGCTGAAGCCTGTTGAGTGATTTTTTTACATTACTGGAAATAAAGGAGTGAGACAATATAATTTATTTTTCTAAAAAGTCACGTTATACAACATTTCTTCCAATAATGTTCTTTTAGCTAGGCTGAATTTTCACAGAAATATAATTTTATAGGCGTTCCATCCTAACTGGAATAATAGTTTTCCTCTGAATACCCTAGTTAAATAAACAATTATTGTTTTTGACAGATGGGGTTTTAAATTCCTTATAATTCTGTACTTGTGTTCTTTTTTCATGAAACACTATTCTGTCATGTCTTTTGGGCTTTCAGGGGGTTTTTTATGTCTCAAGAGGCAAGTTTGGTGTCTCAAGACACCAAGTTGCAAATATTTTCTCATATTTGTCATAATACAGAGCCAGGGCATCAAAAGCAAAAATGACTTCAAGTCATTTTTAACATTTTTATGGATTAAAGTATGATAAGTTGTACTTATAGAATTACTAAAATGTCTGCTACATCTTAGAAGCTGGCAATCTGTATGCAGAATCTGGCATTGTAAACATAGATATAAAGAAACTGTCCCAGCTCCTTGCAAATCATGTGGAAGAAAATGAAACAAAGGTATGAGAGAAGGATTTTCAACCTGAAGAACAGATGTAGGGAATACTTTGATGAAGGTTTTCATGTTAGGTTGCAGTAGTTGGACTCTGCAGAATGACACCAATGACATACTTCTGAAAGTAAAAATGATGAAAGTACCTTGATTATTTGTTTTATTTACCATCAATCATAAAATATAAATATTTTTGTCTCCACCCCAACCCTGAGGTGCTTGACATTACATGATTTAATTTTATATTGCCTAAACAGTGAATTAAATGGGACTAATGCTGAATTTTTCTTATGGGAATGTAGTTTAAGTAATCAGATAATTCTACAAATACATTCTTCATTAGTCTTGAAGGGATTTGTTTCACCCTGTATGTCTATATTTATGAAAGTTTCTTTCTTTCTTTATGTGCCAGTAACATTATATAATCAAAATTGGCAAACTCGTGTACCTAGCATGAAGTAACTGCTCTGCTTTGTGTTTATCTCCTGTAGTGGATCCTATTATAAAGCTGTCAGTTACTCCCTTCCTGTCGCATAAAGAAACCTTTTCTGACTCATTAGGATCAAGAGATGCTCTGTTTTCTTTTCAGGCTGAGGATTAAGTGATGCCTGTACTAGATCTCACAATAAGATGAACAAGTGGGAGGAAAAAAATCAACATTTAAAAGGAAAAAAACCTGATAGTAGTTTGGTAAGAAGATGCTCTCTAACAGATGCAGAGAGGCTGGTATGGTTAAAATAATTGTGAGGAAAGATATGTTAATCATTATAATGATGATGAAAAGTTAAAAGATGCATTATAAATGCTACTTATATAGAAGATGCTTACAGCCCATCTGTGAGTTCCATGTATGTCAGCCCTAGCAGAACACCCAGATCATCACTGCCTGAAATGTCAGTCTTAACACTGAAAGTTGTCCTTACAGTGAAGGGAGGAAAAACAACTGAAAAGATATTGAGACTCTTCTTATATGTGCACACAAATAAAAAGGGTGGTCCTGTATAAAATGATGGGTGGTTTCCCCCTATGTGTGTAGAAAGTGGAATGTAAATTGATTTGTATCCACGATGGCAATGGGTTTTTTTCTTTAATTTGTATGGCTGTGAAGATGCACAACTATGTTTGTCTAAAAATAATTGTTTACCTAAGAGCTCTCATAGACAGGAATTTTTCTATTATAAAAATATCAATGAAGTAGTATGAAGTTCTGTTACACAAGCTGGCCTTTAAAATAATATTGCATTTTTAAGGAGTCACTTAAGGAAAAGCGTTGCCATCTGGAATTATCTTTTAATGCAACTTAATATGCAATTTTAAAGTCATTCTTTTTATTGCAGGTTGTACCTCATAATATTATACCAATATTACAATTGAAAAAACTAGTTCAAACAATTAGCACCAGGAATGCTACATAGGTAACACTTGTATTTGCTCATATTGTTGCATTTGTTCTTAAAGGAGAGCATAAACATTTTTAAACCGTTGTCAAATGTATATTTAGTAAAACAATAGCCATGTCAGTGTTTTGGAAAAACAATCCATTTAAGTAATCTGTTCTCCCTGTTCTCTTGCAGTATGTGTAGAGTCCCCTATACCTATTTCAGTCTTCTGCTTTAGTCTGCTGAAAACATAAAGCTTGTGTTTCTCTTCATTCTTCAGGAAGTTATTTGCATCTATAGGCTGAGAAGTTAAACTGGCTACCTTAGGTGAGGTTCAGATCAACAAATAGTGCTAAAGAAAACTGTACAGCTCGGCTATATGCCTGAAGCTTAAGTGAGCATTTCCCATTTTAAATATGAATCACAAAAAATATCAGAGTCATCTGATGATGTCACTGCTGTAAATTTTAATCCTATTTGAAAGAGCAATCCATGGATAAGTCATACGTGGTAAGGATTCAGTCACCTGTTGTCTTAGTTTGAGTTAATTCTTTCTCTATTTTCAACTTTACCAGAAGACATGACCAATAATAAATAATTCTGCTTACTTTCTCATTATTGAAAGTAATAAACATGGAGCAATCACTATGGGCTGGATTCATGTGGTTGTAACCTCCATTCTTGTTCAAAGAACAAAGGCAAAACACTTCATGTCAGCATGCTTTAGAGGTTATCCTGTCCCAGCATAGTGAAAATGAACAAAGATCCAAGCAATCAGTGTTAAGAATAGATCCACAAAGCAACAAACAGGCCTTCAAAACTCCTTGTAAACTTTGGGTTTTGCAGGAAACTTCATTTCCCAGCAATATATCATTGAAGATTGACAGATTGTAAAATAGGTTAGGAAGAAGCTGTATGCTTCATTTAGTTGCTCTCAGAGAAAATGTAAGCAAACTTAACAAATTTAGGAAAAAATATATATTCTTGGTGGCAAAGAAGTATCTACTCTAGCTTCTTACCCAAAATATCCTTTCCCAGTTGTCCAATTAACTTTACAGTGTGGCACTAACACTCAATTTTTTTCCCCATCAGAAAAAGAGTTTTTATCCTCTGAATTATACAGTGACCTTGTTTGTAGCATAAACTCCAAAATTAGGTGACAGTTCTGTCATATGTTTCATATATAACATTTTAAAGAAGAAACATGCTATGAAATAAAGCAGACTTTTAGATAATATGTATAGCATGTCTGGTGTTTTTGAGAAAGTGACAATGTGTTATTTTTCTTGAACTCACATATTCAGGGAAAATATTTCGGTGAAAAAGCTATAAAATGCAAATGTAAAATTAATTTGTTTTGCAGATATCTATTTTTGGAAAGCAGAGCAGCCTCTGCAATTACTTCTCTCTAAATAAAATCTAAAAAGCTCCCCATCTCTGTGGAATGTTATATGCTTTCCAGCAGAGCCATTTGTTTATTGGCAGCATGAATGCCTAAATGTAGCAAAATAAACCAAAATACTTCCTTGTGATAGCTAAGTACTTTAGGAATCACGTAAGGTCAGTTCATGTCAGTATTCCAGAGTGGAGTTTTTTGCTGTATTCAAAATCAGTGGTGTTTGAATAGGCTGAGAGGTGATTTTTTGTGATATTAGGATTATGACAGAATTTTTAAGGCTATTGTTTAATGTATTTTCAAATGTACATCTGTAAATTGCCTGGCACATACTTATTTTTTATAGAGTTGCTACATCATTTGGTGTCTCATTTTAATCATCCGAGAATGAAATGAGAGAATTCTAATCCTGCCTTAAGTGCACATCTCAATAACTCTAACTGACAAAAGGTGCTGGACAATTTAATCAAGTATTTCAAATTCAGTGAGCTGTGTTTGCTCAGACTGAGAGAATTCTGTGGATTTTTCATTCCTGTGATTAAAACTAATAGTACAAAATGAGACACAGTTTAAATATAATAGGAAGAAGAAACAAAGAAAGGCAGGAATGTAGTTGTGTAACACATATACATACAGAATCCAAATTATGAAACCAATGTATGTGTGTGAAACAACTTCAAGAAAGGAAAAGCTTATATATGAGATACTTTCTATTTTATGTTCTTTGCAGGGGAAGGTTAATTTCTTCATCTGAGAACTGATGATGAGGTTTTTTGTGTATATGCCTCTTTGTATATTTTTCTGAGGAGTTTTTCTTGTTTCTTTTCAAACAAGGGGGAATGGAGGCCTTCCTTGAAATTAGGAAGTAAATAGGCAAAAATGGGAAAGCTTTTGCTAGCCTCAATATTCCTTGTTACCAGGTTATAAGCATCCTTAACAGTCGTTAAGGTGTGTCATACACATACTTACACTTAAACTTACACTTATATAGACACAATGAATATATATGCCAGAGAAAAATCATCCACCTGTAAATTTAATGTGTTTAAAACCTTAAATTAACTATTATTTTCACACAATTCCTCTTTTTTTCTTTTTTTCTTTCTTTTTCTTTTTTTTTTTTTTTTTTTTTTTTTTGAGGTATGTTAAGCATATGATAGGTAAATCTGAAGTCTGCTGCATTGAATTTTTATGAGTATGCAATTACATGAAGCTTAGAGGGAAAAAAAGAACTCTATTATGAAAGTATGGACAACACATGCTGATATAAGGGGTTTTATTGCTGCAACAACAAATGATTCACAGGTAGGAATTAATTCCTCTGTGTGCTTCCTGACTAAATAATTACTGATGTCTGAGACATTAAAAGGTTTTGAGAGCCTCTATTCTGCACGATGCTCCCTCATTTGTGCCTATTTTGGCGAAAGCTTCAGAAAATAGGACTCTTCACCAATGTGTGGGAAGGCATCCTTATATAGAGTGTGTTTCAGTAAGCCAAAAATACAATAGAGAAAGATCACCTTCTGCCTTTAAAATTTAAATTTTAGACACTTTTCATGAACATGTTGTCTGTGTTCGTGTGCTTCTCTGTATCAAATCTGCTTCCCAGCTTCTTACCTGCTTAAAGTGGTAGAAGAGAGGGTGAAAAAACAGGAAAGGAAAAGAAGATGAGGAGAACCTGTTGGGTCTCAGCTTTGCAAATATTTGATGTCTGAGTAACCTGTTAGGATATGGCAGGTCTTATTAACTTTAGGCATTCAAATTCTTTAAAATCATCTTTTATGCAAGTATTTCAGGATCAAATTTTTAATATCTAGAGAAGCCCTGCCAAGACTATGGTAGTTAGCACAAAGAGGCACTTGCTGACAGCTACTCATACATCTCTTATCTATACATACCTCTTTCTTATCAGGTTCAGGTTTCACTGGAAGAACCCTCAGCAAACCCTTAAAGTGGCAAAGCTAGGCCACAAACTTTAATAAAAATATATATAACTCAGGAAGAAGAAATGCACTTGCTAGTGAACTGAAAGAAATTTGGAAGAAAAACTTACATAAAACCCAAGTATTTGTATGCCTCCTGAACTACCAGCACTGTACAGTTGAAGTGGGAATGTACTGGGGTTTTTCCCTACATGAATACCAGCATATCACAGTGCCTTATCTAATAAATGAAATGTGGTTTTAGGATGTGTGGGAAAGAAGCAAGATCAGTATTATTTCAAGAAATAGATACTTCCCTGATTTTTTTTACTGGATTTATAAATCAGTGCTTAGGGTTTCTAAACATATTTTACCTCATCTCTATAATACTCTGTTATTACCCTTTGAGAGTTCTGATATTATATATATGCAGTAGTTGATCAGGTGCTTGGAAGAAGAGAAACAGCACTTTTGTGTAAACACATACACATCATACATAGCACAGAAAATAGTCTTGTGAGTGATTTTGAATAACTTCATAGGAGAGAGGTAGTGATTTTTTTTTGACAGCTTGTCATGATATTATGAAAACTGGGTTTCATGTTTGAGTGTGAAAGGGGAAGTCAATACAGACAAAAGCTTGTTTACAGTCATTGTTATTTTTTTTTTTATTGTTTAAAAAGCAGGAAAGTAGACCAAGCTGTAAGTCATCACTTATCTTAAAGTAATAACTTGTTGGAACACAGAGGTTAGAAATTCTCAGTTTAGGGATTTTTGAACCCACAGATGACAAAGGGATTTATGAGATAAGTGAAGATAATAAAGAAAATCTGTGAGATTTTGCGTCCTTTTATTAGTTCACCCAAAGTAGCATAACTGTGGCGTTCAACCTCTCCGTCAAAGGTGAGAAAGTATGTTTTGGAATTACCACTCCTTTGTGATACTTAATCTGCCATATGTTTGTATATTGTAGTTCTTATATTTTAATTATTAATGCTGTGATTAATACTACACACACACATATATATGGAGCATTTTGTTTTAAAAAACTATTATACTTTCTTTTTTTTTTTCTTTCTTCGTGAACTGTATATTTTGTTGTCACTGGACTAATGCTTGGAGCTGACCAACAGGAAGAATTGATTTTATACTAAAACTAACTAGCATGAATGTGGCAATTTCTGCTGCGTGAAGTAGTAAACATCACTACACATAATAAAGTCTTTGATAGCAACATATAAACTAGTGACTGTGAAGTGACTTCTTAAGACAAAAGGGCAGCTGTAGCTCACAAATAATCTAATTGTTTCTCTTTTGAAGTCATAGAGATGCCAGAGTGATTTCAACAGTGCATGATTCATGATTTAGCCAATTTTTCATTTTAAAACCATCTGATTTTGCAATCAAAATCTTTCTGCCACCTCCAGTGATCTGTTAGCTAGGGGCAAAAAGGGGGACTGCTCATCATATGTAAACCAAGAACAAAGCCAAGAACAATTCTTAACCATCAGATCCTAACATAAAGGAAATCTTTTTAGTTCATATCTGATTGCTGCAGAAAAGCAGAGGAAAAGAAAAAAAGAATAAAACTAGGACAAGAAAAAAAGAATAATACTAGGACAAGAAAAAAAAATAATTTAAACACTGTAGTTAAAATTGCTACACAGATACATTCTTGCATCCATGCCTTTCTCTGTTTTCATGTTCATCTTTCTGGTGCTCCTCTGAGTCATGAGGCCATTGAATTTAGTGCAAGTGCAGGGGTGAAGAGTTTTTTCCAGTCAGTGTTTAGTACTGAGGAGGTGCCAGTTCTTTTGGAATCCCAGTGGAAAAGGCACCAATGCTCAAACTAGTTAACTGATTTATTGTATAAAAAAAAGTAGTAGAACTGGGGACAGTGATCTTAAATGCCTTCTGATGCTGGAAACCCCATTTGCTACAACACTGGATTGGCCCCTTATTGATGATAACTCTCTTTATCTCTATAAAACTTATCCTTAATAGTACTTTGTATAATTGCAGGACACTAAAGAAAAGCAAAATATATTAGACAATAGCCATCTTGTCCTTAGAATAACTGTCATTACTGCTAAACAGATGAAAACAAAGCTCAAACAGAATCTTGATACCTTGCAAAATCAGTAGAAATCTTGTGACCTTTTACTAAAAATGGCAACACTTTGGTATTTACCAGTTTTGTAACCTTCAACCAACCTGCTAGTATTCAGTGAGATGACTGACTTAGTAGATGGAGTATATTGGATTTATGTGGCAAGTTTTGAGCATGAAGGGGCTTCTGTGAGAAGCTGACAGAAGCTTCTGCCATGTCTGACAGAGCCAATGCCATCCACCTCCAAGACTTACCTGCTCCTGGAGAAGGCCAAGCCTATAAACAGTGGTGATGATCTATTATGACATATTTAAGAAGAGGAAAAAAATGCTGTGCAACAGTGACCGCAGCCCAAGAGAGGAGTGAGAATATGTGAGAGCAAAACTCTGCAGACACCAAGGAGGAAGAGCAGTGAAGAAGGAGGAAGAGCAGGCAGTCCATGTGAAGGTGATGGTGAGGCAGGCTGACACCTTGCATCCCACAGAAATCCATAGTGGAACAGATATCCTCCTGCAAGCTGTGGAGGGACCTGTGGTGGTGCAGGCTTCTGGCAGTACCTGTTGTCTAGTTACAGGACCCCATGCACATTGGAGCAGGTTTTCTGGCAGGACTTATGACCTCGTGGGGGACCCACACTGGATCAGTCTGTTCCTGAAATACTGCACCCTATGGAAGGGACCCGCACTGGAGAAGCTTTGAAGAACTCCTCATGAGTGCTACTCATGAGTAGCACTCAAATTGGAGAAGTTTTTGGAGGACATTCATTCCTGTTACATGAAGCTCAGGCTGAAGAAGGGATGGAAGTATGAGGAGTCTATCCAGGGTCAATCCCATCACAAGGGGAGAGAAGTGGATGTTGTTTACCTTGCCCTCAGAAAGTTTTTCAACATTTCCATAACATCTTCATAGAGAAGATGACCAAACAAGGACTATATTAGTGTGCTGAATGGAAAACTGGCTTAACTACTGTATTCAAGAGTTATTCAGTTGGAGACCAATCATTAGTGATGGAATGCAGAGGTCAGTAGTGGGGCCCATACTGCTCAACATCTTCGTAAGTGACCTGTGTGATGGCTGAGACTAACCTAGCAAGTTTACAGAAGACAAAACTGTCATGAGTGAGTGTTACACCAGGTGCTTGTATTGCTATGCATGGGGACCTCAGCAGCCTGGAGTAGTGGGTCAAGAGGAGCCTTATTCAGTTCTGCAGAGAGCAATGCCAAGTCCTGCCCTTGGTGATTAATAACCCCAGGTACCAGCATAGACCAGGGCCAACCAGCTTAAAATCATCTCTACAGGGAAGAATTATGACACCCTGGTGGACACCAAGGTGGACAGATAGCAGTGTGCCCTTGAAGCAAAGAAGGCCAACAGTGTCCCAGACTGTATGAGCTAGAGAGTTTCCAGGAAATTGGGGTAGGTGATGCTGTCTCTCTACTCAGCCCTAGTGAGATACAACTGAAGTTCTGGGTCCAGTGCTGAATTCCCCAGTATGAAAGACATATGCAATAAGTCCAGTGAAGGGCCATGAAGAATATGAGGGACTGGAGCACCTGTCATATGAGAAGAGTCTGAGACAACTGGGATTGCTCAGCCTGGAGAGAGAAGGCTCACTGGAATCTAGTCCATCTACTTCTAACTGATGGTAGAAGTAGAGGCAACAGTGAGAGCATCATCTCAGTGGTGCCCAGTAACAGAAGAGGAGCCAATGGGTGCAAGCTATAGCAGGAAATACTTCAACATAAAAACATTTCTTTACTGTAAGGCTCTCCATCCTTAGGTATATTCAAAATTCAACTGCACCTGACTTGGAACAGCCTGCTCTTACTGTCCCTGCTCTGAGAAGGGGGGTTAGACTAGGTGTCCAGAGGTGTCCTCCAGCCTCATCTGTGATTTTGTAATTTACTGATCTCCATAGCTACAGGGATAACTTAATCCCTATGCTGCTTCTCCACTGATGGTTACCAGTTAGAAAACAGAGAAATTCCCATTTCAGCACGCGTTTTTTCCACTCTGTTCATGTCTGGCCTGCTTTCAGATTACTGTCATTGTTTGCAACTATTTGTAATTCAGTAGTTTAGGCAACTGTCAGGCAGTGCACTTCAGAATAACTGATTATTTTATGTGGTTTTATTACATTTTGTTTTCACATTTGTTTGCTTTATTTGTATTTACACATTTTAAGGAGGAATTCAAGCCCACCTAATAAATATATCCTACTTTTTTTAAGTTAAATGCTATTTTATACTTTGTGAGCAGGTGGCATTGATGCAATTGTAAAATTGTAAAAATTAAAAAAAAATGTGTATAGCAGCTTTAATCTTTGAGAGAATATCACACATTTGTAGTACTCCTTTTCATCAATACAAGAACTGCATCAAAATTATAAAAAGCATTTTAGAAGTGCTTAACTGATCTAGATGTCAAAGTGAAGATCCAGTAGAATATTGTAAAGACCTTCAAGGAACTTTAAAATTATACTAATGCTGAAATCCCATTTCTGATTTTCACAGTGGATAACAAGAAACTGCTCATAAGACTTTACTCACTGGTATCTTTAGATTTTGAATTCCTGTGAGCAGATTATCCTTGTAAAGTAAGATAAAGTAAGGTAGGTTCAAGGTCTGTGAAAGTGTGATTTTTTTGCTTTCACCATTCTACATTTACTCTTCCAATTTTTGTATTTACTATGATTATTATTAATAATAGTATTAATATTCAGTACTATAATTAGAAAATAACATTCTGAGTCTCTGATTTTATTACGTTGATCTATGGATGGGTGAAAGATAAACTTTTCCTGCAGCTCAAAGGGGGAAGGTACTGGGCCTGTCCTCAGAAACTTAGAGAATTTATAGCAGTCACATTTGTTGTGTTGCAGTTTTTATGCCACTGAGAGTTTTGTTAGGTGTTTTTTAAACTTTTTAAATTCAACTTTTCTATTCTTTCCAAAACCAAACCACAAAATCAATTATTTTTGCAAGTTTCATGACTGTGTCATCTGGAAAGTTTGGTGAGCTGAAAAAAACAGACATACTTTTAAAGTAGTGTCTCTTGCCTTAGTTTGAGATGCATCTGTTCAGGTAACTCTTGTTTAGCTATGATAGCTTGGCTGTTGTCCAGCCATTTAATTAGCACTTGCTTACCTAATCTCTTATAGCAGGTAATATTGTCACTCAATTCAAGGACTCTGAAAATCCCATATCCAACAAAGCAGGCTTAATAATGAAAATCATTATGTTTTTACATTGTATTTGTCTTGGCAAGAACACCTACTAGAACACATACATTTTTCACTAGCTAGAAAGCATGCAGTTCAGAGCTGCAATCCCTGAGTTGGTCATTCTTCAGAAAAACATAATTGAGAAGGAATTAAAATTGAATGAACAATGGAGGGGGAGTTACAGAGAAGGACAAAGTGTACAACAGAGCATTGTTTTCCTAGATGGATGTGCATTTGTTTATCCCTCGTTGAAACCAATCTGCTGTAATATATTTGTGTGGATTTTGAAATGTTTTTGAGCTGTGGAACACTGAAGGTTGACTTCAGCCCTTGGGTTGGTTCAGTTGCCTGTTTTCTTCATACAGACTAGCTAGCTTGAAACATGCTTGACAGCTGCTGATAGCAGATTTTTTTTTTTGAGACTCTTACTCACAAAAGGGAGTCATTTTGTGTTTTGCTAGAAGGAGAGGAAATACACTCAACCAATGGTTCTCACCTTAGTTTTGTCTATCCCCTTCCAACATTCTCCTTGGCAGGCATATGGAGAAAGTATATTGTTAATAACACAAAACTAAAAAGCTGAGATATGATTTCCTTCCACTAGGAAACTGGGCCTTATTCTATCCTTTTAGCAAAAAAAAGTATAAGTTCATTTGTGATCATGGGTATGTGCTCTGCTCGCAGATTGGATATTAGGAAAAATTTCTTCACTGAAAGAGTGGTGAAGCTTTGGAATTGTTTCCCCAGGGAGGTGGTGGCATCACCATCCCTAGGGCTATTCAATAAAAAGGTGCATGTGGTGCTTCAGGTGATTTAGTGGTTACAATGGTGTAGGACTGATGGTTGGACTTGATTTTGAAGGTCCTTTCCAACCATGGTGGTGATGATTCTATGGATCTACACAAGTGCTGGTGCTCTGCCTTAGACATTGTAGTGTTTATAGTCTGTGGCTACTCAACACAATGTCCCTTTGCATTTTCCCACCCTTGTTTCAGGACCCATCAGAATTCATAATCTCATATAATTAGGTAAATTGGCAATGAGCTTGGTTTTAATTACTCTGTCGTGCTGTTGCAATTTGTTGTTTTTCACCAGGTTGTGTGCAGGCAGATGATTTGTCCCTGCAGCAGAGGTGCACAGGAGGCCAGGGGCAGGTGCTGGGGTTACCAGCCCAAGATGAGGTCTCTCCTCCCAGGAATCAGTTCTCAGGGTCTCCATCTGCATACACAGGCAGTTTAGTCACCACCTAATTTTAAGTGTTTAATTTATACATTCCAGATTGCTCCCTCATGCATCTTTCTCTATTGAATAGATAGAAAAACAAGTTCAGTGTTACTTTTCTGTATGTGTTATAATATACAAGTTAGGTCATTCTTAAAAATTATCTCTTGGTAAAATAAATATATTGCTTATGACATTATTTTCTCTCGATTACACGTTCATTCTGATTGCTGTATTGAGATCCACTGCTTCATGGTGTGTACTTTTGTAATAGATCTAAAATGTCAATAATATATCATAATGACCAAACAGAGAATGCAAACTGTTCTCTTGGAGTGATCTCAAATTCTGTCGGGTAGCATAACCATTTTTCAGTTATGAATCTATAGTTGTGAATCTGTTTAGTAAGAAACACAGGGGAAAATTTAACAAAAGGAAGACAATATTTTTTTTCTGTGGACTGTAGGATAAAATTGAATTGTTTTAATCAAATTGAAACCCTTAAAGGAAGTCACTGAATATAGCCTGGTGTGACCATTTTGAGGACTGAAAGGTTATTGATAAATATTTCTTTAAGTATTTATTAAAATTACTAAGGTCATCTATCATCTGATACAGGCAAACTTGTATCAGTAGCTGAAGCAGTTATTTTCAGTGCTTTTGTTTTGTAATTTTTTCTTTAAAGTATGTTTGTTCCAAGATTTTTTTATGTAGTTTCAAAAGGCAAAACATTGTTTGTTAATATAATTTTATGCTACAAATATGCTTCTTGGTGCTACTAGTAATATCCCAGCTTTTCATAGGAGGCGGGATGTACTACACATGTGCTAGAAGTGATCAAGACATTTTGTCAATTTTTTTTTTCCCCACTGCATTTCAGATAAGCATAAGAAATGACCATAAGGTGGTTGTAGTGCTATAAAAATAGCTAGTCACAAATAAGAGAAAACAAATAAGGCACCCTTGCACAAAGAAGTACAAATTTAAATTCACTAGGTAAAAGTAAGGCATAAATTAAATTTGGGCTATGAGTTAGAAGATGGTTTCTAAGCATGAATGGTAGGAGATTATTAAGTGATCTCCAACAGGATTGTAAAAAAAAAAAAAAAAGTATTTAAGTGGTTTTGAGATAAGAATTGATATTAGAACCCCTATTTCCTCCATTGTTTTAGCTTGTAGACAACAATCAGAAGATCTAGCCAGATCCTGCAAATAAAAACAGTGGGTTATTTTACTAAGAAAAGGAAAACCTGGGAATTTTTTTTCTTCTCTCAAAGTCTGTACTTAGTAGACACACTTTACAATAAATGTAGACTTTGCAATGTCTAGGACTAGTTTTACTCTCTGATAGAACTTGGTGGATTCCATTTTTATTTCTGTATACTGCCTTTCATTTATTGTTCAACTAGATATTGCATATTTTCATGTGAAGGGTTATTTTCATTAACCTCTAGTATCTCTACATATTCATTTTGGTGAAATGGATCTTATTATGGCAATAGTTGTCTAATAAAAGAAAAATACATTTATATGCAGATTGAATTAAAAGCTAAGAAGCTGTTGGCAAGTCAAGAAAAAGATCACAATATCAATTTATGAAATTTTCTGTTTCTTATTTATTTTTGAATGACTTTTCATTACCACATATTTACTGTGCAACTTTTTTAATTCCAACATTTTAGACTTTAATTTTGTTGTCTTTTATCTGAGGTGGTTTTACTATTAGATTATGTAGTCACTTACTCAATAGGGCCCAGTTCATGAAGGAATTAGTAATTCTACATGTTAGAGTGCCTTGATGGGACCAGCTATTCAAGTGGGTCTTTTAAACATGCTTTTCACAATAGATTTTCAGGATATTTCAATCTGGAAACAAAATGTCTGGCACATAAGGCTGTTAGTTGTAAACAGATTTTTTCTATCTCCTTGTCAAGGTATTTATTAGTATTCTAATAGATTTGCTTGTATTTTAATTTTTTGTATACGTTAATATGAACAGAGAAGTCAAAGATGAAGGGAAAAACTTATGCATTAAATAATTTTCTTGTCAAGTTGAAAGTTTCCGATGCACTTGGAAAACAAAGCACAGAAATGCATTCTCTTTCTAAAAGCTTTTTGCCAAGCCCCAGTCTTTCATGAGTCCACTGGCACTTACTAATTTGCCCTTTTCTCACTGTTTTGCCACACTTGGCTGCAGTGGGATTTTCTCTTTTTTAAACAAATACATCTTTTAATCCATACAATACATTATCAGCTAGCTGGGCTGTAATTTTCTCTTCTGCTGATCCCTTCCATCAACATGGAAAAAAAAAAAAAGCACTATGTAAGACAGCAGAGGAGACATATACCTGGCATCTCTGTTACAATTTAGATGCAAAATCTGAAGGTATTTTTTCCCACTAAGCAGAAACCCAAACCCAGATATGACAGTCCTGTTGTTATCAGTTTGCTGAGTGGGAAGGAAGAAGACATTTCCTTAGAGGCTGATGGTTTCTTGTGCAGGCCATATGCACTTAGTTGAGTGGCTCCTGACTTAGGGTTGAGTCAGGAAACTTCTTTATTGAGGAAGATCTCAAGGAAAGGAAAAAAAAAATTACTAGATAAGGCAATTTCAGAGGCTATTAATACAATTTTGTGAAGGGGGATTCATTTAAAAATCTGTATTTGCTATGAAAAACAATTTCTGACCAGTTTGGCACAAACAAAGGAGAAAAAATTCAAAAATTCAAGTCTAGTAAAAGCTTTATTTCAAGAGCTAATATCTTATATTAAATTCTATGTTGTTCTATGGTATTATGAACACAAAATTTAACAGCTTCAAAAAGTAAAATGAATTTTTTTTGAGTTTAATGTTTAATAGTGTCCCCTTGCTTTCTTTTCCAAGTTTCTTTCTAAAAAGATTTTTTTTAAGATTGACCCAATTTTGCAGGCAACCTGTTTTCTCTGAATTGCACAGATAATTCTTCTTAAGCTTCTGCAGTTATCTTGTTTTCAAAAAGCTGAAGATACAAGCGAGTCATTGAGATAGGCTGAGATGATGAAAAGTTGGAAAGAGAAAAGAAGCTCTTAGGTTGCCTTTTCCATTCTTTGTGGAGGTTATAATGCACAAGTGGAATACAATGTGTTTTGAAATATGACCTGTCTAAAATGTGGCTATTTACATACAAATAGAATGTTAAGCTTGAACTGCATGATTATTTTGATTTTGAGAAGAAAAATAGCAGGCATCTTGAAGATGAAAGTGAAATACAGAGTGGATCAATGGATCAGTTTAGTATTATATTTTTCTCTTTTAGAAAAAAAAAAAAGTTCTGCAGATACCATGTTAACTCTGTAAAAGAGATTCAACCCTTGAGTTGTAAAAAGGAGAAATTTTAATCCTGCTTTCTGTAGATGTGGCCTTAACTACAGAGCTTCTAATAACATTTTTACTATAATAAAAAGTCATGTTGTCTAGAGTTCATGTATAATCATGTAAGGTGTTTCAAATTAATTATGAAACATGGATTTTGAATTTGATCATTCAATGCCTACAGGTGAAAATATCTTTTTCTTTTTTTGCCTGTCACCATTTACAGAATCACTTCTCAGGAAAGACAAAACTCAGGAGAATGATGGCTATGAGAATCTTGCAATTAATGCTTAAATGCCTCATCCCATTTATTTGCTTTATTAAATGTGTGAAATAATACACCATGTGCCATGCAGTGAGGTTTAATCCCATCAAATTTCACACATACTACACAGTGGATTTGATATAGAGGGTTTTTTTCTTATTTATTTTGTTGGTTTTTTTCATTGCCTACATTTCTTGGTTGACTTAGTGATTTGCAATTGCCTTTTCAGGAGGCACATTATCTTACCTTATATCTTTATTTTGTTTTCTGATTGTAGCTCTGGGTATCATAACATGAATTTATTAAAATAAAAGCAATCCTTTAGAAAAATATTGGCTTTAATTTTAAATGATGATGGAAAGAAAAAAGATTCATATCAAAATCTTCCATAATTGGGGTAATTCATATTAATCAAATCTTGTCTCTCAAGCTATAATCTTTATATTCATGCTGGTGGAATATTTTGTTAAGCCACAAAGACATTTGTTAAGGCACTGGTTAAGCCACAGACAATATAAAGCCTTTTCCTCAGGTGTGCTTATTGCCATTAAAGATCAAACCTTAGAGAACTGGAGTAATTAAACTGCTGATGACCCATGTAACAGCTAAGTTTACCTACAGAATGCAAAACATCAGTGTGGAAAACATTGCTTAGCTGGAGACAATTTTACTCTCAAAGACAAGTTCTCCTTTGTATTAAGAAGCCTGTGTCGAGGAGAAGCTTGATCAATATTATTTCTTAAGCTGGTTGCAAACCCAAGTATACAATTAGACTTGAGTGACAAATGGGAGACACATGCAACTTTTCCTGCTGTTTGGCTAATATGCTGAAAAATACCATGTGAACAGTCATCCTGAGCTACTGGACTGACATTAATTTATTACTATAAAATGGAACAATGAATGGCACTAGCTATAAAACGCTGGGGGAGGTGTGTGAAAAAATGAATGAGAGGTTAATGTAATTTCTGTGACTGCTTTCAGAGGCTGAGCTGATCTTTGAAAGGAAGGCAGGAATTATACATTACTTGGAGATGCCTGCACTGACAGTTCTGAGCATTGCAGCTCTCTGCTCTTCAGACTGGAAACTGTGCAGTCTCATTAGCACAGAGCTGCTCCCCACCCCAAGTACAAAACTTCAAATATTGTGCACTCTGCTGTGTTAATATTGGGCTGTTTCTTGACCAGTCAACTCAGGTGAGCCTAAAAGGTAATCTCACCTTGCCTTATAAATCTGTCATCAGTGCTGTTAGTTGTTTTTTTTTTTAACTCAGAATAGATTACATAGGAGAAGGAAGTAAAAAAAAAAAACAAACCCAAAAAAACAACCAACCCCCCCCCCAAAAAAAAAAAAAAAAAGAAAACCAAAACTAAAAAGAGCCCTATCAAAAAACCCCAAACAAACAAAAACCAACAAAACAAACCCAAATCCTACATATATATCTGCATATTTACATATATTGTTTTATTCCCTGCCTCCTTAGAGAGTCCTGGAAGATTATCACTCTCCTTCTGAATCTTCATTTCAGAGAGTTAACCTGGTATCTAAACAACCACTGAAGAAATGAAAACATCCCAATTATTCTTATTGAATAGCACAGAAATTGCAGGAAGTCCAGAAAGGTTAAGACCTTGATTATCAAAAAGGATCTTGTATTCAGCTGAAATTTCCTCCCCATATTTTAATTCCTAGAAACTCAGAAATGAATGTTGCAAATTTAGTCTCTTCTATATCTTCTTACATCTTTCTACCAGAAATTGCAGTCCTCTCCAGAAGGAAAATCTCATAGAGCTTAACATATGTTAGAGCAGTCGAACACATTCATGCATAAACTTAGTCTTGGAACATTTTTTAAATAAGTATATATTATTTATCTCGGAAAAAGGAGATTTGAGGAGACAATATGAACTCTTCCAGAAATTGTCCGTATTTGTTGTTGAATTTATATGAAGAAAAGGCTTGAAAACAAAACATGACAAAAGAAAGAGCACTGGTGTTCATAAATATGTGAAAGTTATTAACTATGTTGTTTCTTCATATGTCTTCTTCTCTGCCTCTCAGGTTTATCAAGTTATGTTTTTTCTGAAAGGTTTAATGTACTCTTTTTTTTCTACTTAATTCCCCTAGTTTGGTTCCCTTTAGTTTGGGGAAGAAAAAAATAGAGAAGCAGTTCCCTTTTCCTGACAGAAAAAGTCCTAAATCCTTTTTCCTCTTAGTCTGGATGTATAAACACAAATTCATCTTTGTCTGTACAGATGATGGCATCTATGCCTATTTGACTAATTCAGTCACATATCCTCTCTTATGACGTAAATCTCAACTGTTTTCAAAGTCCACATATTGCCTTCCTATAGTATCAGCATCAGGCTAGGAAACCAGTGACCCTCAAATTGCACAGCTCATGTTTGCACTCATATTTAGTCTCATCATTATTCCTTATACTTTGCTGCTGAATTCATCATTAATAATTAAATTGTGTATTTAGGTGTGCATATATGTACAGAGAGGGACAGTGAAGATAGAAGGTGAATTTGTTACTAAATTGAACGATCCCTGAGGAAATTTTAAATAATCACAGATCAAAATCTATTTCAGGTCTGTGACCTTATCTTGAAGAATATACTAGCGTTTTCTTTACCTCCGTGCATTTGAGGTAGTAAAAAGGCTGCTCTGAGATCAAACAGTGAAGCATCACTCAATAAAAGTTACTCTCAATGGAATATTTGGCTTATAAGGTGCTCTTACAATTTCTAATTTCATTGAATTCCTTTATAAAAATGTTCATTCCTTCAGTAACTGGAAAGCAGTTTGTAGGCCAGTTTCTATAATTTAAATTCTAGACATTTCTATTGAATTTTTTTACACTAGTGGATTTTTGAACAAATGCAGAATAATTGTAGCTCATTTTTTCCTGTAACTCAAGTAGGAACATATGCTATACTCTTAACTAAAATATAGAGTAAGAATTTTTTTTTAATCCAGTGCAGTCATGTAGAGTGCTTACTCTGGATTAATGAAATATCTTCATCATTCAGACAGGCATGTCAGTACTTGGCTTAACAGAAAGCATATTTTAGTATATCTAGTTTTGTTTGGTTTTTATTTTATAGGAAAAAATAAACTTTCTTTTAAGGAAAAATCTTTCCTTAAACTTTCCTTTTAAGGAAAGGAAAATCCTACATGATGCCATAATCCCTATTCCTGTTGGCTTTATGTGCCAGGCTTCTTTGGACCACAGAATCATAGAATCATAGAACTGGCTGGGTTGGAAGGAACCTCTGAGATCATCAAGTCCAACACTTGATCCACTACCATCGCAGTTACCAGACCCTGGCACTGAGTGCCACATCCAGTCTCTTTTTAAATATCTCCAGGGACGGAGAATCCACTACTTCCCTGGGCAGCCCATTCCAATGTCTGATCACCCTCTCCATAAAAAAATTCTTTCTAATATCTAACCTCAACTTCCCCTGGCACAACTTAAGACCATGCCCTCTTGTCTTGCCGAGAGTTGCCTGGGAAAAGAGACCAACCCCCACCTGGCTACACCCTCCTTTCAGGGAGTTGTAGAGAGTGATGAGGTCTCCCCTGAGCCTCCTCTTCTCCAGGCTGAACACCCCCAGCTCCCTCAGCCTCTCCTCATAGGATCTGTGCTCGAGTCCCTTCACCAGCCTAGCTGTTTAACAAGGCAACCAGGTGCCACTAATTGCCAGGGAGTGAGCATGAGTTTATGTCAAGCCCACCTGTGCCCAATTAGGGTGGGCCCCCACTGCGCATGAGCAGGATTAGGGGGCCAATAAAAGGTGAGGCTCAAACTCCCAGGCTCATCTCACTCCTGAGCTAGCCAGCAGAGAGATCAGTTGCTCTCAGAGCAACAGCACCGATCCAAGCTAGTCAACCCTGTGGCTATAGGCTCCGAGCACTGTTCGTGAGTCTCTGCAGGAACACCTGGTTGGACCTTGAAGCGCTGTACCCTAAAAGAGGTTTGTCTTGCTACATAGTTGGCCCTCCTTTGGATCCACTCCAGGACCTCAATCTCCTTCCTGAACTGAGGGGCCCAGAACTGGACACAGGACTTGAGGTGTGGCCTCACCGGTGCTGAGTACAGGGGCAGAATCACTTCCTTGCACCTGCTGGCCACACTGGTCCTGATACAGGCCAGGATGCCATTGGCCTTCTTGGCCACCTGGGCACACTGCTGGATAATACATCCCATGTAGATCCATCTGATGGCTAAGAAAGCATAGACTAACGTCTTACAGAAAATAGTTCCTGGTCACCTAAGGAATCTGTCTAACCTGTGGAAAAGAATGAACCTTGAGATTGAATTTATTCAAAGCAAAGGGGTATTCTGAAAATCACAGTTTTCATTTTTCCTCTGGTTGTAAGTTCTGCTATGGTTAATGGCTACTGCTTTCCTAACAAATACTGTCTCTTCCCCCGACCAAATTGTTGCATCAGGAAAGCAAACCCTTCTTAATGATCACCCTCTTGATGATTAGCAGCAAATACAGGAGCGTAATGTGTTCCAATTAAATATCATACAAATGCCTCAGTTGCATATGTTTAAACACTCAGGAAAAAGTCTGAAGTAGGAGAACATCACGGAGCAGAATGCATTACTTTCTGCCTTGAGAAGTGTCAAGTGGCACTTTGCCTGTCTGGCATGCAAACATATTTAAGAGACAGTGCAAGATTTTTTAAATTATTATTATTATTTTTCTTCCTGTAATATAGATTTCTTTTATGCTCAGTGGAATTTACAAGGCTTAAGTTTTCAATGATTGTCTGCTAAATTACATAGCTTTAGAGTGAAGAGCAGTAGAAATACATCTTTTGAAGCTGTTTTGAACCAATCCGTGGAATTTCGTTTTGATGTAAATTGAAACAAATCTTGAAGTAAATAAACAAAAAATTGCATTATTTGTTTATCTTACAAGTTGTGATTTGGGTGTCCAAAGTCCAAATCCTTTCTCTTATACAACTTTGGTGTTATATATTCAAAATCTAGTAGCATAATTTACCTTTCATAAGTTATCAAGAGGTTTTATGGCTGCAAGGATTTTGTATGTGATAAGCACTGCTGCTAGGGTAAATCTGAATCATCTGACCTGATCAGGAGTCCCAGTGGCACTGTAGGAAAAAGCTGTTCCTCACTCAAGTAAATGTTCTGTGTCCTTTCATTAAATTAGAGTGAAAATTCATTTCATAATGCATAAAAAATTTCTCTTCCAATTTCAGATGTGAATGATTTTCTGAATGAAGTATTCAATTCCAAAAATATTTGTAGTCAATTGAATGAGGATTCAAAAATATATTTGAATATAGGAATGGATGTTGCTTGGTTTATCTGAAAACTCTTAAATTTGTTTCAGATGTATGCTGGGATAGAGCATAAGGAGGGAAAGGGAAATGCTCTTATATTTGATTTAGCCTTTGAAATTCAATGCATCTAGACACATCCATAAAGGTACCTGAGGAAGCTTTTTATCTGAGTCTTGTGGGATTTGGATTCCTAACTCAATTAAATCTATTTTATTTCTTTAGTATTGCTTCAACCAAAACATTCATGGTAAGCTTTAAAGCAAGCTTTGGTTAAAGAAGCAAAGTTTTCTTCTCAAACTCAAACAGTAAAGATTTTCATTTTCTTTGCCTAATGAGATTAAAGTACTGAACTACTGTATTACTCTGGTGACCTCTTTCTCTTTGGTAAGCTGTCTCAAGTGTGTCAAACATGTGGCATATGAGAACAGAGGAAATGTCAAACTAGGGAGCAAAGATTTACAAAATTTAATATCTTTTATAAGCTTTAGCTTCTAGACTTAATATGGACAAAAAAAGAGGAAGGAAAATGCCAGATACTATAATAATATGGGTTCTTCTAAAACAGAAAATAGGTGCACAAACAGATTTATAATGACTTTTTGTAATCCATGGAGTGAAGATTTACTGTAGTTAATATTTTCTCTTTAAAGTTCAGCTAATATTGTTGTTCCTTGCTAAGTCTTTCATTGTTTTGTATTGCCTTTAAACTACCATGTTTTGTACCTAATAGCATCTGCAGGAAAAGAGCATAGATCATAAAAACGTCTTCAATTAAAAATTAATCTCTATTTCATAAGCAAATATATTCCTTCTATAGCATTTTGATGATAAATTATTCCAGGGTTGCGTACATATGGAAGATTTCCTTGTAGTCTTGAATACATTTTCCTTTTTTAATTTCTTTAATTTTTGGGGTTTTTTTTTCCTCCAGTCAGCTATATTCCACTTTTGATGGTCATTTTTGTTATAAAGGGGATATACTTAAATTTAAAAAAATCCAAATTCAGAATGCTGAAGTTTCATATTTTAGTTAGCTTGTGTTTTCTAATTTTTATGGTGCTGGGTGCTGGTAGCCACCCTCAGATTAATAGCAATACTTTAGTTTTCTATCACGTCAATCACACAGACAGTTTCAAAGGACTCTTGGGATTAAAAATAAATGTAAATGAGAAGGGAAAAAATTCCCTTTCTTAATCTTGGATTCTTGTGTACATATACACAAAGTACTTCATCAAAAATCTAACAATATCTGTTATCACAGAAATCTCAGAAAGGGGTTGGAAGGGACCTTGAAAGATCATCTAGTCCAGCCCCCCTGCATGGGCAGGGACACCTGATCAGGTTGCTCAAGGCCCCATCCAACCCTGACCTTTAACACTGCCAGGAAGAGAGCAGCCACAACTTCCTTGGGCAACCTGTGCCAGTGTCTCACCACTCTCAGAAAATAATTTCTTCCTAAATGTCCCCTCTTCAAGTTTTAAACCATTTCCCCTTGCCCTTCCCCAGCTTTCTTGTAGGCTCCCCTCAGATGTTGGAAAGCTGCTATAAGGTCACCTCACAGCCTCCTCTTCTCCAGCCTAAACAACCTTAACCTCTTTAAGTGTCTGAGCTGAAAATGAATAATTGAAAAAAGATAGCAGTCAAAAGGTTAGGTATTTATGTACTGTCTGGGATGGAATTATTTTTATTCATAGCAGACCTTATGCTGCCCTGCTTTCGATTTGTGAGTACAACAGCGTTGATAACAAACTAATGTTTTGACTATTACTAGTTAGCACTTGAACCACATCTGGTCTTCTCTTTTCCTCTTTTTTTCTCCAATTTTTAGGGGCTAACTTATTTAATAGATAATGGTATCCAAAATAATTTTCCTGTCTCCCTCAAATTTTCTTCAGCATCTTCTTTTTCCCTTACTGACATTTCTCCATACCAACCATCACACACTTCGAGAGTGAGAATGACATATGTAAGTTTAGCCTACAGTATAATCCTTACACTAATTTTTAAGAGAATGAAAAATGGGATTTCAAAATTAAAGTGTTAACTACAACAGAAGTGCAGCATGATAATGTGCAAAACTCCAGTAGCAGTACTGGTGCAAAATAAAATTTAATCATGTATAAAATAACTTAAAGTGGTTATTTGAAAATGTTCATACTAATGATAAATGCTTTTTTTTTTAATCTTTTTTTTTAACCCATTTTATACTAAGCACAATATCTAAGTGGTCTATGAGTAGAACTGACCATGTTCTCTTTCTCATCTCCATATTGTGACTCATTTCTAAGCTCTGCTTCTTCATGCCTCTTGGAGTGAATTTTTATAGAAAATAAAAGGATATACAAACCAAAAATAGACAGTCTTTGCATTTCTTCATAATGAGAACACACATGAGAATACCATGTGTTAAGTTGCATAGAGCTAATTGGCTCAGGCACTGTAACGAGTGTGCTCTAAAGTATAAAATCTTGATTTCTTTTTTCTTTATTTCTTTTTACTTCTTTATTGCTAGTTAGTCAAAGCAAAAGCAAAAAGCAAAAAAAAAACCCTATAAAAATATAACAAAAATAGATTGATAGTTCATTTTTTTTCATTATGATAGTAAAATACTGTGTGAAAATTGTTTAAAGGAAAGTAATCCTTACAATCCTTACAGTTGCTAAACTTTTGAAATTTTTTAAATGTACACCCAGTTAAGGGAAGCCCATTTTCTTTACAAATTATGGCCCATATTTACCCATAAATCTTAGCTGTGGTGCTACAATATCCTTTGTTCACTTTCTCTACCCATCCTATTTACTCTCCCAACATAGTACCATCTTATTTCTGCATACACTAATGCCCTCAGCAAGTTTACAGCTTTAGGAACAAGACCCAGTGCTTGGTCCCTTAGGTGCTCACAGAATCATAGAATATCAGGGCTTGGAAGGGACCACAGAAGATCATCAAGTCCAACACCCCTGCCAGAGCAAGGCCAAAACTAGAGCAGGTCACTCAGAAATGCAACCAGATGGGTCTTACTCATTGTCAGTTCTGAAATTTCAAAACTGTTGAATTATTCAAGAATTTTCCAATTTATAAAATGAAATAAAAGATGTTTGACTGCTTTATGATGAGAATATAGTAAAAACATAAGTCGAGAGATATTTTTTTTTCCCTACCATTTTTTGTGACCGTGTAAATGTAGGTGTCCGTAGCAGCCATAACTAAGAAGGGAGACACTATTTTCTTTAGTCAATATCTGATTCATACACAAAGAAAACAAGGAAAATCCATTCGAAATAGAAGTGGACCACTGATAGAATAAAAAACTGATTAGAAATCCTCAATCTATTTAATATTACCATGCCTAGATGAACATGAAGCTTTTACTCTTCTATGTGCCTGTTTATGAAGGCAGTAGCACAAGTGTTCAACAAGACAATATGTACCATTTTTAAGGTGCCAATATCAATAGAGAAATTTGAAGATTTCTGTGAATGTAAAAAAGCAGCATAATACAATTAGTCTTTGGTTTTTTCAAAATGTTTTTTTTTTGTGCTTCATTTGGAAATCAGGATTTTAATTTGTTTTTCGATACATCCAAGTTTCCCTAGACTGAAAAATGAACATATACTCTATACTGCATAGAAGTGCCAGTTACACTGCATGCGTTCTATCATCTGTCTGAGTGTTCACAGTAATCTCATTTTTAAGGACATGATAGTCTATTTTTCTTTCCATTATTTCCATTATTTGCTTTTAAGCCTCTGTTTATATTCCACAGTTGCAGTGCAACAGGAGCATTTCAAGCACAGATAGACAGTTATCTCCTGAAATATTACTGTTATCACAAAGTATCACAGAAGGGTCTCATGATGAGAATGATGAACTTCTATTACATCTGTCAAAATTGCATTAGCACCTTCATAATGATGAAGTCACATTGGCTGAGCAAGTAGTGTGAGTTATTTTCTAGAAGATTTTTAAGGTATTAAAGCTTACAGCTGTAATAAAGTTATCACAGCTCCAAGAGTGACAGTGCTGGCAGAGTTTAACTGGTATGATATTTCTGGAAGCAAGACAAACACTGTCATGTTCGTTTCACTGAAAGACCATGCTGAACAGAGAGCAAATGTTTTCTTAAGATTGTCACTGAGTGTAACTGTAATACATCATAGAATGTACATCACAGAATGGCTGAAGGTGGAAGGGACCTTTGGAGGTCATCTGTTCCAAACTCCTGCACAAGCAGGGACACCTAGGGCTGCTTTTTGATGAAAAGTCTATCTGGCTTTTGATTGTGTCCAAGGATGGAGACTCAACAACATCACTGATACACTGTTGTCAGGGCTCCATCACTCTCACAGTGAAAAACATTTTCCTGATGTTCTGAGAGAACTTCCTGTGTTTCAGTTTGTGACCACTGCCTCTTGTCCTGTCTCTGTGCACCACTGAAAATAACCTGACTCAGTCCCCTGTGCTCTTCTTTCAGATATATATAAAGATTTGTAAGATCCAATCTGAGCCTTTACTTCTCCAGGCTAAAGAGCCTCAGTTCTCATCCTGTACTCATAGAAGAGATGCCCCAGTCTCTTGACAATCTTCAGGACCCTCTGTTGGACACTCTCCAATCTGTTCATGTCTCGTATTGAGGATCTTAGGGCTGGTGCCCTACTCCACATGTGGTCTCTCCGGTGCTTAGTAGACTTTGACTAATGCAGCTCATCATACCATTGGTCTTTTTTTCCACAATGGTACATTGCTGGTTCTTATTGAACTCGATGTCCACCAGGAGAGTAGATCCTTTTCTGTCAAGCTGCTCTCCAGCTTGTTGTGCAGAATATCGTGGTGCATTGGCTTGTTCCTTCATAGATGCAGGAATTTGCACTTCCCCTTGTTGAATATCATGAGGTTCCTGTCAGCTCATTTCTCCAGATTGTTGAGGTCCTTATGGATGATAGCACAACCCTCTGGTTTACTGGCAACCATGACAGTTTTGTGTCATCAGCAAACTTGCTTGAGTTACATTCCATTCCATAATCCAGATCATTACTGAAGATGTTAAACAGAACTGGATCCACTATTGAGTTCTGGAGTACCCCACTAATTAAAACATAAATTAAAAATCTATAATGTTATGAGCATGCCACTAGTCATATTTACTTGAGTTAATGTTCCCTTAAGCTGTCTGATTGATGTGCTTAATGCCAACAAATGACAAAACAGTTTGGTAGATAGGTACACTAAAATGTAATGTTGGTTAAACTTTGTGATATGAAGTCCTGGTGTGAAACTTAGTCAGATCTATGCATTTAGGAGGTATTGATTTGTATTTCTTTTTTCAAAGAAATGTAATCCAATTTATATACCTGAAATAACTGTTTCACAGAGCAATAATGTAAATACAATGCCTACATATTCAAACTATCATTAATGCTCTCCCTAAAACTCAGGACCTGAACTCTGATAATGTTAAATTTTTTAAAGTTTGCTGATGTTCTCTCTGTTTTTGCATGGTAGTATTGTATATCTTCTATCATGTTCATCTAGGCCTGCTCAACTAAACTTTGATTAGCACTTTTTAATGGGAAATAGAATGATGAAATGAAGTCAAGGATACCTTGGAATCCCAGGGATACCAAGGATACCATTTGACACAAAAGCTTGAAACAGACTGTGTTAATACACAATATGGTCTTATGGATTCACGAAACTTAAGGAACAGAGAACTATTAGAATTAAATATCCTGAGAGAGAAAACATGGTAAAAAGATTAATATTCTAAACTAAAGAGTTTAGACAATTTATTAGACAATGAAAGGCAAGATTACCATTTGATAATCAAGTATGATGAAGAAGCTATTGCCTGGTAACTTACATAATGGAAATAACACTGCTTAGATGTGCATGTTAATCCATTTTTGGCATAGGGATTTAGAACCAGAGTGAAGTAGAATCATATCAGAGAGAATGCCCTTTCAGAAATATTAAAAATGAAATTATCAAAGATGTAAATGAATTCTGAAATGCATGGAAGGTAGTTTCTTATGTCCTATGGGGGAGCTAATAGTGTAGCCTTATCTCCTTTCACTTCTTCAAGAGTACATATCTATCTTCTTAAGGCCTGGTAAAGATTGTTGAGAAAGCTACAGGCTGTTGAGATGAAAACTTGGAACAGGGTCATTTTATTGTCCCTTCCTGGTCTTGAAAGGAAAACATAGGAGGACACAATCCAAAGATATACAAAATATTTAACTGTGTTGATTTTATTCATATTGAAAATTGATTCTGATTTTGTAGAGACTTTTTTTTCCATCTTTTTGTGGTGTGTGGAGATGTTTGTGTCCTTGTTTTGTATTATTTTGTATAATTTTGCATTATTGTGTATAATAAGTACTGCTGTATTATCCAGATATTATTCTTAATCGCTAACTCACACTCTATTCTTGCAAAAACAGAGATGAAAACATTATCCATATTTAGCATTAACACTGTTCTTTCTTGCACTGTAGAATGAATTCACCCTTAAAGTCAATATTCAACCAACTCTTGGATGAGAGGCATTTGAAACTAGCTGTGTGAAAGCTGATTGTCTAAGCTAGCTAGCTGCCCAAGTTCATTTAAAATGAAAAGTGGAAAATCCAAATACCAAATATTTATATGAGTCATAGATAATAATTTTAAGATTAAATATGTTCTTCTTTGGATGTACTGATTGCTTTCTACTGACTGGAGTGGGGGCCTGACTGGGGGAGCTGAGGATGGAGATAGAGTTTTTAAGTGAATGAGCCTAATAATGAATTTCCATGGTTTAAGCCCATAAGCTTTTGTTAAGGAAGCCATTGTATCCATATACCTTTTGTTGGTTTTGTATTCTTAGGTAAAAAAGGCAGGAAGGGGGGCAGTTGTTTTTTGGGGTATTTTTTTGAAGATGAAACAAATCTCATACTTCCTTCTGAGGAACAGTTACTGTGGGCCAGTACTGGTACTGGTCAACACTATTCAACAGTTCATGATTATAAAAATTATTCTAAATCTACTACCAATTAGGACAGAAAAAAACCAACTAAACAGAATAATTCAAATGTATTAATTTAAATATAGTTCTAGAAAGTCCAGAATTACAAGAAATATCTCCTTATTTTGTTTTTGAATAGTCCATTGGAAACACTGACAGTAATTTTCCATCACTGTCTTTTTGCACTTTCATTCTTTTTTTGCTCTTATTAATAAAAAGTCTCTCCTCCTTCTTCAAATTTAACTTGCAGTGTCACACTTCTTGGTTGGACTGCAGTTCCTTGTTCTGATGTTTTCTGAAACTAATGCCTTCTTTCATGTACATGGCTACTCTGAAGGGATTTGATTAAATCAGCTCACAGACTGTGATAACTTGTGCACATACCTAATGGCCTCTGTTTTGTATTAATTTCACTCCAGTATTTTATAACTGGTCATAGTGGAGTTCCACAAAAGCAAAAAGAGCAATTGCTCCATTATCTCAGAAATTATTAACATTTAAAACAAAATCTCTTAACAGGTGTGTTCTGCATAGACAAGTACATGATGTCAATGGTGTGAAAACACAGTTAATTTTTCAGGGATCAAAACCAGACCTTTTCTCAAATACAGAGCTTTCTCACAATGATTGTTGCTGTGTGAATTGTGCTTTCTGAAGCCTTTGATAATCTTGCAATTTTTTCTTCTCTTTTAGCTGATGGATGCACTGACTGGTCTGTGGACTACAAGAAATATCAAGTGCTAGTGGGAGAACCTGTTCGTATAAAATGTGCACTCTTTTATGGATATATTAGAGCTAATTACTCCCTAGCACAGAGTGCTGGACTTAGTTTAATGTGGTATAAAAGCTCTGGACCCGGAGATTTTGAAGAACCTATAGCTTTTGATGGAACCAGAATGAGCAAAGAAGAAGACTCCATTTGGTTCCGTCCAACAGTGGTACAAGACAGCGGGCTTTATGCATGTGTTATAAGGTACTGTATTTAATTATACTGTATTTTAATTAATCAGAGATGAAAAATGACTAATGAGTCTTTTGTGCTGAAGAAGTATGTTTTCTGACGGTGTTCCCTTTTCTTCTTCTCCACCTGGTACTCCCTTCCTTGAAGTGTTTCATCTTAAGTGGTAACTACTCTAAATTTGCATAAATTATAGAAAAAAAAATGCATGAGATGGTTGAGACTGGATATATAAGTCATGGGTTCCTGCTTCTAATTCTGGGTTAGCTGTTACAATCACTGTCCTAGAGTAAAAAGGCTCTTTTGCACAGTCAGATTTATTTTTAAAAAGTTTTTATGTAATGGCAGAATTTAATTAACTTCTGTAAAAAAATATTATTTGATGTAAAGTAGTTGCATTAAGGAAATCAGAAGCCTAAATTTCATCATTTTTGCAGACATCCTCTAGAATCACATCTATCTTAACCTGATAATGGACATATTTGCAATTTTAAAGCTATTTAGCTTGATGCATCACGCTTTATAACCAAAACTTGGATTAGATTCTCCTTCCTGCTTTACAAAGTAGGTGTTCACCTTCTTTATGAATATTTGTAATGATTTGCACTGAGATATTTTTTACTATCCCTTTACAGTCAAAATTTTCTCACAGCCTTATACTGCATGATGTGATTTTGCAAATTCGAATTTGGACACAAAAAAAGAAGAGTCACTACTAATTGTTCAAAGTTACGAAATAGTTGATAATGGCATTTAGTTGAGCAGATATGAAGCAGTGTTCTCAGCAAATTTATAAAAAGGGTGTTGCTAATCATTCAACAGAGAGTCATAAGGAAAGAGTAAAGCAACTGAGTAGCTAAACAAGGAGCACACAGCAAAGCTTTCTGATGTTGCAAGGAAAATAAGATAATTACTTTGCCAGAACCTGGAGAAGTTTAGTTTCTACCACTTTATGCCTTTTTTTTTTTTTTACAAAGATTTGTTCTTTGAGCTCTTTACAAAACATGTGAGATGTTTTTTATCATGCCATTTGTTCAGTAGCATTTTCAACTTAGTTCTTCTGATGATTGTTTTCTTTAAAAGAAGTGTTGTTTCAATGCTGCACGTTATGCTACATAAGAAGAATATTTAGTTATGTTGAGATTTTTTTAAATTACGTGTGTAACAGTAGTCATTAAAATGGCAATTTTTTTTCAATTATTTAATGGTGCTAATTTAAATACCATAATTAATCCTCTTTGTTTGGATAAAGAAAAATTTAATATATTATATTGCACTTTCCAGGAAGTATAGATAAATGCTGAATTTAGATAAACAGTGATACTTTAAAAATGTGTTATACTTTAAAATATGTTTACAATGTTAACCTGTATTCATGCTTGTTCTAAATGCATTTATTTTTAAACTTGAGGTCAGTAAGGGCATATTCTAATCTCCTTGAAACTACAGTCTGCTTTCTTAGCATGTACTTAATTTCCATCTGTCAGTGCTTATACATTGTAGATTGGCAGCAGATTTTAAAAAAATAAAGTGCTAACTAGTTTGTGATCCTGAATACTCTTATGAACTGTGACGAAGCCTTGAGGACACCCACTAGAATGAGCAAGTATCAATTAAACAGATGTTACTAAGAAGTTCTATGTTTCTTGTTACATCAGTGTTACAGCTTTAGATTTATTGGATGGAACCCTTCAAATGTATGGCCAAATGGAGACACAATCCTCATTTCAGTATCAGAGGTATATACCCCTTTATGAGTGCTTTGTCCATACAGTCAAAGGTTACTTTCAAAGTTTTGAATGTCCATTTAGAATGAAATTTAAAACTTAGTGTTTGCTGCTCCAAATATAAAGTGTTAGATATCTTAATCTGAAATATATACTATTAATGACTTAGAAATATAATGGTTCTCTTTTCCCTTCCTTCAGATTCTTATACTATGAAGTCATTAGCTGACAAAAAGGATGAACTGAAACCATCTGGCAATATTATGTACTCTCTGTGTTCCAAAGTTTTTGCTACAGAATTATCTATAGAGTAGAAAAATGCCCACACCTAAAAGCTATCTACTGTTTTTTACTGCCCTCCAGTCTCATCACTAAAATCCCATCCCAGCCTCACTATTACTTTATGCTTGGATACTGATAGAATATACCAAAGAAACTGTAGAAGAATTCATAACAAGAGCTGTAATTTCTTTCAAGGAGCAAAGTGCTGGGATGGGATTTAGTATTTTTTTTCTTGTAGATTTGAAGTTTTTGTTTATTTTAATGACAAAAGGTCTTAATGATGTTTCAGAATGATGCTATAAGCTATTTCAATTCTGAAAGCCCAGTTGAGAAGCTCAGATAAGAGCTTGAAATTACCTTTTAGAAAACATATTCAGTGTGATGTTTGAGGTAACTTGACTAGGAGAGCAGGGAGAAGAGATGTACCTGTGAGGTCATGAGGGCAGGCAATAAAGGGCAAATGGGCAAAAGTATAAGCATGCTTTGAGTTAATGACTCTTTCTAATTTTTATTTCAGTCTTAAAGGTGTGGAACAGTCCAGTAATTACTATTTGCTTTCTTCACAGTTCTGTGCCTTTACTACCTCTGGCAACAGTAAGGATGAGAAATATATCTAATGCATGGGGCAGTTATAGAGAAACATGGTGGAACAGTCTGCATTGCACTAAGTGAACAATGTTGAAAGGATAGTTAGTGGACCAAACTGATTTATACAGTGACTACATTACAATTGAAATGTGGGGTTTCACTGGGTAGAAACATTCTCATTATCAGTGACATTAAGCTAGTGATAGTAATGAAGGCTTGCTCTTTTTCCTTCAGTAACAAAGAAACAATCTTCATCCTTATTCAATAGTGTTCAAAATACTCTCATCTTTCATTTCTTATTTCTACTTTTCTTTCTGTGGGAAGCTGCCTGCCATAAAGAAACTGAGAAAATCAAGACTTAACCTTATTATCAAGGCACTGCTGCACACCCACAGCTGGAGATGAGGATATAGACAGCTAGAAATAGCTTTCAGATTTCTACAGTCAATAGCAGGACTATGAGCTGATAGAAAATGTATGGGCTTATACCCCACTTTCAAGGAAGAAAGTAATTTAGTCAGTTTCAGGTGCAGTACTGTACCATTCTGCTGCATTTTCCATTTTTAGGAAGCATAAGATATAAAGTATTAAGTCTTTAAGTGGATGCCACATCACATGATTGCTTGTTGTGTATGGGAAGCAAATGTAACCAGATAAACTTCACAGAGTTGATGTATATATCCAACTCAAGCTGGTGTAAGAGTAAGTACTAAGTAGCAAAAAACCTCATATATTTTTGCCAGACTAACATTTTCTTAATTTTTCAGTCTTTTCCATTCCTGTCTGGGAACTTCTTTTTACAGTATCTCAATGATGGCCTAACCTAACATCATTTCAAGGGGGTATGAGAGGGAAACTGGACTGGGATTTATGCTAAGTTACAACAATGGGTTGTATTGCAAAAGAAGAAATAGGCTGTTATGAAGTAGAAAAGGGGAGGAAAGGAAAGGAAGGAAAAGAAGGAAAGGAAGGAAAGGAATGAAGTGAAGGACGGAAGGGAGGAAGGGAGGAAGGGAGGAAGGGAGGGAGGGAGGGAGGAAGAGAGGGAGGGAGGAAGGGAGGAAGGGAGGAAGGGAGGAAGGGAGGAAGGGAGGAAGGGAGGAAGGGAGGAAGGGAGGAAGGGAGGAAGGAAGGAAGGAAGGAAGGAAGGAAGGAAGGGAAGGAAGGAAGGAAGGAAGGAAGGAAGGAAGGAAGGAAGGAAGGAAGGAAGGAAGGAAGGAAGGAAGGAAGGAAGGAAGGAAGGAAGGAAGGAAGGAAGGAAGGAAGGAAGGAAGGAAGGAAGGAAAAGTCAGAGTATTGTGCAATTGTATTTAGCTTCAATACCCTTCTTATGGCCTTGCAAATCTGAAGCCAGATGCTTCCAATGTCTTTCTAATTCATTTTTTAAGAGCTTTAATATTTGGTGTTTATCTGTATTTTAAATATCTTTCCTCAACCTCACAGTAGCTGCCTTTTTTGTTTTTATATGTAGATGTAGATGTACTTATGCTTTCACACACAGACATTAGGCTGCTGAGTTGCATAACTCCTGTGCTGTATAGTTCAGTTAGTATTTGTTTGTTGGTTTGTTTAAGACAGAAATAAAATAGAATGCCTTTGGAGATATTTTAAATAAAATTACATAAATTTTGTCTATAAAACTTTCAACTAAAACTGCTTCATATTATCTTTGAAAAGCATCACAGTGTAGGAGAATAAACAATAATGTAGTTTAATAGATCTAGTTTATTAAAACATTTTTTTACACATAGTTATTTTGTGAAATAAACATTAGGCAATAAACTCAATATATGAAAATAGCATGTTATTAGACAAAATTCCCTTGATATTTCTTTTTCTTTTTTTTTTTAAGGAGACTATGGAGCTTAACTATCCCCTTCAGTAATTTCTTGAATTACCAGTGTTCTTTCAGATATTATGAAGTTCTATTCAATTCAGGAAGAGTATTTATTTCTATATGTATACTGTTTGTTCCTAGAAATTGCACACTGCACATAGTCATAGTATGTATGCACACAATTATTTAATGTTTTATTAGAAGTCTTGGATACAGAATATATAAGGAAATATTTGCTTTAAGCAAAGGAAATGGTGAGTAAAAAAAAGTACAATTAATTTTTCATAAGCACTGTACATGCACTATTTCTTCATTATCTTTAATGTTGTAAAACATTATCTGTACTTTTACCCTGGCTGTATATACTTACAAATAATTTTACATCTTTAAACAGTTATTTCCAATTATTATCTTAAAAAAAAAAAAGGACTAAGTGTTCAGAAAATAACTAGATGTTAAATCTGAATTAAAACCAAAAAAACAAAGCAGAGAAAATATCTGAAATTAAAGCCTTGCAGCAGTTTATCTTTCAATATCCAAACCCCGGTATTCCCAATATCTGCATGGGATCCCTGATTCTGTTTAATTTTTAGTAACAAAGAAATCAGACAATGCATGAGAGAAAGAAGCTTTCTTAAATGACGTCTAAATGTATTATCAATACACAGAAATAACTCTCAGAAGAGCCTGGTATTCTATTAATTATTTTAAGAAAGCATCATCACAGTGGTAAAGTAATTAACAGAAAAAGAGCACTAGAAGAAGATTTAAAATTATTTCAAAGAAGTTGGGAATGCAGATTTTCAAGTTTTCATGATCTGCATTTATTTGGATCATTTTGAGTGAAACCTAGAGGTCCTAGTTTGGAGGGATGTAAAAGGAAAGCAGGAAAAAAAAAAAAAAGAGATGTCTGCACCATTTGAGTTATGCAAATGTTTGAATCAACATTATAGGTACAGAAATGAACAACTCTGACAGCCCCTTCAAGTGGTGTGCAAGTTCAGCAGAACATTTATTGCACACAGGAGATAGACTTTCCGTGGTCCCCTCCTTTGAATTGATTTGATTTTTAGAGAGTATGGGAGGCAATTGACTGTGCCTCCATTAGTACTAGACTCCATTTTTAAGCTTGTCTGAGCTTTCTTCAAGGCCTGGGGTTTTTTGGTTTTTTTGGTTTTGTTTTTGTTTTATTGTTTTGGTTTGGGGGTTTTTTTGTTGTTTTTTTGTTTTTCTTTTCTGTGAAATCATGTAAAATCATTCTGGTAATCATGACAGGGAATCTGTCTTTTATGGTGATCAAGGTTTGATACATCTTCTTCTCAAATGTAAGCTTGGTAGACTAGTCATACATCCATTAATTTTTTCACTGGAACTTGGGGTTGCCTTGGTGAGTAGAGAAAGCCTTCAGGCTAACATAGGAATTTAAACAGGTTGGGTTGCTGAAGCCTATATTGACTCCTATACAGATGGAAAACATAGCTGGTAGTTCCTAGAAATAAACTAGATCTGGGCTTTTCTTGAAGTTGATGCTTGTTGGAAGTCAGGTGCTTGAAATCTACTCATTCTGCATTCCCCCTGCGCTTCTGACACCGCAGGAGGTCAGCTGTCTGGCATTAACATCTTTATTGTATATGATGAATACTTTTCATGTGAATGAGAAAAACACAGAAGCCTATTGTCAAAGAGATAGGTGGGTGAGCATAGGGTACCTCTTCTCATTGTTAAATTGCTATGTGTGATGGTGAAGTCCAGTTCGTGTTTGCTGCTTGCTTGGCTAAGTTAGGACTTGACACTGAAAAACATACAAGCAAGCATGGTGGTGAGTAGATAAAGAAAGAATATGATATTTACAGTAGGTGGAATTATGATTTTAAATATTCAGTCTTTGTGGACTAGATGTAAGCATGCCTGAAAACTAAATGGGTCAGTGAGGAGAACTGTTTTAGGCAAGATTTCATTAAAAGGATGTATTAATTTACACTGAGGGGAAAGTAAGTAATATGCCTGTACTTACACAGAATAGGGGATGGATGTTGACATTGGAAAAGAAGAATATGCTATATATGACTGAGCAGAAGACATTGTTAATGTCCCATTTTAACATCTCTGAACTTAGAGGAATGGTATGAAAATACTTGAGGAGAGAATTATTTGAAGAAAAGCTTGTTATCTAATACCAAGTTACTTTTACTAATAATTCTTCTCACGTTGAGATTTTTGCTGAAATATGGGAATGTAGTAATAATTTAGTCTGACTATTGCTTCCACTGCTTTACTACAGATTTCCTTGTTTGTTTTTTCCCTTAAAGTACTTTTAGCAAACTGGTGTCTCTTACACTTTGTCAAGGTTCTTCTATCAAAACTAAATTAATTTTTCTGACTTAAAAATTAACACTTCAGATCTCAGTACAATAGTAAAATATGACTATATTTCTTTTTGTAATTTATTTGTATTAAATAGATTGCATTAAGATTGCATTAATATGCATTGTTTGCAGTAAGAAACATGGTTGCTCTTTTGTTAAAGAGTAGGCAGTATTATATCCATTTTATGCTCTCCTCCAGATAACCTAATCCATATTAGCAAAGGATTGAAAGGTTTGAATGTCACAGAGGTGGCCTATCAGCTTCCAATTTAGCACCTGTGGGAGAAGGACAAAATATGATAAAGTTAATTCCATATAATAGTTACGTAATTCAAGAGTATATTATTTTCTTCAAGGCACTAGAGAAAATGGAATACGAAGGTGAAGAACTAAAATGACTTGTACATATCTTCAAAGCAATGGCTTCCTTTTTTTCTTTGTCCCCAAAGTTCTTTTATAGGTTATCTTTCTTTTTTACTTATTGTTTCCAGTAACAGTATAAAAAGCAGCCAATTCATAGAATCATAGAATCATAGAATTAGCCGGGTTGGAAGGGACCTCAGAGATCATCTAGTCCAACCCTTGACCCACCGGAGCAGTTGCTAGACCATGGCACTGAGTGCCACATCCAGTCTTTTTTTAAATGTCTCCAGGGACGGAGAATCTACCACCTCACCGGGCAGTCCGTTCCATAGCCTAATCACCCTCTCCGTGAAGAAATTCTTTCTAATATCTAACCTAAACCTCACCTGGCACAACTTAAGACTCTGTCCTCTTGTCTTGTTGAAGGTCGTCTGTGAAAAGAGTCCAGTTCCCACCTCGCTACAGCCTCCTTTCAGGTAGTTGTAGACAGCAATGAGGTCTCCCCTGAGCCTCCTCTTCTTCAGGCTGAACAGCCCCAGCTCTCTCAGCCTCTCCTCATAGGGCCTGTGCTCGAGTCCCTTCACCAGCCTGGTTGCCCTCCTTTGGACCTGCTCCAGGACCTCTACATCCTTCTTAAACTGAGGGGCCCAGAACTGGACACAGTACTCGAGGTGTGGCCTAGTATGGGCCTCATACATTTTAAATGATTGTTTTAATTTTCTCTCAGCATCTTATTTCAAATTGTATTTCAAATCTCTGTCCATCAAATCCTTAACTCTGTGTATCTAAACTGTCTGTGGGTATCCAACTCAGTTTAATCACCTAGATAATTCCCTTCTTCTCAGGCCAGAGAACAATTTAGCTAATGTGAAAACATAGCTAAGACTTGATTCAGTTACACAGGTATCTAATACTATTTTAGATGGTTTTAGAGGCACTAGGAGCATTTACAAGACATTGGGAATGTCTATGGCACTGGATCTGGAGAAGACTGAATTTGGGCAATCCACATGTCACTATGCACCCACACTTCAGTAAATAAAATGAGGGGAGTTTGACATTTAAAAAAAAATTGTTTCAGTAGCACCCATTCTGCAATGTTCCTGTCCATTAAAGTGCATACGGGGAAGATGTTTGTTGACCCAAACAGTTCATGGTGTCACAATGAGATAACTGATTGCTGGTGATCATAGAGAGAACTGGAGGAAAAAAGCAACAGGAACTAATTTATGTATGTTAATGAAATATTGCCTTCGAAACTGGGACATGAGGTGAAGCAAGTTACTTACTGAGTGTGGCCATGTCAAATAGCAATTTTTCCATAAAAGTGCTGATGCACATGAATCAATAGCTTAGTGTGAAGAGGGTAGAGCACTTGGAGAAGTCATGCGAGACCTCAAAATGACTTTGTGTTTGATATGCTACAAGTAATAAATGATATCTAACACATAAATCAATTGGATCTAAAGAATAGTGCTCTTTCTTGTTCTATTATGATAAAGTCAGAATTCATGTGTTGGTGTAAGATAAATAAAGGTCATATTTACAATGACTATACATCATAATAAATTGTTTCCTCAGTTCTGCTGGTGATTGTAGAAAAGCTATAGTGTAGTTCTTTTGTACTAAATATGTACAGACTTCCTGGTAGTCTGAAATCAGTGATTTTGCAATTTATTTATTTTTTTTTAATGTCTTCCAGGCTTAAACCTTACAAGCAGACTTAGCAGGTAAAATTGTTTGTAGCACTGAAAATAATACTGTGCAGAGAATCCCATTATAGAGGAACACTAATGAAATTTGCATGTTTGGTACTTGTTTAGTGCTACCATTTGTCAAATTAAATAGCCTAGTGCTGCTAATTTCAAAGGTGACAAGACTGTCATGATTGTCTCTATAATCTTAATTTTAACTTCTAATGCAGGAAACATTTTAATATAGCCTCTGATTAATTTGGATTTTGTTTAGAGAATTAATCAAGGTTGGACAGTGAGCAGGGCTCCTGTTTTCACTTACTGCAAGAGTTAATGTGTGCACACACTAATACATACGTACATGCACACATGCATGTAACAATAATTGCACACCAGCATATGCATACAGAGATATACAAATGTGCATAGGGACCTGAGAAATAAAATTAAAGGCAAGAATGGATGGTCTGAATGAAGCTGATGGGAACATGTTTGAAAATGGGATCAAATTTTTGTCTGTCACAGACTTCTTATGTGAATAGGGCCAAAGTTTGGCCTTTCTCCTTTGAGGGTTACACTGTGGATTCTGGACTGCACTTCAGCAGCATTTCAGGCTGCACTGAAAATAACCCCAATAAGACCTTATTTCAATATTTTCTTTGATATAATGATTAATAACAACAACTAAACAAGCTAAATTTCTCAATCAATAGGAAATCTTTACAATGTGACTTTTCCGTGAATTTGATATATATTTTTTCAGCCTTGCATGATAAACCTTGACATAAACTATTTAAAATGCACGGCAACATAGAAGGAGATAAAGTAGCTTTTCATTTGTTTGTTTGCTTATCTGTTTCATCGGGGTTTAATTTTCATACCAATACCTGTTGCATGAGAGAAAAGGGTATTAAAGTTTTAGATTTAATGCAATTATGTAATGAAATTTTATTAGAGGGCTATACATAAAAATCAATATAATTTTCTAAAAATAGTCTAGAAAGGAAATTTAAAACCATTGGGTTTTACTTGATGTATTTCGTTTCTTTTCCATGCCTTGAAGGATTGAAAATGTTTTTTAAGTGCTCTCTATTCAGTTATTACAATATGTATTAAAAGAACAAGTAACGAACAGTTATGGTTTATGTTTTTTCAACTTTCAAACAAGTCTTTCCACTTTCAAGCACAAGGTGAACTAGATAGATTTAACAGCAAGGAATAATTAGCTAAACAATCTGCTTATTTTCTGTGATGTTCTTGAGTTTTTAAGATCAAGTTGGCTGGCTTCTGGGTGCAGAGAGTGCAGATTAAAGATAAGCCAGAGATGAAAGTGATGAACTTTCATCTCTGGCTTATTAAAGTGACAGAGAGATTGCTCAAATGAGCACAAATCCCAGTGCTTTTTCAGTGACATTTTTGTGACATGTTTTGTTGAACGCTTATGTTGTTTGTTTGGTTTTTTTTCCCCCCTGAAGTTTCTTCCTGCCTTTTCTGGACAACACAATTAACCTCACTCCATATAAACAGCTCAGTTTAGTGTTTGATCCCAGGTGTACTTCTGCCTCACTACTAATTCGAACTCTACGGTGTTTCTGTGAAGTTCTATGACAATACGACAGCTGAAGGGATTTTTTCTTTCCAGTGTGCAACACCTAGCCTCAGGTCTAGGCCAGGTAGGTTGGGGATTTTGGATGGCATTAGATTTCAGATTATGCAATCAGTGCCCAAGTAAGATGCCTACAATAACTACATGATGCAGGACAAAGGAAAATAAATTGAAATTCCAACATACAAGATATCAGTGCTGTATCTCTCAGTCTCGCTGTGTGCTGTAGGATCTAAAACATGTTCTGAATAACTGATTGGATAATATTTCAAAAAAAAAGCTTGTGGAGAATTGCAGGGAGAAGTGTTGGTAGTCTTAGGATATTAAGAAAGATACAAGTGATTTTACTTCTACAGCCAGATCAGTCTCTGCCAGGACCTGGGGGAGAAGGCAAACATATGATACAGGGTGGGAAAGTGTGCTATTGGTATCGACAGTTGGAAAGGAGTGTGAAGATTTCCTTAGCACTTCAAGAAAAATCCTCTCAATGCTTGAGGGCAAAATTGAAGAAACTGCAGGTTTTCACCTATACATAGGAGCTGTCATTGACCCTATTTCCAGTTCTTATTCCATCTGTTATGCTGCATTCTCATATTCAATATTCTCCTTCCCCATTCACAAAATGAATTCCATTTAGTGCTGCTTTTCTTGGTCCAGCAAGAATTATTTGTCTCCCCCACAATTTCTAGAAAAAATGCTTCAGCATTTTTGCTGCCTTAATAACTGGAACACTTCTCTTTTATGCATAGATGTGAATATGCACATATGGATACTATTTGGAGATAAATACACACATATATATATATATAAAACATAAATGCATGAATACATACATATATGTGGATGATAATGGGATTAATAACTTTGAGGCTCAGGTTCCCAGCTACGCTAAATCTAAATGCCATGAGCATTATTCTTACATGTTAGAACTAGCAGTCAATAGCCTCCAGCTGTGACACTATTAAATGAAGAGCATATAGTCAAATACACCCTCGTGGGTGTGTCTTTACAGATAATATGCAAATGACAGTCACAGGCAGTTTATGTATATGTGACATTATGTTTGATAAAATAAGTTTGGTTCATTGGATCTTCAGTGTTATATAAAGTATGGCTATTGATATGGTATGTTACAGCCAAAAGTTGACATTCCAAGTTGTGCTTGATATTACTGTAGCTTTGCTAGTCACATCTTTCCTTTTGGCTACAGTTTTCTTATATTATTTTCTTGTCTGTGGAACCCTGGCAAAATAAAAGGTCTTATAAAAATTAAATTTATTTCAAGATAATATTTAGAAATGAAGAAAATGAAAAATAAAACCCGAACCCTTGTTTTTGCTTCTGGATGCCCTTTTCACTCAGTGCTGGGGGAGAGAAGTGTAAGATGCCTTGCTTTGTATCTGTTCAGCACTTGAACAGAACAAATCCTCAGTTTCATCAAGGCTTGGGTCTTTCTACTGAATACAGACAAGGGACATGTGGGATGCAGAGTCTCGCAGTATGTTACTACATAACTCTAATAAGCGTAAAAATAATTTAAAAAAATAATAATAGAAAAAGAGACTTCTAAACAAACATCTTTACCACAAGAGCACTGGAAATGCAATATTCCAGCATTAACAGGCATAAGTTTTTGCTAAGACTCCCAGATACCGGAAAAAAGTCTCTTGAGAATGTGTAAAGCCATTTTTTTACTGCAGCATTAGTTTAATAACTGTAGCCAGTGTTCTGAATCTCATTTACTTTAGGAACAATTCTTTCTCTAATAAGCAAGAGGCTCTAATAAGGCAAGAGGCTATTACCAAAGTAAAGAAAATACAAGTACTTTTTGATAGAAAATGGTTACCTCCGAAAGTGTCTGACTTCTGACTGAGATTTTGACTTCTCAGTCTCTGGAAATCTGGTGATAACCTGGTGGGACATGGATGTGCAGTTATAGATGTGTTAAAAGATGGAGAGCTGTTAAAAAATATGAACATACTCTTTCCTTCTGTCATTGCTAGTGTATTTTTGTTTAAAGTATAGTTGAAGTGTTGCTGGAAATATCCTTGTTTTTCACTTAGAGTCTTAATTTTAACCTAGGGATACTCAGGTAGTAGCAGCTGGAACTCAGGAACTGAGCCTACATAAATTGCACATGGAGTAAGCTTAAGATTTTTCAGCTGCTTATGCAGTAATTCCAAGAACATTTGATTTAATGGTCACTTTCACTTGGACAAGGTTTATTTGAGAGGAGTTAATTTAAGAACAGCATAATTCAGTTAACTCTCAAGTAAAAACTTGCACTTTATGAATTATTTGGTTCAAGTTTTTAGGATGGGACAGAAAAAGGGGAAATAATTTTCCTGAGAGATTGCTGTCAAATATTTTGGTTTAAGAGGTGGAAGGCTAATGAAAAACTTGGATAGCAATAAACCTATAAAGGAGCTTATAAGGAAATTAAATCCTTTGTATTCAGTTCAAGACATTCAGTAAGTAAAATTGGGACCTTCATACTGAGCAGTAAAACAGAAAGAAAGATGAGATCAGAGCACATTTTGGGGGGATTGTACATCCATTTTACATACAGAGTACCAAATAGGAAAGGGAAGTGGCTGAGTAGATCAAATCTGGGGGAAAAGAAATGTGCTTGTGCTATTTAAAGATAGCATTGTAATATTGGCACAAAGGGGTTGCAGGATTAAGAAAACTTTAATTACTATATTCCTTAACATCTGAGTTTTTTTACTTCACAATTTTTTTTTCTTGCATTATCTACAGGTTTCATGGCAATAGAATTGCATTGCTTTATTTATAATGGGGGATGTATAACCTGTTAAAATTAATGTCATCTCTGACATATCTGTGAATTTTACCCCAGGCTCTATAGCACTGTATTTAGAAAAGTTATTAAGAAATTGGATAGATTTAATTTAAAAAAAAAAAATTATATTGATTCCTTGTCCTTCTTAAAAACTTCTATAAGATATTGGTGAGATTTATTAACAAGACATGCAGCTTACCCATTTCTATGTTGTTCTCTTAGGCCAAGGCATAGGAATGAGCAGAGCAAGTGTCCCCCCAAGCAGGCACGTTTGAAGCCAGTGGTGGCACTGAGGGTATATCTGATCTCCCCACAGCAGAACAGTGAATACTACATGGTCAAACACCCAAAAAGATTTCCTTCACAGTAGCATTGCTTTTAAATTTGGAAAGTGTCACCCACTGTTCATGCTGACAGCAATACTGCATTGAATCATGCAGCACTTCATGGTTTGAAATGGGAAGAATGGGCCTCAGAGCAGTGAGAGATCTGCTTGACTGATACAATACATTGAAAAGTAAATACTCCATTTATGCTTATAGAAATAGCTAAATTTTCCACTTGACTCTCAAGTGATGAAGCCAAAACAGAATGCAGACTCCTTTATGGACCCAGGAACACCCTCTAGAGCTCAAGGCTGTTCATTATGGTTTTTTATATTATTTGTCTGGCCTGAAATATTGCTCCTTGATTAAACATCCCAGTGGACAAAGGGACCATCTTTAAGTGTTCTTACACTTGCCTTTAAATGAAAGTTGTCAATTAGGCCCTTCAGTTTCAAAGAAGCTTAAGCTGATCAAACAATCTGGCACTTAATCACTCATGCAAAGGGGAAGAAATCAAAAGAAGTAAATATTGCATATTAAATATCCTGGTCTATTTTTTGGTGGAAATTTTATTTATTTAGGGAATCATTCTAAAATTGTACAGGTCCCAGCATTAAACTTTCTGGTCGCAGGGAGACTTCAACAGGGAATGAATGAAAACAGGGGCTCTCTTAACCTCTTGTATTGCTCACCAAAGAGAAAATACCTTGTTGTTTATTAGAGCAATAAACCAGCAGTGTATATAATAATGCACAATTTGTTTAGGGTGGTACTTTTAAGGTGTACTTTCCTAATCTGTATGAGAAAAATCCTCCCACACATCTGCAAATCTTGTGGGTGTTCAGTGCACAAGGAAAACTGGCAAAGGCCAAATGAAATGAAAGCAGCTAAAATAGAAGTTTAGATGATCTTTTTCCTCCCTTTCCCTAATGTGCTTTTATTTAAAATAATAAAACTAATGAGTTTAATCAGTAAATGCTGTTTCTGAGGACTTGATATGTCTGGGGACAGAGTGGCTAGAGAGCAGACAGGCAGAAAGAGACCTGGGAGTCTGGATTGACAGGAAGCTGAACATGAGCCAGCAGTGTGCCCAGGTGGCCAAGAAGGCCAATGGCATCCTGGCCTGTATCAGGAACAGCGTGGCCAGCAGGTCCAGGGAAGTGATTCTGCCCCTGTACTCAGCCCTGGTGAGGGCACACCTCGAGTCCTGTGTCCAGTTCTGGGCCCCTCAGTTCAGGAAGGATATCGAGGTCCTGGAGCAGGTCCAAAGGAGGGCAACCAGGCTGGTGAAGGGACTCAAGCACAGACCCTATGAGGAGAGGCTGAGGGAGCTGGGGGTGTTCAGCCTGGAGAAGTGGAGGCTCAGGGGAGACATCATCGCTCTCTACAACTACCTGAAAGGAGGGTGTAGCCAGGGGGGGGTTGGTCTCTTTTTCCAGAAGACTTTCAACAAGACAAGAAGGCATGGTTTTTAAGTTGTGTCAGGGGAAGTTTAGGTTAGATATTAGAAAGAATTTCTTTACGGAGAGAGTGATCAAGCATTGGAATGGGCTGCCCACTGAAGTGGTAGATTCTCTGTCCCTGGAGCTATTTAAAAAGAGACTGGATGTGGCACTCAGTGCCATAGTCTAGCAGCCGCAACGGTGGTTCAAGGATTGGACTCGATGATCTCTGAGGTCCCTTCCAACCCAGCCAATTTATGATTCTATGATTCTATGAAAATGTGACTTGCAGCAGCTTTCATGACAGTTAGATTCTGTCAGTGAAAAAAAGCAATTGCATCTACAAAATAATAGGAGGAAAAAAAAAATAGTTGCGATCCAGATTTTCCTGAGATAATCTTCAAGCACTGAAAAAACAAGTGTCCCAGTCGCACAAGGACAGAACAGGAATGGATGACTGCTGGAGGAGTTAGGTGTGCTGGACAGTGTGTCCCTGCTGTGTTTCACATGTAAGACTTGACAGGGACAGCTGGTGTCATATGTGGGATATCAGGAGTGTTCAGGCATGTATGTCTTCCCTGTAAAAAGATGAGAGGGAAAGAATGAAAATGTGAATGAGGCTTTATAGCAGGCTGTGGCATAACATTCTTACATGAAACAGAATAGCAAATTTTACATGAAAACTTTAACTCGAGGAAATTCAGCTACTTTGAATCTTACTGTCAGTCTCTCTTCTGAAAGATTCATTAAACCATCACTTCACATAAGCAATCAAATGGTCGCATCTGAAAGATGTGTGAGAGCCAAATTTGTTGTTTGTATATCAAATTTGTAAATTTTGCAAATTACAATATAGGAACAATATATCTTTGTTATATTTTGTTGCTTTGTTATAGCATCGCGGATGCTATTTCTTTCAAAAATATGAATTATTTCTGTGAGCAGGATGTTGTTTTTAATTTTCTGTCACCAAAATAGGAGAAAATATTTAGTGTAAAGGGACCATCATGAGCTACTGAATAACTGTTACACAATTGATAGAGATTTGTAACAGAGTAATTTTAATGTGTTTAGAGTGATATTGCTGTTGTGATATAGTTAGCAGCCAGAATAAAATGTGGGTGATTTGCTCAACGTGTGCTACATTCTCAGAATTGTCACAGTTTATTTTTCTTTTCTCATTTTAAATGCTTAGAGGGTCCATCTTTTCCAGCCATTTCAGATGAATTAATCATCAGATTACCACTTCAGTTAAAATAAATTTAAAGGTTCTGCCATGCAGAGTATGGCAAGAAGGCTTTTTCAATATTTACAACATTTGTGATTCTGGCTAGGTCATGAACTTTCAATGAATTGATGCATTTAGAGAAATTATGAAAGTGAAAATTATGCAAATAATAATTACACCATGTAAAAAAAGAGCCAAAATTCCAAAGATCAAAAAAAAAATAGGATATAATAATTCATATAATTTATGGTATTTATATTTACTGAGAATTCCTATGTTTACCACTGCATCTCTATATGATTTAGTTTTAGGCAGTCCTGAGAGGTGCAGTGAGTTGGACTTAATCGTTATTAGGGCCCTTCAAACTTGAGATATTCTATGATCTATGTGAAATTTTGTTAAACCTTAAAAATACCTATTTTTTCCTCAGAGACAATGAAAATGATGCCTCCACTTTTTAATCTTTTATGACTCAGCGAACAGGCAGTGTGCATAGGCATGATTATCTTTTGTAAATCTGACAGGCTAACATCATGTTAGGAACAAATGGCTTCAACTTGAGAAATGATCAGTGTCTTCAAATAGTAACATAAAATGTTTCCAGCTGTCTGGGATGTACAGAAGGAAGTAGAGGGAGGAGGATATACACATTTAGAATTCTCTCTAGAACTAATAAGCTCTTAATACACAGTGAAATAGGGACAGTTGCAGGTATTCTCTTCTAGTTCTCAGTCCCTCTGTTCTTCTAAGATGTAGTATTCTCCTAGAAGAAAGAGGATGTAGTCAGTGAGTTAAGTGATTTAAACACTTTAGAAATCATTGTCTTATTTAATTATAATTATTTTGAATGAGCTTTAGGGAACTTAAAAATATATCACAACTATATCTTAATCATGCCTTCAAAATAATTTGATTTTCAATAAAGAAAACAAAAATATTTAGCTAAGCATCTAGTAATGCATCATAGAAAACAAAGTCTGATAAACTATATACTACTTCTTCAAGTTCAAGTCAAATCAAGAATGCAATATATTAAGCTAAAAGTAGTGTAACACAAAACCAACTATTTTACAAAACCATACTGTGACGTTTTCTTCTTTCCTTTTCATGCAAACATTTCTACCACTACTGCAAATTTGGAAAATTAGCAGAGAAGACTATTACAATGAACTTAGTAATTTGGTTTCCAAAAAGCTTAAGTGTGTAGTCAAGTCTATAAATATGTAGTTATTTGATTATTACTGGTTTTAACAAGGAAATGGTAGGACTTCAGTTGCAGTAATCCAAGTCTTGAACCACTAACTAGCAGGGAAAAAATTAAATAAAGCTTACCCTCACTCATAGAGAATAACTGAACTTCTTCAACCATATCGAAATACCCCCCAAAAGATATAAAGCACATATCAGTATCATAGAAATTAGCATCTGTAATGTGCTAAGAAGAAGCATTTAATGTTAGAGTTTGTTTATCTTGCAGCTACCCTTACAAATTGCTGACATTGAGCTGTTTGCAAGCAAAAGATCCTAATCCACTGTAACAGAACTCTGTGGCAGCTGCCAAGTTATACCAAATGGGGTGCTGACTCAGAATGACAAGTTTGATCTCAAGAGCATAGGAGACAAAAAATGAGATAATGAAAGGTTAGAATTCAGAACAAAAGTACCCTGACTCTACATGATCAGAGCGCAGGTGGAGGAAGGTTAATAGAAGCCATGTTTCCTGAATCCCGGTGATGCGGCTTGATACACTGCATATAGTTCTACAATTGCACCAGGAAAGACAACAGAGACTGAACTTCTTCTGTTAAGATAGAAGAGATGTTTTGGAGCATATCGAGCAATGCAGGCTTAAATGTGACCATGTTCTCCCTACATCTGATGAAACTGGATGAGGCTGGAGAATGCTCTGGAGGTTATTGTGTCCAACTGCCCTGCTCAGCCAAGGCCACCTAGAGATGTCTTCCCAGGACTATGTCCAGATGGGTTATGAAAATCTCCAAGAACAGAGAATCCACAGCCTCCCCGGACAACCTGTGCCAGTACTTGGTCAAAGTGTTTCCTCATGTTCAGAAAATCTCCTGTACTTCAGTTTGCATTCACTGTCTCTTTTTCTGTGTCTGGGCATCACTGAAAAGGGTCTGGATCCATCTTTTTTGTATCCTCCCTGTGGTTAATTAAATATACCAGTGGGATCCTGCCTGAGCCTTCTCTTCTCTAAGCTAAGCAGTCACAGCTCTTTGAGCCTCATCAGTCTCACAGGAGATGCTCCACTCCTTTAATCATCTTACCAGATCTTCTCCAGGGAAGAGATGTCACATGGTTAAGTACATGGGGAATAGTTTGCTGAAATCTCCAATCAAAGCAACAGAAGTTTGCCTAGAATGAAACATCTTAATTTGTTTGATTTTGTTGGAGATTTTAATTGAATGAAGGGTATTCGGGCAGATTGCCCATTTGTTAAGCAAAATACTGAAAACTTATCATCCTTCTCCTAACACCTGTCTGTTACTTTACTCTTCTGTTTTCCAATATTTTCTTCAGGGGCTCTGCTTCACTCTGTTGTTAAACAAAGGGACTATATATTTTTTTAGTCTTCTTACTTACCTCTGTCAATAAAGCTTAACTCTGTGCCAAAGAATTAAGTAAACAGCACCCTATCAATCAACAAGCCCTTCTTGTAAAGTACTTTTTTCTTATGTTTCTGCAACAACAAAATTTAGACTCTTCTCTGTCAGCAACAGAAACACAGCGGATTTTTGGAAAATGAAACTGGGTCATATTATTTTTAAATGCTTTACTATTCCTTTTACAATCATAAAGTTCTGGTGAAATAACGATCATGCTCTAATAATTCTCCTTGTGCATCATCAGTCTCTGATCTCAAGCTTGTAACATCATCTCTGATCTTCTTGCCTCTGTCTTTGGTCTGTGTTTCCAAATAAGGACTTTCCTTACCTTACCATCAAGCTTTTTGAAAGGCTTTTCAAGAGTAGAAATAATAAAAAAAAATTCTGTATTCAGAGGAACAAGAAATTTCAGGCTCAGTTTAGGCAATGCTTGAATGATTCAAAAAATGATTCACAAAACGCTAAAACTAACACTAACCAATGTCATTGCAAATGGGGAGTTTTCAAAACTTCTCCCCAATGTATAGAGTCATGATATTGTCAGTCTAAGTGATATTTCCTAATAGTGTGGTATTACAGCATCTATTTTGGTGGTAGAAGTATTTTAGAGTTTTAATAGTACAAAAGGTTGCAATTTCTAAAATTCTATAATTTTTTAATAGTTTAAAATAGTTAAAAGCATATTTTCAAAACAAATTGCTATTTATTCTTTACATGCTTTAGTTTGTTTGACAATTTGGAAATAGTTGAACCTCGTTCTATCAGTTGCCAGTTCTCATGTGCACCAGTTCTCCCCAAAACCACATTATAATAAGTCTTAAAATAACCTCTAAAATAAAGTAGAAAATTCAGGAATGTAATTGTCTTTTTATTCATGCTTACAAGTAAATGTTAAAAACCATGATTAGGAATAGTTTAACTGGTGAAATATTCATTTCAGGAAATGAAACAGAAACCACATTTATTTTATTAATGACTTTTTTTTTGTCTGATTAATGAATTTTAAGTCTTCTATTCCTGATTTAATTTTATTCTGACCAGAATAAATTACTTTCTTTTCTACTTGTCATCTATCTGTTGTGCTCCTACCCTTATTTCTTGCCAAATAACTAAATAGCAAACAGTTTTACGTAGAGTAGTTCAGGATTTCCACCAGAACTGCTAGGTGATATTTATCATATTTCCACAGTCATTAAATACAAATGTCAGTTTTAATATGTTATCCAGAAAATAGAGTATGTTCAGTTCTTTTGGTGGTATCTCATGTTAAGAATAACTCTGGAGAAATAATTTGGTGAACCAGTTGAAATACTGTAGAGACCAGCTCCTAAAATGTGATCTTCTCATGACAAAAAGTCACACATATAAATTTAAATAGTTACAGTATCAGTGTAAAATAGTCAGTGTAAAACAGGTTGGGTTTTGGGGGGTTTATTTTGTTTGGGTTTTGTTGGTTTTTTCTGTTTTGTTGGGTTTTTTGGGTTTTGTTTGTTTGTTTTTAGTCAGATACAAGAGCAGCTTTCATGCATTCCTGATTATATAAGTTTGAATACATCACCTTTGACTAAGTTGTAAAAGGATTATAAAAGCAGACTTATGCTCTATATTGTAGAATATTTTTGACTGGGTGAATTTACAATAATTGTTAGCAACTGATAATAACAGAAGGAAATTTAGTACTAGTCTGTTAGGATTTTTCACAGAAGTATTAATTCAAATAAAAAGATTGTGCCAAACACACAAGTTTCAATTCAAGATGAGATAGTGTATGAAGAATGAGTCACCTTAAATCTCTGCTTCTTCCTGTTTCTTAGCCCAAAAAGAAATATATTGGCATATTATATATTTTTACCTTTAAGAAAAATCTTTTTGATGGAAAAAAAAATAATTATTGAAATTAAATACCAATAGTGTTTCATATGTATATATATAAATGCATGTATATGTATGTGCTTGTGTGTTTTCATATATATATGCTAATAAGTAAGTAGTTCCTTGCCTCTTGAGTATAGTTTTGTATTCCCAATTATTAATAGAAATGTAAAGGTTAAAGTGTCTTTGGGGTGACTAGATAATTTTTAAACAAAGTTTTTTCTTTTTCTTAAAAAGAAATAAACCCCACAGCTTTCAGTAAGTGTTGAGGAATGTACATATAGGGGTAAAATAGACTGATAATTTACATAGCATCAGCATTACTCATGAAAAATCAAACTGTCAGAGCAGGCTATGATGGGCTAATAGGCTTTTATTGTACTCAGAAATAAATGAGATGGAAAAATCTGTGCAAATTTGTCCATTAATAATTTCACTTTGAGCAGGGGTTTAGATTTTATGACCTCTGAAGGTTAACCTGAATTATGATTAGATTAATCCATTGACAGTATAGTGAATATATCTCCTTTTCTATTTTTAAAAATATGATGGTCACCAAAAGATGTAAAGGTTTCTTGTCTTGCTCTTCTGTATTTTCCCCCAAATGCAAGAAATTTGGGTTCTCCCTACTTTATCAGCCTGTCTTCACAGGGGAGGTGCTCCAGCCCTCTGATCATTTTAGTGTCTCTCCTCTGGACACGTTCAAGAAGCTCTGTGTCCTTCTTATGCTCGGGACTCCAGAACTGGACACAGTGCTCCAGGTGAGGCCTCACAAGAGCAGAGTAGAGGGGGAGAATCATCTGCCTCGACTGTCTGTCTGTGCTTCCTTTGATGCAGCCCAGGACCTGGTTGGTTTTCTAGGTTGTAAGTGCACCTTCACAGCTCATGCTAAGCTTCTGGTCCACCATCACCCCCAAGTCCTTCTCCCCAGGGCTGGCCACAATCCTTTCTCCTCCCAGCCTGTATTTGTGCATGGGATTGCCTTGACCCAGGTGTAGAACCTTGTATTTTGCCTTGTTGATCTTAATACAGTTTGCACAAGTCCACATCTCAAGCCTGTCCAGGTCAAGCATCGCTTGCCATCCCTTCCCTCCAGCACGTTGACTTCACCCCACAGTTTGGTGTCTTCAGCAAGCTTGCTGAGGGTGCATTTGATTCCACTCTCCATGCTGCTGACAAAGTTGTTAAATAGCAGTGGTCTGAGTACCAACCCTTGAGGAACACCACTCATCACACGTGTCCACTTGAACACTGAGCCACTGATCACAATTCTTTGGGTGTGACCATCCAGCCAGTTCCTTATCCAACGAGTGCTCCATCCATTGAATCCATCTTGTTCCAGTATAGAGACCACACTGTCATTCAGGACAGTGTCAAGTACTGTTTGAATATTCTAAATACTATATCCTTGTTGTCTTGATGACACTACAATCTACTTTTCTTCCTCTAAGTACTATGCCACTTCTCTTCATCTGATTTTGCACATTTTAGCTGTCTTCAGTCCATCAGATTTGCTACTAAGTGAACCTGAAGCGGGGAGGAGCCCTTCTTGCTCCTAGGGCTGATCCTGAGGCCTCGGGGCTTAGCCCATTCCTGGACGATGTCCTAGGGCTGTTCCTGGGGCTCCAGGATCTACCCCTTCTTGCCTGCTCCTGGGGCTCCTCGAGCTGTGGGCTTCTCCATTCTCACTGAAGAGTGAGAGCTGTCTCTGTGGGTGTCAGCTGCTCTCTTATTGGCCCCGTGCTCCTGCACATGCTCAGGAGGGAGGCCAGACACAGGTGAACCCACACCCACTCATCAATAACTCAGGGCACCTGGTCCTGTCTCACTACATGAACCTTCAGTTCTGTCCTGGGGTACCTGTTTATCTGAGCTTGTGGATGGGAGCACACTCTTTCAAAATCTCTCTCACACCATAACTAACAATATTCTAGCAATGTATACTGAAACTTGCAGCTTATTCATGGATAAGTTCCAATCTAGAATTATTTAACAGTTTAAAGTGTGGTTTTGTGGGAGGAATATGATATTCAGAGTTTAAACGTGCTCATTTTAATTGTCTATGTGTATTTAAGTGTACCACTGTAAGACTACTAATTTTTAATTATTTCTTGCTGCAGCTGAAATCTCAGCTGCATAAAGGACCATTTCCCATTACACCTTTTCCCAAAATAGTTTCAGCTGAACTGAATTCAGCAGTTTGGGAAATTCAGGTTATTCTCTGAGCAAGAGTATTTTCATATTGCCCACGATGTTGGATATTGCTTTCAGAACTAGGAGCAGTCATTTTATGTCTGCTCAGTATGCATTTTATGAGCTCAGTGGAAAATTGTTTTCTCTTCTGGCAAAAGGAAGATATTTTTTGTAAGTTGGGCTAACATTCAAGTTTAACTTGTTGACATGTTCTAAATATTTTTTTTAAGCTGAAATAAATTCTTAAGTATTTAGCTCTTTTTAAATTCTCATTTTAATATTAATATTAAAAAACATTCATTTTACTAAATTGCTATTCTTTCGTAAAGCAAGTAAATCAGGCAATCTGCTGTGGCAGGTGACACAGTTTTCTACTGATAGTGTTTCATCGATTATTTTATTTCTGTTTGCATTTTTGCCCTATTGGAGGAAACAAAGGTTTATAGCTGTGATACTCCTGAGCAATAATTCTCACTGAGCCTATATCTGGGTGATTTCAGACAAGCCACTTGACCTCAATATGACTTAATTAACCCAGCAGCAAAATTGGGTAAACATTAAAATCTCATTGAAAAGCAGCTGCTGCATCTAAATTGAATACTCTAAAATTTCATTGTGCTAGCATTGCCACTGGGACTCTGAAGACCCAATTTTTAATTCTTTTTTTCCAGTCATAATGCTACATGAAATAGCTCTAAAAAGCATGCAAATACTGATGTCTCCATAGTTTTGCAATGATTTTGCCTGCATAGTCAATGGAGGAATTTAGACCAAATCTATCATATGACTGATAAATTCTTACATTTTAAAATTTTTTATTAAGCACTTACATGTATTTTTACTTGCAAAGGGCATGTGTTTTTATAATTTTTGTTCTGTGTAGCAGAAGTTTCATCTTTAATTCATCAGCCATATTCTGCATGGACACTGGAAACTCTTGCTTTTGATTATTTTTCCCCCCTGTATGATGGAAATTACTGTAAGGAGTTACAAAATTATCCAGAATCTGACTCTTCTGTACTAAGAAGTATGTTCAAGAGTAGATGTGGAGGAACTTTTCAGTGGATTCTTATATTAAAGATGGAATAGGAAACAGTTTTTCCCCACCAGTTTAAAGACTTGATGACTAGCAGTTGAGATGATTTTGCCTTAAAATGACTTAGTAGCTAATGATGTATCTTTGATCAATCTATCTTGCTGTTTCACTACCTGTCTATCCTTTTTCTTCCTCTCTGTCCATAAATGTTCTCAGACAACAAAGCAAGAATGAGATGAAAAGTGTAAAGACTTGCTTCATTTGTGTACGGCCTGATTCCTGTCCCTAACAGGGGAAATCAACAGGATCTCTATGCTCAGGGAAGAATAATGACAGAAGAAACAGTTTTCATGGAGCACAATACACAAGCACAGTTTAATGTACATAGTGAGCACTTCTTCCTTCAGGGTTTTTGTTGATTCTCTCTGCTACCTTCTTCTGTCCTAAAGGAAAAGGCCAACATGTAGTTCTGAAGAGTTTGTGATTATTATTATTTAAATTTATTTAAATAATAACAAGCTGATAAAGATCTGCTCTTCTTTCACAAACTTGACTTGTTCATGAGGTGGATAAGCTGGGTTAAACAGAGGCACTATTTTTGTAGAGAAAATATTGAGACTGGATACCAAGCATCCACTTTTATATACCATGAAACTTCAAAATGCATTTTACAAAGTAACCTGATAGTTACTTTATTCAGATTGCTTCTGAGCATTTTGCTTAATAGGGCAAATATTATTTGGTTTCTTTTTGCTAGGAGAATAAGGATTGACGTTAAAGAGAGTATTTAATTTATAGTTCAGATGCTGCAGTTTTAACACTGGAAAATATATACATACAGAAGTTCAGGAAGTTCAAAAAAGTCTTGTTAACTCATCTTGAGTCAACTTATCCACCTCCCTCACCTCTCAAATGCTCACTCATCATTTTACTGAATTTAACTTATTCTATATAAATTAACTCTGGACATTAATTTCATTTTTATGCTTATGAAATCTCATTTTCCTTCTTTATGCAAAATATCAAATTAAATTTTGTGAGCTTTCATAGTGATTTTTTTTTCCTTTGATAAGAATATGAGTCTTACATCTTTTAATGGTTTCTTAATAGTCTCCAAGCTGTGGCATTTAGCTTTACGATTTTCTGACCACTTAATAATTGCACATTTTCCTATAAAATCATCCTGACTTCTAAAGCTGGAAGGAGCAGATAACATTCTGCCTACAGGTAGAAATTTCTGATTATAAAGTTAAAAAGCAGGAAATCTTATATAGAAATGTATGGATCTAGTATCTGAATAACTGTAAAGATTAATTTAGGCTTTAAAAACCTGGTTTTTTCTGCAAAATAGATATTAGTAACACAAGTAGCATGAAGATAGTGGACTACAGAAAAACAATCTCAGCCAAGGTACTATGAAGTATTTCTTCTTAGATTATCATCTGAACAGGTAAAAAATTAAAGGATTGAAAGGATTGTTTAGAATTAATGAGTACAATTTAGATCGATGTCTAATTGTGTGTTCAGGCCTGTAAATCTCTCTATTGATAGTACTTTGTGAATATATTTCTATTTTATATATTGTAAAGAAATATTTGGTTTTAGCTTAACCTGCGTTGAAGGAAGCATTATTTCAGAATCAGTGAAACAGTATTGAAGTGCAACATCCCAGAGTGCATGATGGTCCTTAATTATTGAAACACTGTCATTTACCTGCTGCATTTTAATAATTTCTGAAATGTTCTTGAAGGCTCAAAATGTAATTAAAATCTATGTCTTTATGGGATTGTGGGGGGGAGGAATGGTGGATATTAGGTGTTAACACATTTGTTCTTTCCACCTAGCTGTTGAGCTAATGAAAAACCATAACAAAACAAGGAAATATGTATATTGGCAAATGAGACGTCTTTCCCAAACTATGATTTTGTGTCTGTGTACACAACTGCTGTTCTGAAGGGTGAAGTTATATATTGCCATATGGATCTTTTCTCTCTTAGCTTTGAGTGCTTTAAATAACTAAATTTTGCACAGTTTTGGTATATGTAGCCTTCTAAACGAAATTCCAGAAATAAATATCTCTCAGGCTGTCAAAATTACACAATGATGCAATGTACTATAATATGTCTGAAGAAGCATATTTTTTCTTGGCACCATATGTAAGAAATCTGAGTAACAGCTGCTGACACAGGCAATAATTCTCAAAGTGAGTTTTTGCTCTCTGCCTCTGCTTTCAAAGCTGTTTTGTTTAATTTTTCTGAAAACAAGAAAATGTACAGCCACAGCATTTTTAGTAATGTGATACAGAAAGGTATTTAAAAATGTATTCCACTTAAGTGGGTTATCTTAGGATGCATTTGTCATATGTTCTCTGTGTTCTCACTCCTATATTATAAATATACTACCTGGAACTGTATATATCTCTTTAACCTGTGTTAAAGAGGTACTTCTATAAAGTACCCAGAAAAATACACACTTTCCTTCTTGTTTCTAAAACATGTTTCCTGCTGCATATTCAGCTGATCATGTTCCTATGTACTTAAAATATGTAAGTGGCATGTGGGTCTTTAAGCTCTGCAGCAACTCTACATGGATTTATCTTAGAAACAAATTTAATACTATGTTAAGGTTTTTCATTTTTATGTCCTCAGCTCTTCAGACAAAAATGGTGTTGGAAATCAGTATATTATGCATCAGCTTCTCTTAACTACTTGGGTTACAGAAACAGTTTCCTTAAGAAATAGTTCCTTATCACTGTACCAATTGTAAAAAGATGTATTTCACTGTGGGATGCTGTAAGCCTCAGAAAGGCATCCTAAGAAACAGCCTCCAACAGCAGCCCCCGGGCTGTTTTTCCATGAGGCAGCTCAGGCTCCTCTGCAGGGTGCATCCCAGTAGGATCCTGTTCTCAGAGCAACACCAGGAGACAGACTTTTTGACACCTGCAAGGAGATATGCACAGAGCTCCAGTTTCTGATGTTGGCTTTTGCAGGCTGAGCTGAGGGTACCTGAAGTCTAATTAAAATTTTCTGAAGGCAAATGGTTGTGAGCTAACTGACTTCTTAAAGAATTAATTCCAGCTTTTTTTACAGGAAGGAAATGTACCAAAACACAGCCCTGCTCCAAGGCTGTTGAACTAAGTGGAAAAGTTTCTGTTCACTGCAATCAACTTTAGATCAGGAACAAAGTGACCTTAATCCTTTTCTGTGATGCTTAAGAGATCACTCATCTCAGTGCCGGGATTCCTCCAGGCCTCTCTTCCTGCCAGCCCTGCCTACATTCTACTTCTCCTCAGGATAGAGTTAGTTTCAAACACTTTTTTAAAGCTTTATTATTTTTTTCCTTAGTGATCTGTCTCCAGTTAGTCTAAGTCTATTCATCTTTACTTATATTGCACTTTCAGAAAAAAAAAGTAAAATTTTAGATAGAACAAAGAAATAAATAACAACAAAAACCTACATGGCTTTGTATCTCGCATACTCTTCCTCCTCTTTTTGAATGGTAGATTCTTTTCTAATGTAAGATTTTCAATAATGTGCTTTCTTTTGAGTGTTTATACACAAAACCTAAAACAGGGAGGCATTAAATTTGACTGGAACATTTTGACACTAGTAGAATACAAATAATGTGTTACAATTTGAAGACTTGAATTACAGGAACAGCATAAGGGATTTCAGTTTATTTTCAGTATAAAGGCATTTGTAAGAGAGGATGTAAAATTGATGTGTAGAGAGATATAGATTTGTAAAATCTATGTTTTGCTGTAAACATTTGTATGTCTCTACCACTGAGTATCTAACTGTGACCTATTAAAGAGATCATAAAGGCCAGGCTGCTTAGTAAATAGCAGCTGCATTCAATTTGCTTCAATTAGCTAGACAACGAAAGCATCCAGGCCCTTGGTTCAGCTTTTCAGAAATACTGAATGATGCATCCCATTCAGTCTTCTTCTCCAGGGACCAGGGCAGATTGTTTTCATGCACTGTAACACTGCTCTCTCTTGGGACCTAAAGCAGTAACTATCATGTGCTAGTTCTGCTGTACTGTAATGCTGCTTGGAGTCTGGGTCAGTTACTCTTGCATGCTTCTTTGAATATAAGATTAAATTAAATAGAAGTTTCACAGAGAGATGCAGTGGTTTTGAATAACAACATCAAAGAATGGCTAAAGAGGATTGCTCCATTTTTCAGAAGTGATTTATGTTGAATGAGGTCTTATTAGAATGATTTTTGTGCCTTTTAGGTGTTTATTATCATTATTCATATATATATATGTTGAAAGTCTATCATGAGAAATTCCACATAATCTATATAAACCTCCACATTTTTAAACTACATCTGTTTGTAAGCTATTGCTTGTAGTTATTGCATATTGTAAGTTATTGCATACTGGAAGCATGGCTTTATACTTACTGATACTCCTCTACCTCAAGACACAGAATCTTCAGCCTTGTGCTATCAGTGTTTTGGAAAGCATAAGTATTGTTGAAAAACTTGTATTATTATGGGGTTTTAGTTACGTCAGACTGTATATCAGATAAGGACTGTGTTGAAATTGTTTCTGCTATTGATTCAGTGTAGGGAAAAAAAAAAAAGTGAGAGCAAAGCAGAGAAGACTATGTTGAGTTATAGTCCAGACGAAGAGAAATTAGCAAACATCTTCAAAACTTAATAGAAAAAAAATTGCTAGAAATTTAGAAAAGATGAACTCTGGATTGGGCCAGCTGTAGGAATATTATATTTTACAGTCCTTCCTCACTGCATAGTAGCCCCCCAGTTTGATTCAAAGTTTCTTTTGCAAAGCTGTGTTATTTTTGTCTTTTTAAAGACAGCTTTTCAGTCATGGTACATTTTACGGTCTTTTTCTGCCTTTTAGTATTCAAAACTATAATAGAATACTTGATATGGTACATCAAAGTCCTGTTCTTGTCTAGTCTCCAAAAGTGATGCTTAAACAAGTGATGCTCCTGCCCACCATGTCATCTCTGTGTTGGTTCTGGCTCTTTTTTTCTGTAGCTCTGCAGAAAATCATGCAACTGACGTATAATGAATATTCTTTTTGAAGTTTACAATATATAAAACCCTATATAAAACAAAGTCATTTTTAGTGTGCATATTACTGAGGAGAAAACTATGACTGATAAAATATCATTAGAGAATGAGTGGCAGTAAAAATTAAAACAGTTTTTTTTCTCCTATTGTTGGGATTCAAAATTGCTTTGTTTAACCTCTGAGGAACATAATGATTTGCCCATGTGTGGCTGCCAGACACCCACCCAGCTTCTTTCTCCCTCCTCCTTCTCAACAGGATGATGGAAAAATAAGATGAAAAAGTTTGTGGGTCAAGGTAAAGACAGGGAGATCACTTGCCAGTTACTTTCACATGTGAAACAGACTTGACTAGGAGAAAATTAAGGTATGGAAAATTTTTAAAATAGAGTAGGATTGTGAGAAACAAAGACAAAATTAAGAACAGCTTCCCCCAGTCTCCTACTCCTCAGGCTTAACTTCACTTACTGATTCTCTATTCTACTACTCCTCCACACCATCGTGGCATGGCCCATGGGGATAGGGATTGGGGGTTACAGTCAGTTCATAACAGTGCATCTCTGCCATGCCTTCCCTTCACATTTTTACCCTGCTCCAGTGTGGGTTTCTTCCATGGAATACAGCCCTTCACAAGGTGCTATAATTTCAGTCCTGCCCACGGCTGCTTTCCACATGGCACAATCAGGAGCTGACTGCTTTAGCATGGGTCACCCATGGAATGCAGCTTCTGCTGGAAAACCTGATCCTTTACAAGATCTCCAAAGGCTGCAGCTTCCTTCATGGCATATCCACTTGCTGCAGCCTGGTGTCCTCCAAGGGCTGCAGCATGGATATTTGCTCCAGCATGATCCTCTGTTGGGCTTCAGGGGAACAACCTGCATCACCATGGTCTTCTCCGGTGGCTGCAAGGGAAACTCCAGCATCTGGGGCATATTTTCCCACTCCTTTGGCAAGTTTAGTGTCTTCAAGGCTGTTTTTCACAGCTTTTTCTCAGTCTCCTTGAAAACAGATAATGCACATTTTTTTTTTTCTGAACATGTTTTTAAAAATCCTTTGTCCTGAGCACAGCCAGCTTGGCCCAGCTTGGCTCAGCTGTGTCCTGCAGGATCTATTGGCACCAGCTGGAACAGGGTCTGTATAGCACAGGGAAGCACCTGTCCCCCATAGGCCACCCCTGCAGCTCTCTGCTGCCAACACCTTGCTGTGTAAACCCAATTCAGCCCTTTATTTTGACTGGTTCTTCTAATCAACCCTGACACACTGCTGTTTGACACACGCTCAGTCACTGCTATTTAGGCTACCTTGGTCTTGATTTTAATCCTCCCATTTTCCTAACATTATCACCCTGCTTTCACACCTTTATGAATAGTCAGTGTAATGGCTGAACAAGTGGACAAAAAAAAAATCACAGTCACAAAGAAGGCTTGTATTTACATGCTAAAAATAAAATAGGAATGTAGCTATTTATTTTATATGTCCTTCTGGCTCCTACTCCTTTTCCCTATAACATGCTGATTCAGAAATGGAGTTAATTACGGAGAGTAGGTGTTCACAATTGGATTTAAATTATTTTGGTGATATTTAGTCATAATACTGTTTGGGAGGAGTGGGGATGTAGTGTTTCCATGTCAGTTCCTCCTCTGCAAAATAACACTTTTACACTTCACGGATGATGAGGCAAATGTATTACAGAGTGTGAAACACTTGGCTGCCTTCGGTTGAGGTCACAGGCAAATACCTGAGCTGCAGACAGATGGGGTTTTGTGTCAGAATATGTCTAGCAGCAGAGCACACGCCTCATCCTTTTTAAGAATTCTTTTCTGCTGGTGGTAGTGATCAGCTGTCATCACTGTGAGACCATGTTGTTGATTATTCGAGATAGATGATTCTTGAATTATTGTGTGTACTGTCCTCTCTGCTTCTTGAATGATTGTTACATTGGTTTCAGAAAAAAACAGGGAAAAATAAATCTGAAGTTTCTGTTTTGTTCCACAATGAGAGTTCTCTTTAAAGGGGGCAAAGGGCTGTATGAAAATACACCTAAATTAAAGTAGCTACCAGATATTCAGATACCAGATATCCAGACCGGATATTCTGAAACTTTCTTCCTGCCTTATTTACTGATTTGAGCTTTCAAAGTCTGATGCTTCATCAGAAGTTGCTCTAGAATTATTACTAATAATCTTCTCACATTTGTATGACATGCAAACACACATATAGTACCTATACACGCATTGTCCTCATGTCAGCCAGATTTTATTGACAAAAAGCTGATAGATCATTTACCAAATGTATCTTTTGCTGACTTTATTGCAGTTTTATAAGAGGCACTGTTTTAAAAATGGGTATGACATTTGCATTTCTGTTTAATTGCTGTGAAGTGAACATAAAAAGATAAGAGAGCCAAGAGAGCTTATTAAAACTGAAATGAGGGCAAGTGATAAAAGAATATTTTAGTGCTGCTGCAGTCAAATCTGTCACTCACCCCACAAGAATTATCTTATTCTTGGATTTATTGGTGGGGGGAGAGGATGTAGGTTTTATATAACCATTCTTTTTTCTTTCAAGATACACTTGATATACAGGGTTTCTCTATCCTTCTATTTTAACTTGAGGGCCTCAGTAGCCAGAGGGAACTTCTGGAGAATAATGTAATTTTTTTTCTTTTTTGTCTGCACTGAAGTAACTTACTTTTTTGCTTTTTTTATTCCTTTTTCCTTTTTCCCTTTTACCTTTACATTTCTGCATTACTTTTTTCCTTCCCCCCCCTCAAAATAAGCCAAGATATATATATAGGAGCTTGTGAACTTCTACATGGTGTGCCTCAGAGCCACATCTTTTGAATTCCATCATGTTCAATGAGATTTAGTAACTGAGAACTTTGTTTTTAGGGAAAATATTAAAAGAAATGTCTTATTGTTTGAAATGTTAGGGAATAGAAAGTTAGGAAGCACTACTCTGGTCATGTACTGGTCATGTAAATGAGTTAAGTCTACAGTGCAAAATAACATATAATCATCTTACTAATGACTTATTCACACTGTAAGTACAGAGAAAAGTAGAGGTAAAGATGTAAATAGTAATCATTTAAGTCAGAGCCTTCCAATTTTTTTATTAATGACATTATAATTAAGGCAATGCTTTTATAACTAATTTTGTAAAAATTCTCTTAGTTTGGAGCATTAAGTAACTATATATATATATATATATATAAATGTGCATATGCAGCATGTCACTATAAAGAGTCCCCTCTGCTTCGGATTATCACATACCATCTTGCTGTGTGGAACCACCACAGCTGATATTTTCATTTAAACCACAGGTCTAGCTGTTTAGGGAAACTCCAAGAGGAAGATGTCTTAGAGAAACCTATGTGCTGGAAGAGGAGGTCGATCCCTCCTCCAGTTTGGCCTTTCAGCAGATTGCGGCGAAGTTCTGCTTTGTCAACAGAATAAGCCCAATTCTGATGAGTGTTCAGCACAGCCTTCAGTCACAAAGTAATGATGAGCTGTCACTGAACTGGTATGGAAAACAGAACTCTGATACACAGTGTTTACCCAGGGGGGAAAATAATAAAAATAAAATAAAAAAAAATTCCTGTGCTCTGAAGGAAGATTTGTAACTCCTGGTACAAAGCTGTTTTAACTTGCGACAAAAATTGAGAAAATCTGTTCCAATGAGTAAAAGGTATCTAAACAAGACTTACGTTTTAATGTTCAGACTTGCTTCTTTGGAACAGATAGATTAAAATTAGTTTTAAAAAGGAGGGACATTCCTTTGAAATTCAAGAAGGGGACTAGGTTATAAATACTGACAGCTGAGTTAGTCTCAACTACTTCTAACTGAAGTATAGCCATGGGACGTGGCTTTTCTTTCAAACGTACATCTTGTTTAAATAATTGTGTATGATGGTGCCCTAAAAGAACACTTTCCAAAAACCACAATTTATGGAATTAAGTCATCCTATTAGTTTGTCTTACGTGGGTAGTCTGCAATTAGAAGCTGTAGGAATAAGGAATCATCAAGTATGTTATTGCCATGATGTGCTAATAGGACTTATAGATGCAGTTTGGTTTTGGTTTATTATGATTTTTAGTTTCTGCCATTTACTGGGAAAGAGTAGTATCATTAACACTCATTGCGAAATAGCTATAGAAACTAAAAAAACACATAGAAAATCAGGTAAGCTATTCTCATACTGTTTGCCTATGAATATTCTTCTATTGAATTAAAACAATTTTGCTTTTATAGATACTTTTTTTTTTCATATTAACAGACCGGATTGATGTCATGCTAGAGGGCTGTTGGGGTATTATTTCTTTTCATGATAACTACCATAGGTTAAATTGATGCTTTTTTTGACACTACAATATATTTGAATATATTTTTGAGTTCTGGGATTCTTAGGTGAAGCTGCCATTTTGTAGACGTTTTGTCTGTTATCAGGAATGAGCTTATTTATTTCATTATTCAACATACATACAATGTAGTAAACATCCATATACTCCTCTACTTTTGATAAAATATAGGTATGACTTTGATTTAACTGGTATACTACAGCTTTTGATATTTTGTAATGAATGAGATTCAAATAATGTGATATAATTACAGAAAAATTCTGTAATTTTATGTAGATCCCTACATAACTCTAAACTCCTAAACTGCAAATAAAATCTTCAGGGTCACTGACACCAATACATATGTGTTAAAATTTAAAAATATGCCTCTTTAGATTGAAGACTGTCAGACTTCTTCTATTGATCTCTGTAATAGCAAAAGTCTCTCATAAATTTCAGCCAGCAGGAGAAGGAAGCAGAATATAAGACAAGGGCTGCAAAATCCTTTTCGTCCCTATTCTATTGTGTCTGTGCTTAGCATAGTTCAACAAAACCCTTTCCTTAAATTTGTTGTTTGGTGTAGTACATTGTGTGCTCCTACTCAAGATCTCAGCATTTCACTTTTACTTTTTCTCTTTCAGTAATTGGAAACTGAAATATTTATGAATTATTTTTCTCCTAAAAAAAAAAAAAAAAAAAAAAGTGAAGAAAGAGAGAAATTATATAGAAAGCTTCATTGTTTTGGAGTAAGAGCTGTTGATCCATAATTGTGGTGGAAGATTTCCCATAACAAGTCCCATTAAAAAACAAACAACCCCTAAGCTGCTCAGAAAGAAATAGACTTTTCTGGGGTTTTTTTTGTTTTTGTTTTTTTTTTTATGTTCCCTTTCTCTCCTCAGAGTACAATTTTTTTATTTTGGTTTGGTTTTTTGTGACATTTATAACTATACTATCCTAAAGTGTTATCTGGAATTGTTTGCTACTATCTTATATTTGGGGTTTTTGTAGCAGCTCTAAAACTGGTGATCTTAGAAGATAAATTTTTATTTTATTTTATTTGCCACTGAAAGATAAATGTTTTGAGAATATTTGGACTCAAGGAAGTTATATTTATACTGTCAGTATATTTATAGATAAAGACTCACAGTGTAAAATACATTTTTTCAATAGATTAGACTGAAATAAATTAGGCTAGAATAAATTAGGTTTAAAATTTTAGGTTAAAAATGTTCATAACTTTCAAAGGAAAAACAGATCGAAGATACACTACTCTGAAATTAAAGAGTAGGCATTTCTGATTTTCTGGGAAGATGCAGAAACTGATTAGAGATTTTGTGTGAACTTGCTTTAAGTTTTGGAAAGGTTCAGAACTTCATTAGACAACAGGATTACCAGAATATGATGCATGAAAAATGAGTTATGATCACACTCACAAACTGTACCCACATGCCATTATTTGCAAGTCTTTAGATTAAATACTACAGCACAGTCAGTGAACACTTATCGAAAATAAGTCTTAGAGATAAACATGATAGAATTTTTTTTCCAGGAGACTGACCATGTGAACAGAAGATACCAGTTAGAAAGGCAGGGGAAGACCCAGCTAGGGGGAAAAGGAAGACCTGGAAGGTATCTGTGGTCTGTCAAAAACATCACCCTGTCTCATTTCTGACAACTGCACTGACTGGCTGCAGTTTTAACATAAATCTGATGATACTTTGCTTGCTATCATATGCATAGTATCAAGTCAATCACATTGTTTAGTGCGGAGAGATAAGACTGAAAAAACCCAAAGGCTCAAGGATTGTCAGAGGAGCAGTGATAGGTAAGAACCCCTCTGATTTCTGAGTGGAAAGCCATGCAGAAAAATCATTCGGAGAGACTCCTTCCTGGGAGTCTGCAGGCTAAAGGGCATGGGGACTTACTACAGAATGCGAGGAGAAAAAGCATTTCTTGTTTGTGTAAAAAAATATTTATGTACAAGTTTTTTAAAGGATGCTGGGGATGAATAATAGAATCATAGAATGTCAGGTTGGAAGGGACCTCAAGGATCACCTGGTCCATCCCTTTAATATTATTGTTTATATGATATGTCCCAGCACCCTGTCAAGCAGATGTAAAACTTTCTAAAGTGAGGAATCCACCACTTCCCCAGGGAGACCACTCTAATACCTTACTGTCCTCATAGAGAAAAATTTTCCTCTTGTACTCAAACAGAATCTACCCAGGGGCAACTTGTGCCCATTGTCCCTTGCCTCATCCATTAGACTCCTTGTAAACAGGGAGTCTCCATCTTTGTAGCTGCCCTGTAAGTACTGAAACATTGTAATAAGGTGTCTCCTAAACCTTCTCTTCTCAAGGCTCAATAAACGCAGTCTTCTCAGCCTCTCCTCATGTGGCCAATGCTTCTATCCTCTGATTATCCTCATGTCTCTTCTCTGGACCCTCTCCAGCCTGTCCGCATCCTTTTTGTAGAGTGGGAATCAAAACTGTATGCCGTACTCCAGGTGTGGTCTGACAAGTGCCAAGTAGAAGAGGATGAGGACTTCCTTTTCTCTCCTGCTGGTGCCCTTTTTGATGCAGCCCAGCATCCTGTTGGCTTTCTTTGCAGCTTCTGCACACTGTTCCTCATGTTGATCCTGATTGATCCCCAGGTCCCTTTCCACAAAGCTGTTCTCTAGCCAAGTGGATCCCAGTCTGAACAGCACTCCTAGGCTATGTGTTCCCAGGTGCAAGACCTTGCACTTCTGTGCACTGAACTCCAAGTTCCTGTTATCCCACTTCTCTAGTCTGTCTACGTCATCCTGGAGGATGGCTCTCCCTTCTGGGCTGTCAACCTCTCCTCTCATCTTAGTGTCATCAGGAAACTTCATCAGGATGCTCTTTATCCCCACATCCAGGTCACTTATGAAGATATCAAACAGCATCAGGCCCAATATCAGTCCCAGAACTTATTTTAGGATGTTTAGAGGAAGGATCATACATGGGTAAGGGACAAAGTTATATGGAGAGCAAGTGTGGGAAATAAATGGAGTAGAGAATAGAAGACGGGGTAGAAGGGAAAGGAAATAAAAGGCTGTCCAGTTGAAATAGGCTGATCATGAGTACTCTTGACTGAGCCCTGTAGTCTGCCCCATCCTCTCATTAGAGTGCATTTTTATTTCCAAGTGGCTGTGTTATCTACACTAAGCAAGTCTTGGTGCATGCTAGTGAACTTCGAGCTGTCTGGATGATAACTAGGGTGCAGTGCCTGATCTCCAGCAGCTGCTTATCAACCACCTCTACCAGTGCCAGCAAATGGGAAGAGTGGTGGACCTGGGGTCATCTGCTAGGCTGAATGTCAGCTTCTGGAGGTGCCCATGTTGTGTGCATGTATATATTCTACTGACCAGTTTCTAATGGAGAGGGGGAACTGGGCTGTGCCAGCTCTGCCATTGAAGTTCACTTCAGCATCTTGTGTAGGTGTCTGCTTGTGTGATGTGTGTATACGTGTGTGTTTGTGTGCATGTGTGTGTCTGTGCACACCCGCCTATTGGTACAATTTGGCCTGGCTGCTGGCTGAACCTGGTGCACAGAGCTGCGGCATCTTATTTATCTGGTTACTGGATTCAGCTGCCTCAAGCACAGACATTAAGAATCCCAGAAGAGGTCATGTTTCTGAAGTAATGGCAAGAAAATAGCTATCTAACACAAATTGTTATGAATATTAAAACACTTGCTAATAGATAGTAATTCATCCATGAAATATGTGACAAAAAAATTTAATCAAAACATGAATTTACAGGTTCTCTTTGTTCTTTCCTAATCTGTGGGGAAAATTATGACAGAAATAGATTTTAGAAACAAATATATAGAAGAGAAAATGTGGTACACAAATGACAGTATAGGTTAATATTTCTTTTCAGAAGAAGTTTATTTATTCATTCAATTCTCTACCAATTGTGCAAATTGATGTCAGGGATTTGAGCCATAGTGTAATTATAAACTGAACTAAACTGTGTTATACAGCTATTCCTATATTTAGACAGTGGAGAACTTGGGGGTGATGCTAGGACACAAGGAATGGCAGATGATTAAGCTGGCAGCACCAGCCCAGCTGGAAGCTGTGTCCTGCTACAGACGGAAGCAGCCAGACGTCAAAGCAGAGATTCTGAATTTCTGACAAATAAAGTGGACTTTTCTGTGAGAACAGTACCAAGAAATGGTACGTGAGATGTCTCTCCTAGTGTCCCTCACATATCAGTGCTGAAAGGCACTGTACAAAGGCACTGACATGTACAGCCTGGGACAATGTCCAAGTGAAAAACAAGAGCCAGCAACTTTCAATTATCTGAAATGTATTTGGACTTGTTCAGTTTACCTTTCACATTTGAGACATGAATTAGAATGTGCAAAGCAAAACTCATTTTTGTCAAACTAAAATAACTTACATAGGCATGCTTGAATTAGGTACAATTATTCAAAGCTGTCTGTACAGAAATGCTTTCATACATTCAGATTTCCACTGTTCACATAACTTCAGAATTTCATGTCTGGGTGTTCTGGATGATTCATGCTTCTGAGGATGAGAGGCAGCTGAAACCTTGAAAACTAAAACAAGAAGTGAAATGCATAGTTATGGTGTCTGGCACCTGTCTGTGCATTATCCTCATACCTTTCTATTAACTGGGGCAGCTGAAGCCTCTGGAACCTTCTCATTTTCACCCCAGAGTTATTTACCTGCTGACTGATGATAGTATGAGACAAAAAAATACCATGGTTTCATGTATTTGAAACTTGAGGTTCTGCTCAATTCTCAAACTCATCATGGCTTTGGGCCAGGCACTGGAGACGGAAGCCTGGCATTGACAGGAGTGAAGGTGCACAGCTGGTTTTTACATTACATTAAGAAGAACAGGAAAATAGGAGTGAATTTTTGGGGGGATACTGCAGAAGAAGGGAATTACTAGTTCTTTAACATGGAGTCTCAACTCAATTGTGCTTTAAACAAAAAGTGCTTGCAACACAAAGTGTGCCTCCCTGGCTGTCCTAGCCACACCAATAAATTACTTTGAAATGATCCTTGAATAATATTTATGTGAAAAGGCTCACTGTGCTCTGTTTCTTCTCTGTGAAGTTTCTTGTTTTGCTTATTTGTTTGTTTGTTTGGGGGTTGTTGTGTTGTTTTTTTCTTTTTTTAATGCTTGTAGTCTTGGAGACCATGGACAGGCATGCAGAGAGGTATCGATCGCAGTTTCAGGAGGCACTCCATGGGGCACCAGTTTCTCCTGGTGTCAGTGTGAGAAGAAACAGTGATGTGCTTTCTCTTTGGCAAAAGAGTTGCTACGGTTTTGACTACTGAGAGTATCTTGAAGCTTGCATTTCTACCATTTCCTTTGAATGCCTGTACATAAAGATGGCTTTTGTTACATATAAGGGCAGACAGGCAGACTGGAAAGAAGCTCCGAGGGCTGGACTGAGGGCTACTGCTTTCAGCAATGGGCAGAGCAGGGAGCTGGGATAGGGGAAATAGCTTATTTGCCTACATTTGGCTTCAGTGATGCTGCTGATATGAAGATCTTATGAATATAGTTTGAGTTCTGGTTTCTGTTTCCTGAGTTTCCATGATTATGATCTTCAGCAACAATCTGAAGCAGATTAGGATACTGTTTTAGAGGTCAAAATTAGCATGAATGAAAAATATTTATCATGTTGATACAGATCACACCAAGGCAGTTTTGGAAACTATTTTGTGGTAAAGCTGTTTTTGCGAACACAGAAAAAATAGCTAATAGATATATTTCCCGTATACTTTTATGGTCCTTGGATGAAAGACAAAACTAATTTGTATTATGTTTGTTTATCAGTATGTTTCTTCTAATCCGACTCTCTTTTCAGCATGTAAATTTCTTATTTGGGAATTCAGGGATTCCTCTGAGATATTCAAGAATTTCATCCAATTCTCGGACTTTTCTGAAGTTTTGCTTTGATAGTAGGGTAAGCATTGCCTACCCTACAAAAATACTGACTTTTTGCAGAAACTTAATTCTTGCACTTGAGTTCTAGTTGAATCTGCAAACAGTGATTCTCCTATATTCATCTGTGTGAAGTAATACTACTTCTTCCTTCTAATTCTGCTTGTGATGAAGAATGATTTCTGAATCGTTATTTCTTCATAGGAAATGAATTGTATAAGAATAAAACTGTTTCTTAAGAAATGTAGGAGTCACAGGTACTGGAATTATTTACTTTTTAAATTGCGAGACATAATGCATTTTCATTTGAGAATTTCTAGAAGTTTGGAGAAGTGGCATAAATATGCTAGGAAGCACTAAGCCTTGAAGCATTAACCTAATAAATACGATATTTTTTTTTATTTTTAGTGTCAGTTTTCAAAGCCTATCATGCTTACTTCCATTTTTACTGAGTAGATTTGGGACAGAGCTATGGAGAGAATTTCAAAGGAATCATATTCATGTGCAAATGTACTTCTTCTAGTCTCTATAACAAATATTATAATTCTTGGATATCCCTGCCCATATCTAACTTTAATGAGTTACTCTAATAATGGGACATGAGAAATTTCTTTTCAGAGGAACACATTCATGCAGACATAACCTGAGATAAATGTCCTATCATTCAGGAACAAAGGATATTTTTTTATGCAGCTGGTAAACAGCTGAACAGAAGAATCTTACTTAGCATTTGAGTCTGAATGATAAGATCTGTCCTTCTGTACCTCCAGATGAGTACTGTTGGTTGTTACACTTGTGCTAATTTATCAGGCAAAGAGAGGAAACAAGGGAGAAGCCATTCAGCATCTTTGTTTCCAATAATGCTTTCAGATTTGGTACTATAAAAGAAGGTGGATTGCATTTGCAAAAGGGATGTTTAGGTGGTAAAGATGTTCCAATATTGGATGACCGTCTGAGTCATCAGGATGTAGTAATACTTGGTTGCTTTTGAACACAGAACCTTGCATAGGCACAGCTGCTCAGCCACGCGCTATTGCACCACATGGTAGACAGAATTTTAAGAGCCTCTGAATTCAATAAGTAAGCGTTTTTTTCTGCTCATTCTCATCCCAACTTTATTTTTTTTTTCTGTCACTTTTATATAATTCCTCAAGAAAGGTGTTTTCCTTTGAAAGTTCCCCTCTACCCCCTGCCAGTAAAAAAAACCAAACAAGCCTAGAAACCAGATATTCCATGAGCAACAATCTATGCAGCTTTACAGAGGAGAACCTGAGGGTCCTGGTGGAAAAAATTGTTGAACATGAGCCAGCAATGTACTGTTACAGCAAAGAAGGATAATGACAACCTGGGCTGCATTAGGCAGATCAAGGGAGATGATCCTTCCTCTCTAATCAGCACGGATGAGACCACACGTAGAGTACTGTGTCCAATTCTGCACTTCCCTCTATAAGACAGACATGGATAGACTGGAGACAGTCCAAATGAAGACATGCAGAAGTCATCAAGGCATTTAAGCACAGGCTCAGAGAGCTGGAACTGTTGAGAGAGAAGGCTCAGGGAGGATCTTGTAACTTCAAGTATCTGAAGGGAGAGTGCGAAGAGGATGGATCCTGGCTCATTTTGGTGTTGCTGGGTCACAAAACCAGAGGCAAAATGAGCACTAACTGAGACACAAAAATTCCAGCCTGAACATGAGGAAACAGTTTTAGGGTGACCAAGCCACGGCAAAAGGCTGTTGAGGGATTTTATGGAGTCTCCATACTTGGCCATATTCAAAAGCTGTCTGGACACATTCCTGGGCAATCAGCTTTAGGTGGCCTTGCTTGAGCCAGAGGGTTCTACCAGGTGGCCTCTGGAGGTCCCTTCCAACCTCAAACATTTCCTTATTCTGTGATTCTATAAATGAAAGGAATTTGAGGGATAATAAAACTGTTAACTTGTCATTTTTGAAAGAAGCCATAGTACTGCATTTCGTCTATTCTGCCATATGGTGCTAAAGTAAGGTATAAAATTTACTTTTCTTCATGATCACTGATTCCCCAGAAAAACCAAGTACCATCATCTCCTAAATTATGAGGAGATGTTCTTCCCAAAGGCATTTCATGCTAAGGTATTATCTCCCTGCTGCAGTTTGTGGAAAGCTAAAGGGATTTTCACTTCTAAAGGTATACTAGCACAGGGGAACATACATTGATCTGCTGGAGAAAAAAACATTTAGTATCATTCTGTCACATCTCCATTTTTACATTTCATGACTCACTCACCTAAAACTTCTTCACTGACTGAAGTGAGTTGACTGAAATGAGTAGCTAATTTAGCACTACATTTGTAAAGAGCACTAAAATACTAAAGATACAATTAAATTCAGACTAGTGGCAATCCATTTTGTATTCACCTATGTACCCTGCGCAGAACCACGATTTTTTAATTTGTTCCCACCCTTTTAATAATCTTTAATATTTTTACCTGCAATCCATATGTAGATGTTATTCTCTGAAGGAATTAACATAGCAAATATTTTAATTGAGAGTTTTTTTAAAAATTGGGTCTTACTTGAAGTGAATAACATAAACTTATGTATATGGTAAGTTTTTAAATCAAATATTCTCTCTGATTAGTTTTACATTTAACGGAATCACTAATATATCACTGATTTATACACATGTATATGATGCCGAATTTTGCCCCAAAAGGCAAGAATAAACTGCCTCAAAGACTTGGTTTGAGTCAAACAGGCAGGAGGTATTTTATTAACGACGCGCGTCGGAGAAATCGCAAAGGGATTTCTGAATTCCCGTGACAAATGCAAGCCTTTTTATACATTTTGATTACAAAATTACATCATAGTACATACATAATCATACATATGTATATAGAGGCGTGGTATAGGCGGGGCGTAGGGCGGGGCCTTTCTTTTGAGGAGCATCTTGGTGGTCGTTCCGGTTGCCTTCATCATTGGCAGGGGGCGTCCCGTGAGTCTTCCTCCTTTAAACTTTTGAACTCCTTCCTAATTTGGGCAATCTCCGATGTACTTGGCTTGGCCCCCATAGCTTGGCAGAGGCCTTTGGGTCAAGCCGACCTTGTTGGCTCTGAAATGCGCTGAGCTCTATCACTGCCTGTTCCTATCTCTCTTCCCTGCCATTGTGTTCCATTCCTTAACCAATTTATTGCTCTATGTGGTTTCCTAAACGCTGAGCTTTCTCCAGATGCTCTATATCCTATGCTTTAACCCATTATCTCTTGAAAGTAACTGTTTTAGGGGCTTCATATATATATGTAAAGATGCATAGTCTGTATGAATATATGATTTTAGAATATGGAAGTTTTATTTTAAACTTGCTTGAAAGATAGCTTTAATAAATTTAATATTTCTATATGTTAAGAATACAGAGTTACACCGTAGGAATATTTAGATATTCCTGTAAGAGTATGGATTTTTTTTTTTTTTTTTTTTTTTTTTAATTTATCTGAAAGAAAGCTTTAATTCTAGAGAAAATATTCTCTGGAGAATTCAGCTGACTTTATGCAACTGTGTCTTCCATGGAATTGCTAATACAACTCTTTAATTAAGATTATTGTCATTATTTTGTTCAAGTATTTTGTACTATGAAAGTGAGGTTTTATTAATAAGTGGAAATCAGTGTCAGATTGATTCCAGCACTCACAAAGGGATAAGTTTTACTTAGATTACGGAGACCATACAGAAAATTCAATAACATAAAAGTGTTCACATATGTATTTTTTTTTCTAGATTACTAACAAAAGAATCGGTAATGTAATATAAGGGTAAGAAAATTGAATTCCATTTCTAAATGCTGATTTGTATTTCATTTTCATTGTCCAGAACAATGACTAAAGGCTTTTCACATCAGTCAGTAGCCCTCTCTAACACATGGAAAGTGTTATTTTAAAGCAGATAGGGTTTGTATTTTGGCATTCTCTTTTGGCACCACTGGAGAGGAGAAAGGGAAAATTGGGGTTGCTGCATGGACCGTTCATGTGAGAAGAAGATGAAACGGGAAAATATTGTTTCCAAGGATGGAAGTGGGCACTAAAAATGAAGGAGATTTTCTGGTGTGACTATTTCAAACATATTGAAACAAGTATTTTGCAGAGCACTGATATTCAAATAGTCCTGGAGGCTCATGTACAGTGGCTTATTTCATAGTATCAAGCAGATAATTAAGTGACCCTTGAGGGAAGGAATTGGTACTTATGTAACTCAATTGAGGTCAAAAGCAGTTTTCAAACTGGGTTGGCCCTCTAGGGTGTGGAAGAAAGAGATAATTTCTTAGACACACAAGAAAATTTCAGCCAGCTTCTGTCCATCTGCCTCTACTTTTCTTTGTTCCACCACTCCTGCAGCACTGCTCCCTATTTGCAGCTCTGTTAGCTCTGGAAATTTTGTGGAAAAAGCACTCTGGGACTTCAGCTCCCAGAGCCAGAGTGTGTGGGAGCCAGCCATCTCAGAGTTTGGAGGAAAAAAACCCAACAAAAAACCAGAAACAAACCACCACAACAAAACAACAAAAAGGAGAGCCTTGCATTAAAAGTTTGAAAAGTGCTACCTGAACAAATGGTCCAGGAGCCACAGACTGATGAGAGAGCATCAGACACCCCCCCACCAAAGGCAGAAAGTCTCTCTGCAGTAAGGAACACTGGTCTTCCCTCACCAAGCAGCCCAAAACCGCAGGTGTTCTCTCCATCTTTCAGACATCTGAGTAACTCTGGCAGAAGATACTTGAACTGAAAATGGACCTTACTGTGTCTACAAAACCATGAAAAAAACTAATTTGTGAAGTCAACAAGTTTTCCTCCTAAAGGAGATAGACTGCTTATAGAAAGTGAAAATTGATATCAGTGTTAATTTTTTGTTCTAAAACTTAAAATGCTGTCAAAAAATAATTTCTCAGAATTTGTGTTTAATGTCCAGTTTAGGAAGAGTTGGAAATAAATTTACTTTATCAGTTAAGCTTACATGATGAGAAGAAACAAAGAGATTTTCTTCCTTGCTGTTTGCTCTCCAGTTTACCCTGGTAATTACTAACCCATAACTAAGTACAAACAACTGAGCTCTATTAAAGCAAAGCTTGTAATTTTTCTATGAATGCCACTGAAACGGGAAAAAAAAAATTAAAAAAAAAAATCATGACATGAACTGAAAGAACATATCTGCTCCATTTCCAGTTAACTTTCTGATTAGTTATCATGTTTAATAGACCCTGCAAAAATCCAGTGGAAATACCTTGGAAAAACTCAGTGTCATGACAGGCTATATACTACAAATATTACATCCCCTGAAAATGAAGGAGAAATAAAGGGTATGCAGAGGAATACAAAGACTTATATCTGCTCTCACAAGTGAAAAACATTGTTAGAGAGTCTTATCTGCATTCACAGGTAAGAATGTTGTACTGGAATTCATAGAATCATAGAATCATAGAATTGGCTGGGTTGGAAGGGACCTCAGAGGTCATCGAGTCCAACCCTTTTACCACCGATGCAGTTGCTAGACCATGGCACTGAGTGCCACATCCAGTCTCTTTTGAAATATCTCCAGGGATGGAGAATCCACCACTTCAGTGGGCGGCCCATTCCAATGCCGGATCACTCTCTCCATAAAGAAATTCTTTCTAATATCTAACCTAAATTTCCCCTGGCACAACTTAAGACCTCTTGTCTTGTTGAAAGTCGTCTGGCAAAAGAGACCAACCCCCCCCTGGCTACACCCTCCTTTCAGGGAGTTGTAGAGAGCAATGAGGTCTCCCCTGAGCCTCCACTTCTCCAGGCTGAACACCCCCAGCTCCCTCAGCCTCTCCTCATAGGGTCTGTGCTCGAGTCCCTTCACCAGCTTAGTTGCCCTCCTTTGGACCTGCTCCAGGACCTTGATATCCTTCCTGAACTGAGGGGACCAGAACTGGACACAGGACTCAAGGTGTGGCCTCACCAGGGCTGAGTATAGTGGCAGAATCACTTCCTTGGACCTCCTGGCGACGCTGTTCCGGATACAGGCCAGGATGCCATTGGCTTTCTTGGCCACCTGGGCACATTGCTGGCTCATGTTCAGCTTCCTGTACACCTTCCTTAGAACTGCTGAAAGATGTGCCTGATGATCAATGCCAGAATAAACAGAGGTCTGTTTTCCCTGTTTATGGGTTCTTTGACTGCTGCCTTTGTGCACTTGGTGAAGAACTTACCCTGAAAACCTTTCATGAGAGGAACTGCTTCCTCACTCAAAAGCAAGTGGGCTGCACTCTACAAAATGAAACAGAACAGTAGTTGGGTTAAAATTCCCTCTTCAGGGAAGTGGTGCAGACTTATTAGATATTACGAAAAAATTCTTCACCAAAAGAGTGGTGAAGCACTGGAACAGGTTGCCTATGAACGTGGTGGAGTCACCATCTCTGAAGGTATTAAAAAAATGGGTAGATGTGGTGCTTTCGGAGATGATTTAGTGGTTAAGGTGGTGTAGGACTGAAGGTCCTTTCCAACCATGAAGATTCTGTGTTTGATTCTAAATGGATTTGTTTTAAATAAAGATCCCCCAACAGCTTCTTGCTTCCTGTTATTTGTACTTAGTATGTTTTAGACCCGTTTTGTTTTTTGTTTTTTTTTTTACAGTGTCTTTTACTGTTTTAGTGCCCTGTCCATTGATTAAAAAGGTTAAATGAAAATAGTAAATGAAATGGTTAAATAAATAGTTCACTTGTATGCAGGAGAAGATTCATTTCTGAACATTTGTGTCTGGAGAGACTAAGGAGGAATTAAATGACTAGCTTGTCAGCTCTTCTTATTAGCCTGTTAAGAAAACAAAAACAAAACAAACAACGAACAAAGCCAAAACCAAAACAAACATACCCCCCACACACACACAATCACAGGCAAAGAACCAAAAAAAATAATTCCCCCCAAAGTACCATGTAGAAGGTGAGTTCAAGCAGAGTTAGATTAGCCAATACAGGTTGCCATTTTTCCAAAGCAATCACATCATTTAATAATGATGAGATTAATATATAATAACTGATTGAGAATAGATAATATGTGAGATTAGACATCATGGGTGAAAAAATCTTTTTTAAATATTAAGATTCTTGGTTTCTGACTCTCCCTGTCCCACTGGTTCTTGACTACTACAACAGAAGTAAGTAAATCACCATATGGTCAGTATTGCTGCTTTAAGCTCTTTTGAAAGTATTGGTCATACACAAGGGTACCAAGTCAGATACAATTAGAGTTAGGGTACACTTGTGTATGCATGGTAAAGTTATTAATAAGACTGTAGCATTTGAATTTATCTAAATGCAGGTGAAATAGATCTGTTACGGCTTTAAATATAGATACATTCAGCAACACGGTAGTTATCATGTCTCAGTGGTAATTAATGGAACAAGAACTGTTAGTGGTGTATTATTAACAGTTGTTAGTATTCTGTGATAATTGTCTTCCTTATCTATTTGTATCAAAAATGAAATGATGTTAGTTTAGATTAATTGTTCTTACTTCTATTCCTAGACACAGAAATAAGCAACTTGGTTTAGTTTCTAGTGTATTAACTAATATTAAACTTTGGATACTATTCTGACTGGGAGACCTCTTGCAATTTTGTCACTTCGTTTGCTTTAGCTTGTTTTTATATAGCACTTATGCTGGCTTTTAATTTTTTATGTGCTACATGTTTATTATACACAAAGGTGGATATAACACTAGGAATTAAAATACATGCATCTTTTTCTAATTTCCTAATGTAATCACTTGTATTTTCATGTTGTACAGATGCAATGACACTTCTGTATAGTATTAAGTGATAAAATGTTGGGCTGTGTACAGTATTATTTTTTTTTAAATCAGGATTTAACATATATAAAAACTACCAAGCTTTTAGTGTTACTGCCTATGAATATCATATAAAGATTCACAATTTGGACCACATTGGAACCTAAAAGGAGAAAAACTGTTTGGACCATTTACTTTCAAATTGAATGTAACATTGAGTTTTCATTGGCTTATAAATTTTCCTTGAACTCACAACACAGGTTTGCTTATTTCTTTGCTTGTTTGATCTGGTGCTTCCAGCAAGAGACGTTCTGAAAATGTTCTTAATCTGATACATGAACGTTTTTTACTTTCTGCAGTATATGCATGCTTGCTGGAGGGTTCTACTACCTCATGTTCTCTGCTAGCTGAGGGTTTCCACATCTTCTGTATTCATCATGCTCCAGCTGTCACCAGCAAACTCATCTTCTTTTCAGTCGCACCTGGGGACTGTTTAATTTTCTTTTTCGTTTTTGGTTTTATGAGCCCATAATTGTTTTATGACCAATTTCCATTGCTCATATTGTTTATGTTGTTCTGGCTTTTATTTAATTTTTTTTGAGTTTTGTTTCATCCCAGCAGCCTTGGTTTCCATGAAGCTTACAAGCTGAATAAAACTGACAGTGCAGTCAGTATTTAGGGTTACAATAAGAAAGTCCATGTCACTGTGGACACCCAGAAGTCTAAGTTATTTTGATGATATTTTGGGGTCTTTAGATAAAATTCTGTTAGGGAACTCCGCTGATAAAGTGTCCACCAAAATGTTTCATTACCTTGGATCTGACACTTTGGAACATAATTACCTTAAAATTCAATTTCTGCTTCTGCTGAAGGAGGTTTATATCCATATAACTCAAATTGCTGACATGCACAGCCTAGATTCATTAAGTACTAACATCTTCTTCAAACAATGAGTTTAAACATTCTGAGGTATCTCCAGAATACCTCTCTTCTTAAGGAACAGGAAGCCTAAGCTGCATCTGGAAAAGGATGCTGTTGCGGTGGAGACTTGGATGTGTCTCAGAAGGAATTCCAGCTCTGGCACTTGGCATTGCCACTGTTGCAGAACAGAGCTCTTCATAGACCAAAATATAAACCAAGTTTTTGGCCAAGTTGCTCTGAATACTGAGGGAAGACAAAAAAAACATATATGACTATTCTGGTTAGCTTTCATTTTCAGAGAATGGGATGATGGGTTTTGGTCTTTGGTTTTGGCTTTTTTTCCTCTCCAAGTTCATTCAATAATCTAAAAATCATTGTATTCAGTAATATGAACATAACATAACCCTCAAACACATAGAAAGGTATAAAAGAGGGATTAATTTGCAAGTTAAATCAACAGTTGCTCTCTTTGTATTTGTGTTGTTCCCTGTAATTCAACAGCAGTGTCTTCTCATCTAGATAATGTATTTTTGACCCTCAGAGCTTGATAGACTGTATTTCCAAGGGATAGGTATCTCAAAAACACAGAAAAAGAATATTACCAATTTGGAAAAACTGACGTAGGAAAATTTTGGTGATGATCTCAAAGCCATATAATAAAGAAATATTCTAAGGAGCACCTTAATAGAGGAATAATACAATGTACAACAGTAAAAGTGTGTTCTTTAAAATACTGAAAGATTTAAAATTGCTTTTTGAGGTAATAAAGCAAAAGTGATACATATTGAGTGGATACGTTATTTGCTTTGCATAAAGTTTAAACAACTTAATTTGCTTTGTACAGTCAGATTCTTGACTGAGGTAATAAATTATAATTATATATCTAGTTTTGCTATAAGGAAGTAATTATGAAGGTTCTTTCTTTACTAGCCCGTTAATTAGCTGGATAGGTAAGGGTCATTCCATTCCAGAATTTTTATTTCTAAGAATATTCCCTAATTTGACAGTTACTTATATATAATCCTTTATAGTTTACATTTTCTCTAGAAAATTGAACTATAAAGTTCTTTAAATAAAGTTCCTTTTATGCTCTTACAATTTGTTCACAAGCACTTCTGTCCCTTTTCTCAAACAGGAAAAGGAAACAGATATTAAGAAATCTAAAGAGAAGGAGAAAACGTAGCCATCTTGAGATAATGCTATGTGCAACACAAACAAGACTGCATTAAATCAGCAGTCAGCTTACAGTCTGTGAATGGAAACAAGAAAATTAATGTTTCCTCAGTGCTCTCTGCAGGATCTTCTTTCCACAGATCAGGGGTCAAATGCATTTACAAAACAGTGGGGAAGAAATCTTGCATTGTCACAGTGTGTTCCTGGGAAGTACTCCACTTTACACACTCATTTGCTGCCCACTTAGAAACTCAAATGCAAAAAAAAAAAAAAAAAAAAATAAAAAGAAAAACAAAATCATTTCAAGTAATTTTGCCTTTGAGGCTAATTAAAGTACATTGTGAAATGTGGGAACGAAGACAGTGTTTACTTAGATATGATGCCTGGCTTATCAACAGCAGCAGAAGCAGCAAGAAGTTGAGGAGAGAGCCCAAGCTAATAAAGACTGTAGGTAATGCAGAAGCAACATTTTGGCCTGGAAGTATGGGTATTGAAGGCTAAGGTACACAAGTTAGCAGTCCATTAGGTTAAATATCCTTCGTTCTATAACTGGATGGCTCACAAGATTCAGTGTTTGTCTGTGGTTTTCCAACAAGATCTGCTCAGCCCCATGAGATGTCACAGTGACATCAGTCAGCAAGCTGGTTGTCTTGTTTCACTGGTAAATACGTAGAGCTTGTATTGCATATTTGCTTTAGGGGAAATTATCCTCAAATACACAATAAGGACAGTAAAGTTAGAAGGAGTTTGACACAAAGGAGAGATAAACCTTTTGTCACAGACTAAGAAAAATACCTTCTAAACATTGCAGTTAATGGCTGAGAAGAGTAAAATTACCATGAATTACTATAAAATTCAAAAAACCCACAATGTCTGATCTTTTGCTTGGGATGAAAATAATGACATAAACCAATGTATTGTACATTGGCATTTTATTTCTTTTTTTCCATATTGGACTTCTATTTCTATTTCTATTACATTGCAGAAACTCAACTTACTGTATGAAAGTGTCCATTTCGCTGACGGTGGGTGAAAATGACACAGGACTCTGCTACAATTCAAAGATGAAATATTTTGAAAAAGCCGAACTTAGCAAAACCAAGGAAATCTCATGCCCTGAAATTGAGGATTTTTTATTTCCATTTAGGGAGCCTGAAATTCTGTGGTATAAGGTAAGGAATGCAAAATATTTTCACCTTCAAAAACATATCCTTCAATGTTCTGATGATTTTCATGATCTAAATATGGGATGAAGCTTGGATTGTTTTCAGATTTGTTAAGAACAGGCAACAGAATCAAGGACAGAAAAGAATGAACTAAGTGACAAAGATCAGTATACTTCCTTTACTAAATTTTAGAGCTATTGTTTTCTTAATATCCATTCATGGATTTCAAAGAAATGACACCGACACCTTTCTCCTAACAAGAGGGCTAAAAAGAAATGTGTTACTGGTCTGGCCTGGTTTGATATGCCCAGGCAAAGCCACATGAGCTGCTTATGTAGCAACTGAGCGTGCTCTACCAGGCTAAAGACTGGGTTTTAAAAACCGAGACATAAAATCTATTTGGGAAAATATCAATAGGCTAGCTATGCATGCTGTTATCTGAATGAATTATTTAATTTTGTGGCATAAAATGCAGCAAACCCTTGGTCTTTACATGTTAGCTTTTACTTGCAACCATCAGTGTTTTCATTGTTATTATTAATAACTTTATTTCAGTATTGTGTACTGATTTCTGAATTTTTAATGAAGGGCCAAACTCTTAAAAATAATGCTGCCTGTGGGCACCTCACTAGAGGTTCAATGAAGAGCAGCCTGAGTTCTGGGTTCCTTATTGTCTGCAGGAAATACTCAGTACTTCAGTACTGTAATGCTCATATTTTTAAGTCCCCAAACAGTTCAGTAAATCTGAAATGTAGTTTAACTGTATTTTTCTCTACACAGACACATTTGTATATATAGGAAGTCCTAATTTAACTTTTCTATTATGCACTCTAATTTTTTTTAAAACTTTAATTTTCCTGATTACATAAATGTATTTAAATATGGTAGACACAAGTCTATGCAATCTAATAAATAAATTAAACCTATGGCCTAGAAGGATTCTGATCGACTTAACTGGCAGTATGTCTAAGATGGGAGATAAGCTATCAATTATTTGCTTATACTTATCTTGCATTTTCTGTTTGTAATACAATATGTAACCAAAGTTTTATCAAATTTAAAACTGTGACTGGCTTCTTAAACAGGGGCTCAAAAGACTGGCTTCTTAAAGTCATTAATGGCATTTGTGTGAATGAGCTCAAACAACTTACACTTGAAAATTCTTTAAAAAGTCTGAATTCATAAACAATTATTAGGCTAAGGTAATAAAGTAAAATATTTTGTGACAATTCATCAAAAGACATTTTTCTTATGAAAAGCAGCAATAATTTTTTTCTAACACCTTATGAATATACTGGCTTGCAATACCAATAATTAAAAAACATGGAAACACTAAAAATCTTAAAATCTATTTCAAATATTACCAGGTTAATTAGGTAAAAGTAAATTATTTATTTTAAGGGCTAAGAAACATGCATGCAAAATGGATATTCTCTATTAGAGCATAAAAAGTAATGTTTAGGTGCTAAAAATGGAAATGCTAACAGATTTTCATAGGTTGAAAACACACTTGCTAAGATTTCAGAGATTCTAAAAGGTTTTTAGAAAGAACTATATAGCTTAATCTCACTTGTGTTTCTCATAATTTTTTGTTTCTCTGCTTTTTAAAAGTATATTTTTATTTTAAAATAATGTAAATTGAAAAAATTAAATAAATAAAGCAAACAAAAAACCCAAAACAACCAAACAAAAATTGTCCCCTGCAATGTGTAGCTGCTGGTAATGTAAGTCGTGGATCAGATATAACTGTGATGGCAAATAAGTACCAGAACCTCTTCACAAACTAATGTCAAAAGCAAACTAACTCCTTTTTCTTGTCACAGGGCAGATATTAAGTCAGCTGTTTAAATACTATAGTCTTTTTTTTTTTTTTCCTTTAATCAATACTTAACTGGATATTTAGTGTATGTAAAGCTCATAATAGCCTAAGCTCTTGCCTAGCCTTCTTGACAGGGAGAAGCAGTCAAAAGTGTTCCAATTGAAGTGTAAGAACTGAAGTGTTATATTATCTTTAAACAGGAATGCAAGGCAAAGACGTGGAGATCAAGCATTGTTTTTAAAAAGGACACACTTGTAATTCGGGAAGTTAGAGAGGATGACATTGGAAATTACACTTGTGAGTTAAAATATGGATTCTTTGTTGTCAGAAGAACGACGGAATTAACAGTTACAGGTAATTACAGGCTCTTGCTGTCTCTTATGCTTAGAAAAAACATTCAGTGTTGTGATTTGAGTTGTGTGTATTGGAGTCTTTATACCTACACAAACCACTTTTGCACAAAGCTTTTCTGTGTGCCTAGATAAGAGCAGCTGATACACTAAAGCTATCCTGGATACCTCATAGCAGTACATGTAACATTGTGAACAAGCCTGAGTTTTCATCTATTTCCAAAGCTTGTGGGTATGTCTTGGTTTTGAATGGAAAAGGTGGAAAAGAAATAGGTAGCTTCAGCAAGCACTACCTCTAACAGAAAAGAAGATTATTAAGCCTATCTTACTTTTTCATGTGGTTAAGTGCCTTGGGACATAAGAACAGCTGTAGCTACAACCCAAAAGGAGTGGCTCTAGCACAGCTTGGCCACTGCAGTTGGGTGACACAGATGTAATGGGCTGTGTTCTGACAGCACATGGTTGAAGCAGAGTAGCATTCTTCCTCTGCTTTTTATAGTTTATAGTTCAAGAACTTCCTATCTCAACTGTCATGTAACTTGTTTACCAATTAACCTAGTCTGATTATTTTTTTAATCCATTTATTCTAGGCTTCAAAACCATTTTGAAGTACCAAGTGCCAAAGAGTAATTATGTAATATAAATAAACTATAATTAAGCAAAGAGCAATTGAAGAAGATGCATTTACTATATAACCTGCATTTTAAACTTTCATTTCAATATGACACAGGGCTTTCCTGGCAAACTGAAGGTAAACTATTTTCATATTGAAAAAGTAGCTTTAAATGCAGATTGTATTAAATGTAAAGATGTTTACATATGCAAGTTCTTGGACCTTTGAAGTACCAAATAAATGGAGACACAAAGCTTAAAGTTATGTGGCCTTGTCTTAGGCAGCAAAGAGGAACAAGACAAGGCCACATAACTTTTGCTGAGACAATTTATGTCATGCATGAGGTTGAAGTGTAACAGTTTCCTTTTAGGGTGAAAAGTTTGTTTCCTGTTTTGATGTATCTTATTGTCACTCCATATTATCAGAAATTATAGTGAATCATGGTTTGTAATTTTCTTCCAACAGACTGATTTGAAAATCATATTGTTTAGGTTGCTTTGAATAATTCAAGTATTTAATCATATTTATTTAGGCTCAATATCCAGGATCTGTTAATAATTTTTCTTTTTTAAGGAATTGATTTATTTAGACAGTACAGAGAGGCAATTACTGTCCAGTGATTAACTTCATAATAAACATCCATATACTCTGTTTGACTCTCATATGAAGAAAGAAGGGATAGCATCTTCAAGAATTTGATATGTAGCAGAAGGAGGTTGTTGATTTTCTTCTGCAATATATGATGGATAGATTGGAAGAGTACATGTTCCCTTAGTCCTCAGGTGATCCCTCCTGTCCCTGTGGCTGGTGCTCCACTGAGTAGCAGTATTTCAAACAGACTCAGACTGACAGAAAGGAGAATTAAAAAAAAAAAATAAAATAATGGAACTAGAGGTATGTTGCTATTTGTAGTAGTAGTTTAAAAAATGAAATTCGTCACTAGTAATATAGGTAGGAGTTCAGTATTTAATGTTTAACTAGATAGAGATAGAAACAGACTTGGCTGATTTTGATGTGCCAAAAATGAATAAATTCATATTCCATCTCTGCAGACCCTGAAAGATGTAGGGACAACCTACAAATTAGTAAGCCCCTTGGGCAGCATGGTAGTTTTTCATACCAGTTTCATACTATGTGACTAAACAGAACAAGCATTTACTCATAGTACTACTAATTGTATACTGCATCCATGTTCATGATGTGACAAGACTTTTTATCAGTTCTTTATAGGATGATATTCACTCGTTAGGTGCCTATTTTATACTTTCTCTGTGAACTGGAAAACTGAGTTGCCCTGGACTAACATTGAGGAATATATAGAATAAATGGACAGGTAGAAGGGACTGTTTGTTTGCTTTTAAAAAGAAATTAAACTTTAAAGAGGAACTGAGAAATAAATGTTGCAAATGTCAAGTTAAAATTAGAAAATTAATTTGATAGTTGATTGCTTTATGGTACTAATGAAAACATAATGGAAACAAAGGAGTTATATAATTTTCTGTTGTACAGTCTCCAATATGTCTCCTGGCAGTATTAAAAATTATGGTGGTTGTGTGAACGATTGCAAAGAACAAATTCCATCAATAAATCCCAGATCTACATGAAGTGAGAATTTTTTTTCCTGAAACATTTGAAATTTCTCTGCCAAACATTCTTCTTAATTAGAAGAAACAATTTCAAATATATGAGTAACATTACTATTTTGTCTTGGACTCTTCAGAATACATATGAAGATGTAATGTGTTAACTCACAATGTGCTTATCAAAATGGGACTTAAGAAAAATAAATCTCTATCCTTAAATAAATCCTTAAATAAAATGAAAGATTTTACTAATCTTTAGTATTGCTTTCTGTGGCAATGATGGGTCTCCCACTACCACACATCTATTGTTAGAAAAAACAGTCACATTTTTTTCCATTGTCTGTATGCTGTGCTTCCATGTATGTGATTAAGCAGCATTGGAATGTTGACTGTCTACCTTTGTTTCCTGGAATATGCTATCTTTCCTCTAGAAACACAAAAAACCCACCTCTGCTGCTGGAAATCCATGAGCCATATGTTATATATGCATGCATCAGTGGTATTCTATAAAAGCTGAAGATTTGCCTTTTTGCACTATTACCATTGCCTAGTAAGAAATCAAATGGTTAATTATTTTGCTAAGAAACTATGGGCATGTGATTGACCTGGTAGGATTCAGTGCAGTAAGCAGAGAGTAGAACTGGGTTAAAGCATCGTTCTTGCCCTTACTTCCACCTAGGAGAGGCAAGGAGAAACAGAAGTTACACAATCATCATGATACTCTCCATTTACATAAAACTTTCTTCCTCCTTTGGCTCTCCAAAACGCAGATAGGATTCAACATGATAAAAATAAAAAAGTATTATGATTTCAGTGGATAGAAAATCTCTGAAAAGATCTCTGAAAAGTTTTTTACTGGAAAGTTTTCCTTGGATTGGAAAATACGTTTGGGCTCAGGCAGTCATTTGTTCAAACATCACAATGTCATTTATTTAAAGAGGCTTTTTTGCAAATGGCAATGTAGGTGTTCAATAAATTAAATCAAAAGAAAAAGTGAGTCTCCTGGTAATTATCCTTTGTTGAATTTGTGGGATAGGAGAGATGCTAAACCTTTGTCTCACAGATTTCTTGTGTTACTTTATGCAAATACTATATCTGTTCTTTGTTTCAAATACACACAAGTTTGAAACTCCAGTTCTAGTCATGGACACCAAAGACCTATCTAAATTATAATGACAGACCCATTCTCAGGTTGCATACATGAAAAACTACATATGAAGAGTGTATTCTGTAAATATGTTGAAAGTACACTGACATTCAGAGTTTTTAAGGTGGGAATGTGTTGCTCTCAATAAAAAAGGAAGAAAACACAGATCTTGTTGGAGAAGAAAAGATGTGATGTCTTCAGACAATGTGATAAAGGATAGAAAAAGTTTACTTTATAAACTGTTGTAAAATGGTCTCTTTCTAGAATTATGGAACAGTCCACATAAGAATTAGAGTAGATGGTAGAACATATTCACAAGAGTTTGTTGGAAGAAGAGGGCCATAAGGAAAAACGATTGTAATATTGTACATTAAGTAGGAGCTGCTGTATTACTGAATCAGGCAGGGTGAGCCAGCTGTGACACTGATGGGGTGTGACAACAGCCTGGCCTCCTCACCTCCCTGTGCAGCTCTGGGAGATCATTAACTTCAGGATCCCCTTTACTTTTTCACACAATGCACTTTGGCAGCCTTCCTGTTGTCTATAAAGAAACTTTATTTGCTATTGCAGATTATTTTCAATATTGATGTTGTTTATGCTTGTTGTGATAAAGCCAGTGCTTCACACCCATACACCTCATAGTGGGCTATATAATGGCTTGTATTCTGCTGATAAAAAATGATAAAAATGATAGAAAGTTGCTCTACTTTAGCTGAAATTGCAAGCAGTGAATGCTACCTTAGGTGCACCTGTAAAGTGACAGTGACATTTAGTGCTCACATTTTTGGTTTTATGAAAAGAATCTTCTTAATGTCAGCAACATTACACTAACATTTATAAGTAATACACAACATTTTCAAATGTTAGGTACCTATTCTCTACCAAGAATAAGTATATACTTTAATTTTCTACCGGAATATGATTTCTTCTTAGAATACGGATGTGTAGTTTTAATTAGGATAATTTTTTGTGCTTTGATTCTAATGCTTAGAAGATCTGTGTCTCACATTGAAAATATCATCTAAGTGATATAAATCAATTTCTTTACTGAGATCTAACATAGAAATTATCTGCTTTTCAAAATACAACCTATGCATTGATTATTCGAGCTTGTAACTAATGAAAATATTCACATAAATGGGATAATTGGTAGGTTTTGGTTACTGGTTATGTAATTACACATTCTAAAAATTTCTGCAATGTACAAAAACATTTGTAGACATTTATACCTTCAGATTGGTCAAATTAGCATTTTTCTTTCTTTTTTATGTGGAATTTTGATTAAGTCATTCCTGCTTTCTGTGGCATACTTAATTAAATGTACATTCAGACTTGGGAAAGAATCAGATTTTAACAACATAGTATTATTGTAGTTATAGTGCACAACATGGGTGAAAAATATTTTCCAGCAGGGATTTCTGCTAATTAAACATTAGATTTTACAATATTCTTTTTACTACTTATATTAACAAGATATTTGTATGCTCACTGCAGTATCAAATAATTTTCCATGACGAATATCATAAAGCAGACATATTCCATCAGTCTTGCAGTTGAAGCATTACTTATTCAGCTCTTCCATGACTTCTTCAGTTTTAAATACTAAAGTATTTTTTATTTCTGTTTAAAGTGAGAAGCCCTTGCTTCCTCAAGCCTTTCCTTAAGGATAATCTTTACTGTATTTGTTGATTTGTCCTCTTAAAGTTCCCGTGAAAACAACTGAATCTTTAGCACTCCTAAAATTAATTTGAATTCATACAAGTTGCTTCTTATTAATATTTAGTCTGCTTGGTTTCAAATATTTCTGCAATAATATTGAAAGTGCTCATTTATTCTTTTTTGTGTGCTACCAATTAGTTTTTTCACCTTTAGATTTTTAAGCAAAAAAATGAATATAATTTGTCTGTTTCACTTTTATACAGTAGGTGACTCAGTGTTGCTTTAAGACTGAGACTTGTCAAATAAGCTTGCTCTCTTTTGCTTTCTGACAGAAGTAGTCTGCATTAGCACAGTAGAAAATCTTAAATTACTAGATTTCTTCATAAGGATTTTTCATATGTATCATATGTATTTTTAGTGCTGAAAAGTTCTCCGTGAAAATAAATAGTATGAAGAAATTACTATAATCAAATTGTATACCTAGCCTGACATCTCAATACATGTGCATCTTATATCCGCAGCCTGTCACTGTATTTTAAAAACCAAAACAGAACCAAAAACCCAGGAACTTGGAAGGTATTAGTCCGCTTTAAGTGGTCTGTATTCTAACTGTGTAAGACAAAATGTACACCTCTTTTTCTGAAAAATGTTAGCTCTTTCCAGTTCTGCTGCTCTTTCTTCTGCAGTACATCGGAATGTAAAAAGGTGCTGTAATAAGCATGTACCTATTTATTTTTAGCAGGTGCTAAGTGAGAAAAATATTAAAGAACAAAGGTAGTTTTCCCCCAAGCATTTAGAGCTTGAGAACAGACTCTGCTTGGTTTCTACAGTTAATAACAGGGATGAACGATTTTGAATGCACCCAGCCCCTCCTTGCTTCAGCTGATCCTAGTAATTATCAGATCTGATGCTCATTCGTTTTGTTCATCATGGATTTAATTCAACTCCAGAACATATTCAGATAGAAATTCTATTTACCATTATTCTGTGCAAAGACTAATAAAATATAAAGCAAATAATAGACTCATTATGAAAGCAGTAGATTCAAAATACCAACCTAGCATTTTTATAATATGTAAAATCCTGTAGGTTTAACAAAATCATGGTTTAGGAGTAGGTTGGAGAAGGTTTTTCTCATTAAAAATGAGCTATTCTCTTTTATAGTTCAGGCATTTTTGGATGGCTGAAAGTAAGGGCTTAAATTAATCTCCTGTGTGCATTTGAGTAATAATAATCAGAATGTTATGCTGAAATTTGATTAAAACATTCTCTATAAATGGTCGTTTAACACATTAATTGTAAATGAGTTTAGTATGTATTTCATTTCCAAGTATTTGCAAGTAATGACATGAAGTATATGTTATAGGTTCAAATTATGAATTAGAAAAATAACTTCTGAATTTAGAAGAAGAACCAGTGCAGGAGTTTAAGGGAGACACTCCCTGCTGGTGACCTTCTGAGATTTCTGCCTTTAGAAAGGCCAAATTATGGTGTTTGCAAAGCCAGATTTAATAATTGAAGATTATTCCTATCTGTGGTCACTATCTAGAGAAACTTTTCTAGATAGTAAAAGACAGTTGGGAGGTCACAGTTTAGAAGGCAATCTCTCAGTGGGCTGAAGGAGTTGTTGAGTTTCCTCTGCCTAAAATTACATCTGATTAATAACTTGTTCCTTTTAGGTGATAGATTTATATGCTTATCATTCTGGATGAATTCCTAATTCATGCATAATATACCTTCTATAACATTCTGTACTTCTGTTGATATATTTTTCTGTTATTTATCACAAATTGCTCCAGGGCATGGCCACTATTGATGACTTATTTTAGTAATGCTTTTTATACCATATATTGTGCCTCCCTTATTATAAATTAGATCCTCCTCTCTGCTTGATTATATATCTTCAGAAGAGAAATGATTAATCTGTTGTGGGGTTTTGTGTGGATGAGGTAAAAATGGAACACTGGTTATAAAAACCATGAGAAGCATAAAAACCATAACGTAAAGTTTTCTGTTTAGTATGTTAGTTTCAGTATGAACAAGCTTATTTTAATCATTATTTTTTACCGTTTGTCATGCCCGTTGATACCTCTTCTTGCCTGATACAAATGGAAATAATACGTATGACTGGGGAAAATTACTTGAGCAGATGCTATGAAACAATGTGATTGACAGTGCAGTAATGGCTTCTGATGGAGTTCTGTACATTTGGACATCTTGTTTTCAGTAGGAGAAATTTTCATATTCCCTGAAGATTTCCACTTAAATGAGACATTATGTAACAAGAACAGTGTGTTGCTCTGTATACTTTTATTAAAATGATTACATTTATTTCCATCTATAGTGTTGCTAGTAGGAACCTGATGAATTTTACTGTATTAGAATTTTTTTTGCTTTGCTACAGATTTTTTAAAAAATGGGGCTTTGTGTGTAAAGTTAAAAACAAATGTAAGAAAATAATAAGACCAAACAGGTTTGTTTTTTTACAAAATTTGGGGGAAATGTCATTTCTTAGTGTGACTGAAGTTTTTTTTTTGTGTGAGTCAATTTGCTTTTCTGAGTCATATCAGAATATTGAAATACAAACATTCTGAGTAGATGTTGTTGCCATGGTGCTCCTTCCCATTGTTTCAATTTAGTGCTAAGGTGAGCACCATTCTACAGAGAAGGAGAGAAGGAAACTGTAGACAAAAACCATTTGTATCAAACTCTTAGTGACTACCAAAGACATAAAAGAATCACAAACCCTTGATTTCTGAAAATGTTACAAAAATGAAATAAATCTGTTCTTAGTGCACCCAAGATGCTTGTTAGGCAACCTTTTAAAATCTAGTTAAATGACATCCAGTGTTAATGTTTCTTATTATTGGTATGGAATCAGAAGACTTCATTTTACATTTCCCCAGAGTATGCTAAATCCAACAATATTGTCCTAACCAAGCACTTATAATTTCCCTAGGTTTTCTATGAAAGCTTTAGGTGATTTATATGACCTGTGGAGTCTTCCAGAATAGTATTTTAATAAACTAGAATATAAAATGAACACGTATGATTTTATATGGACATTGTGTTTCTTCCATCCTTAAAAACAACCTGCACATGTCCTTAAAAACATTCTGCATCCAATTATACTAACTGGATCATTAGCTTTAAGATGGAAAGCAATTTTCTGTTGTTTTTAATATCTTTCAGTCAGCTTAGTCAAATTATTAACTCAGAGTTTCTAAATTAAATCATATGTTAGTACATATGTTCAGCAAGAAACTGAAGAATGCTTGTATTTGAAAACACAGCCATTGTTATTACAGGCAGACAAACTTTGGTTAAAGAAGAAGAAACATATTTTTTTTATGCAATGTTACCTGCTTGAGTACATCATTAAGAGCATAGTGTTTATGTAGAAAGTATCTGAGATGTATTTCCCTATATCTTAAATAGTATCCATGTCTTGAGATGAACTCAAATATTATCCTCTGCCCTTCATCCCCCAAAGAAAAGAAGGCATCAGATTTTTTTTCATGTTGTTGCCTCACAGTATTAATTAACCATTTAAAATACTGTAGAATTTAAACAAAGGGAGAACAGTGCATATCTCATTCAAGAAACAAGTTTTACTTGGAATTCTTTTACAAGTTTGAAAAAACCTTGGTTTCTTTGAGATATCTGGCAGTTTGCCCATTGACTTAACAGAGCCTATATTTCATCTTTTGACTATTTTGTTTAGAAATATCAGAACTCTGACCAATTTTAAAGGTGAAATGAGACTTTAAAAAAAAACCAAATAAGCCTGAAAAACACCTTGATGTTTTATTGTTTATTCTCTTATGCATATTTTTTCAATTATTTAATCAATTACTTTTTAAAAAGTTTTAAAAATACCTTTATCATGTTTTAGTAACAGGACAAAAAGCATGATAGCTGTACAGTAACCATCCAAATCAGAATGAAAAGTCTTCAGGGCCAAGTGCTGGGTCGTGCACTTTGGCCACAACAACCCATGGGGAGCTCCAGGCTGGGGACAGAGTGGTTGGAGAGCAGCCAGACAGAAAGGGACCTGGGAGTCTGGATTGACAGGAAGCTGAACATGAGCCAGCAGTGTGCCCAGGTAGCCAAGAAGGCCAATGGCATCCTGGCCTGTATCCAGAACAGCGTCACCAGCAGGTCCAAGGAAGTGATTCTGCCCCTATACTCAGCCCTGGTGAGGCCACACCTCGAGTCCTGTGTCCAGTTCTGGGCCCCTCAGTTCAGGAAGGATATCGAGGTCCTGGAGCAGGTCCAAAGGAGGGCAACCAGGCTGGTGAAGGGACTCAAGCACAGACCCTATGAGGAGAGGCTGAGGGAGCTGGGGCTGTTCAGCCTGGAGAAGAGGAGGCTCAGGGGAGACCTCATCGCTCTCTACAACTCCCTGAAAGGAGGGTGTAGCCAGGGGGGGGTTGGTCTCTTTTCCAAGGCAACTCTCAGCAAGACAAGAGGGCATGGTCTCAAGTTGTGCCAGGGGAGGTTTAGGTTAGACATAAGAAAGAATTTCTTTACCGAGAGGGTGATCAAGCATTGGAATGGGCTGCCCCGGGAAGTAGTGGATTCTCCATCCCTGGAGATATTTAAAAAGAGACTGGATGTGGCACTTAGTGCCATGGTCTGGTAACCACAATAGTAGTGGATCAAGGGTTGGACTTGATGATCTCAGAGGTCCCTTCCAAGCCAGCCAATTCTATGATTTTTTTGCCATAGAAAGGCGGAATAAGCCCTCTATGGAGTCAACACAGCAAAGTTCTTCTCAAGTTGTGGGAGGTTTGTTTACAGAGTATATGATTTATTGCATGTTTTCCTCTAGAGGTAAGATTTGTCTCACCTGACCTTTACAGCTAAAGCCATCTTCAGGTGAAGTAGCTGTTCTTGATAGCAATTCCAAGGCATGACTTATCTCCTAATGCCAATGTGCAAAACATGTGAATTGTATTGTACAAAGTCTCACTTCCATCTCCTGACTACCAAAGAAGCTTTAGGTGAGAAGCTCTAATATGTATTTCTAATAAAGATATTTAAATTATTTGACTCCTACTTTAAAGTTTCACATTTGTTATATTGATAATCTTTGGAAATTTTAAGTTTGCTCTATGTAATCACTGTTATAAAAGTGATTTTATATCTGCCCAAAAACTACCAGCATTTTTAGGCAGACAAGAACAAATCTGTATCAGAAATGCTCTTTGTGTTTTAGACTGAGGTGTGCAGCTGAAAAAATAAACCATCTTTTGGGTGCAACATGCTCTTTTCAGATATTAGGGGTTCAATATGGTTTAATAAAATATATTGCTTTTACTTTGTTTTTATAAGCTGTTATGTCCACTTTTTTTTTTCAGTATTTAGGTTTTGTTAGTATGGAATAATAGCATGCATTCTTTAAGCTAGCTGAATTATTTCAGGAAAGACATAGATGTGCTGGAGCATGTCCAGAGAAGGGCCACGAGGAGAGGCTGGAGCACCTCTCCTATGAAGACAGACTGAGAGAGTTGGGGTGACTCAGTCTGGAAAAGTAGAGGCTCCAGGGAGATTTTATTGTAGCCTTTCAATATCTGTATCTGAAGGGGCCTACAAGAAAGCTGGTGAGGGATTTTTAGGATGTCAGGTAGTGATAGGACTAGGAGGAATGGATTCAAACCAGATGTTAGGAAGAAGTTCTTCATCATGAGGGTGGTGAGACACCACAGAGGTGGTGGATGCTCCATCCCTGAAAGTGTTCAAGGCCAGGCTGGACAGGGCTCTGAGCAACCCTATCTAGGGGGGTGTGTCCCTGCCCATGGCAGGGGGGTTGGAACTAGATTATCTTAAAGGTGCCTTTCCAAACCTGAAAATTCTATGATTCTATGAATTGTACAAAGGAAGTTTAGGGGTTTTCATTAAAACAGTATAGTTTTGAATAGTTTTGGCAGGTGGAATAAACTACTTAACATGTAATACAGATTGTACCCTTTTCAATTCCATGCTTTCTTTGAAAGTAATGACTGTGGTTATAAGACAGCTTTTATATTTCACTATCCTGAATACAACTCAAACTAAACAAAAAGAGAATTGAATCCTTTCTGAAAACAAAGATTTGGTTTGG